>NC_080042.1:55110502-55420502 GCF_012489685.1 Lotus japonicus | reverse complement strand
AAATCCTTTGCTTTTGGCTAATGTGGCTATTAGCTATTTACATAAATTCTTCTAAACATAGCTTTTACCTACTTTCTGCAATTTTACCGTCCTTGCACTTTTTTGATAGACATAGAACAATACTAAATTCAACTTGCTGCTACCAAGGTGCAGTATATACCATAGTCCCACATCAATCCACTTTTATTTATTTTATATCTTCTCTATATTTGATCTATGGTTGCTCATGATTCGTGAGTTTCTATTTTTATTTATTTATTTTGAAGGAATGGCCAAAAGGTTCATTAGAGGAGACTGTGCAAAATGCCATAAAATCATGGGAGATAGAGCTTTCACACAAAACCCGCTTGAAGATTTCAGAACCATAAATCCTGAAAAGTTCAAGCTCTTTGTTAATGGAAATTAATTAACCACATGTTGTCTCAGATTATTTGATTTTTTTTCATGAGTTAATTGAGTTCATTTTCCTCGGACTAATTTGATTGTCCTTTATATTCACATGATTTTGGATGTCATAGGATCAAAGTTTCAGAACTCTTTGAGGTTCTGCCTTTTCCAAAACGAGATCACAAAAGACAAAGATAACCTCCTCAATTTTTAATTTCTTTATGCATAAGAGTACAACTCCTTAATATTTTAATTTCTTTAATTCAGAGTTGGAGGTTGATATTTGTTTACATAACCTCTTCTAAATAAAATCAAATAAGCTTTTCTAAACGGAGCTTTTATCTACTTTCTGCAATTTTACCTTCTTGCACTTTTTTGATAGATATAGAACAATACAAATTCAACTTGCTGCCATCTTCGGGCAAGCTAAACGTTTTCATAATAGGAAAGATCTGCAGCTTAAAGATCTGCAAACGGTGAAGGGCAAGATCGTTCTCTCCAACTGTGGTAAGAACCCTTCTTCTAATTTTTTCTACCATTTGTTTTTTGGAAAACGAAGCGAGGGGGAAGAAATCCACAAAGAGCAAGATCGTTCTCTTCAACTGTGGTAAGAACCTTTCCTTTTTTTTTCCTTTCTTTCTGCGTTTTGACTTCAGAGTACATACTTTTAATTTTTCTACAATTTGTTTTTCACATTAGGTTGTTGTTTTCTTTATTCTCATTTCTCCTCTTCCACTCCAGTAAGATACATTCTTTATTCCTCAATTCATTTTTTTGTTCACATTAGGTTGTTATCTTCTTTATTTTATTCCTCATATGAGTGCATGATTTCAAAAGTGACACCTTACGAATATCCCCTGGCTTAAGAAGTTCCCCAATACTATAATTTATTTTATTCTCTCCTCATACTGTTATCTCAATTGATTCTCTTCTAATTATTTACTAAACCTCTCTTCTACTTTCTATTAAAAAGATATTCTTTTTAATTTTTTAAGGCCAAGAATTGCCACTCATACATTTACAAGTTTCAATGTCCTCATTTTGGAAGAGCACTCTTATATAAAGGAAGAGTTTCTATAGCTTTGAGGGCAAACCGGTCATTTTAAAACCAATTGTACATGAATCAAATTTTTTTCATGGGTAATTCAGTAAATATGAGTAAAATTAGTTAGAGATTTAATCTTCACCGTACGTTTATTTGAATCTTGACCGTGCGTTTGATTAGTTACTGGAATTCTCTCACCTTTCGACTTCCCACAACTTGACCTTCTCGCTTTCCTTACATTGAACTTTTGTTCTCTCACTTTTTGGCTTCCCATCTTCACCTTCTCCTTTTCCTTTTGATCACTGTGCATGTTGGCTTTTATAACCTTCCCTTTGGCCTAAATTTCACGTTATGGGCGATATCCCGACCAACTCAGGTGAATCAATAGAAGCGACCACCACGACCTCAAGGCTTCCCCCACCACCATGGGAGAACTTCAATCATAACTTAGACATCGAGATGACTGCGACAAAGTTTCCCTCTTACAAGGTAAGTTCTTTAAGGAGTAGGGTTTTGTTGTTTCTTCAATTTCACCATTGTTTTTCATTTCTTCCTTTCTCAGTTAGTTCCAGGCGGCGGTAGCCATGAGAGCACCAACCACAACCCTCGCTCCAACATCCGAGGTACCTCCCTATGGCCAACATTAGCCGCATCATAAAGAACCTTTCACCGCCAAGTTTAACTAAGTGCCCTTGCCTTTAGGTTCCCTTCTTATCTAACTGTTGCCATCAGAGATCTAAGTCCTCACCTTTTGACATTAATTTCATTGAAATTGGTGTTGCCCCTGTTCTGAACATTTTCATTCTCTCTTGCTTTTGTAAAATACTCAAATCTATCTGATTTCTTTGTAATTTGTATTTTATGAGTTGGTTCAGGTTGGGACTTACTTCGTTGGGCAGGGCTACCATGTGTTTGAGGAGGCTGCCACTACAATGCTGGTATTTTCTTTCTTCATTGTTATGTTATTTCGTTCACGAGTGATATATAAATTGGTGTTTTCTTTTAATTTGGATTAATATATATGTGTGTTTCTTTGTTTGTTGTTTGGTTCGCCTGAATTGTTTTTATTGTTTAGGCATCCTTATGGGTGAATAAACATGTATCGATTCAGAGGCTTCATATTAAAAGTGACCAGAGGTACAATGAGGACTTTATGTTATCGATTTGCCAATTTTATTTGTAGCTCCATGAGTACTTTAACATATGTAGTTGAATCTTTCTAATTTCAGATGAGATCAACAGATGAAGGGAAAACTACTTTCTACACATGCACCCACTGTGGCCATCAATTTCGGGAGAATTAAGTAAGTGAATTTCCTAAACTCTTATATTCTTTTTTTTTCTCTTCCTAGCTATTTTTCAACAAAGCTGACTCACTCAATATGATTAGTAGCACTTTTGCACACCATTGTTGTGGAAATATCAGAAACGTTTTATCCTTACTTTGCTACTTCTTTAACACATTATGTGGCAATTTTGATTATGTTTGATTTAACAAGTCAATGCACATTAATCAGGTGTCATCTTTGTCATGTTAAATTTAAAATAATTCAAGATATGTACCATATGTAGCTTTTTTAGGAGTTAATTGATAATCACAAAAGTTCGTACTCTTTTTTTGTTTTGGTTAATTTTGAAAGAATGGTCAAATTCATTTATTTATTTTTTGTTGATGCCATTTATAAAGTCTATTCAGTCTTATATGGGTATAATCTATATCGCTCTATAAACAATACAAAGCAAAATGATCAAGTACACTATTGCACTTCCCCCCCCCCCCCTTTTCAGGTCCAAAAAATGCCTAAGCAGATTGTCTATATACATAAGCAATTGAGCTAGATAGTCGAAATGTAGTTTACTTGGTTAATAATGCATTTGCTTAGATTCAGCTTAAGGAATATGTCGTGGTAGTTCAATATGAAGTTGATCCTAATTAGTCAGAGGCGCTCTGATTCCTTGAATAAATTATGGAGTAGAGTTGCTAAAATAATGTTTTTGGTTGAAGGTTGTTTGTAGAAGGGAAAGAAAGAGCTTTACCTTTTCACAAATCACAAGGATTAAGTTAAGGGCATGGTCCAAATATTGGTCTCGAATTAAGTCACTGCAACAAAACCCTTTTTCATGTTTAAGGATTGAGATTTGGTAGCAATTAAAAGTATTGATGTTGGGACCTGTTAGGCTAAATGAAGATGAAATTGATCTAGGTATAAAGAGGGGAAGAACCCAGCTCAACTTGCCTTAATCACATCATGTAGGGGTGATTTCTTAGGTTTTGTGATTTGTCTGTTTAAAAGTGTACACATTCTGCTATGTTTTTATTGTTGAAGCTCTTTGAAAGAGATTTTCATAGAAAGGTATATTCTTTTCACAGTGAGAAAAAATGTTTTTCTATCTTTGATGCTTTGATGTCATATCATATGGTAATGATTTCTTCCTCTGATTCAAGATTGCCTAACAATTGAAGACCTACTGTTTGTTTCTCTACCAATATATATAATTTGCCTCTTTTTCTCTTATTTATGTTGCACTTTATGAAATGTGAGTAATTATAAGGTTAAAGTTAACATCTTTATGTCTATTTTTATCTATTGCTTTTTATTTTTCAGGGAACTAAGAAATAAATTTTCCTAATTACAGGGTTCAAAATTTCTCAGATAGTGAAGGCATGGAATTAGACGTACGACAGGGGGAAATTTGATGTTCCACAGTTTAGACTTTAACCAACTTCCTATATGTTTCAGTGAAATCATCAAAATCAATCGGCTGGGCTAGGCAGAGGATCTTATCATTTTCATCCTTCATATTTAGGCTTTACTGTAAAATGCAGCATGCTACTATGTTATTCTTAATGAATCCAGTAGCAAGTAGATCATTATTGATTTCTTAGAATACGTCAAAGAAGACTTTATAAAATGAGGAATATATGATAACATTATTTAGAAGGCTTTATAACTTTATATAGTGTTTCATATTGTATCCTTAACTTTGTAAGTTTTGTTATTCTATTAGTTATTGTTATAAACTAACCCTTATTATCATGATTTTAAATGTTAATATCTTATGTACAATTTTCATCCAAAAGATTTTTTTTAATTAACATTAGCATCTTAGTCTTTATAGGAAATATTACATAAAAAATAATTTTAAATATATTTTTCTAATAAGGTGGTTGTTTGAACGTATAGGTCGAAAGTTCAATCATTAAGATTCACACTTTTAAATAAACTTTTGATCTCCACTACACTTGAGTCAAAATTGTGAGAGCATTTTAACACACACAAAAATCTAACAAATATTTATACATTTATGCAATTAAAAATGGTAAAAAGTTAAAAAATATAGTATTAAATAAATTTTAGATATAACAAAAATCACCCGTGCATTGCACGAGCAATTCAACTAGTAATATACTAAAGGAAGGTTTTTTTCTAGAAGGTTTTGCCACGTGTCACCCCCATATCATCCCAAAAAAAATATACAAATTTTATTTTTATTAACTTTGAAATACATACTTTTAAAAATACTATTAAATCTACATTTAATTTTTGTATCTTAAAACCAAATATTGAACATAAATCCATCATATATAAAAAAAGTGCACTGTTTGTGAATATTTTATCTAAAAAAGTTTTTGTAGATATAGATAATAGATGAACATGATTTTGTATCAAAATAAACTTCTCATCTCTTTAATTATAGTAATTTAAGATAAAATCTTTTAACCCCATATGATCCCAAAAAAATATATATACAAATTTTGTTTTTCTTTACTCCATAAAATAAGAAAAATCACTTATTTAATAACAAATTTGAAATATAAAAAAATTTAAATTTTAAATCACTTTTATTTTAATTATAACTATATTAAATGCATAAAATATATTTTGATTTTTTTCCAAAAAATATCAAATCAAATAAATATTTCCTATTTAAGATACCAATAATTAATAAGAAAAAATATGTCTTATATGGAAAATTAATGTACCTCGCATCTCCTCTCGATGTCGCCAGGCTCTCCTTGGTTTTGCCCGTGAGGCCGTGATCAGGTCTCTAGATTCTTATGTGCTCTTTACGACTATCTCAAGTAAGCTCTTCTCTCTTATTTATCTGTTTCACCTATTGTGTTGCCCCTTTTCACATGATTTATTCCAAGTTTTTGTCTTTCATCAGTAGGAAAAAAATATTGTGTTGTTTGATAATGATTCACTGGTGTGGGCTCATTTAATTTGATTATTTCTCAATGAATGTTTGTTTTCCATGCAGATTTTCACGAACATGCATGAGTATTGAGGTGTGCTCTTCCTGTAAGATCTTTCTTTGAGAAACATTCTTACCTGTTGGTATTTGATAATTGTGCAGGTGCACCGGCAGTTCTTACATCTTATTCCTTTACTTTTTTGGTTGTGGCAGTACTCTTGAAGTGTTTATGTTTTCTTTCTAATCTTATGTTTCAAAATTGGTTGTTATTTTTCATATTTTTTGGTTGGTTCATAGATTTCATGATCTTAGATTCTTTTAGAATTCAAGTTCACTTCGTCGTTTAAGGTGTTTATATTCATTTTTTGGCCATTTTTCTTCCCGAATCTATTAAAGGTGATATAGTAGGTATTTGGTTTATTTGATCACTTTCCTTCTTAACTCTATGATCTTACTTCCTCTGTTTTTTAATATGGATTCTAATGAAGACAAATGCTTCTCAAATTCTGGTGCACTCTCGCAATCTATTTCCTCTCCTTCGTTCCAAACTAGCTCTAATGTGAAGGTAATTTTTTGCAGGTTCTACTTCTTCGAGGCCTCTGCCCACCGAAACAGACATTCAAAACATCAAACAATATATTGTGCTTGCTCATGGTTTGTTTGTTTTGTTCCTAATTTACGTCAATTTTTTCTTGATATTTTCTTGAAGAAAACCCATTCCCATTAATACTGATAGCATATGAATAATCCATGCCATTGATGTTATGAAAATAGCGCCAGTTGCTAATGTATTATGATGTTTAGCTTCTGGCGCTGCGTAATAGTCTTAGTCTAAGTTGGATAATCATTTTACTGGCTATGCAAATATATTCACTCTTTTCGCTCTTTCTTCAGGTGTTCTGTATAAGCATTTTATCATTGCTATTATTATACATGTAAGACAATTGCGTGTATTCTATGTTTAGAAACTTGATTGTTTCACGACTACCATACTCACTATACTTTTGCATGTCATAGTTCGTAATGCATTTAAGAGTGCACATTTGGACCATAAGAGTCTTTTTTTATAGTGTTTCTAAAAATTTCAGGGCATGTTTCCTCACTTTTGCATATTATAGTTTGCAATGCATTTGAAAGTGCATCTTTGGACTACGAGAGTCTTTTTTAGTGTTTGACCTTGGATTTTGAAACATGTCAATGTATGTTCGCAACTCAATTTGATATGTAATATATTGAGACTCTTCAGTTATTGATGATGATATTCCTTATGTTGTTCATTTGGGCTCATTTCTTTTATATATGAGATTGAAATCTTCCATGAAGGTTTGTCAAAACATGCATGACCATGCACACGCAAGAAAAATTTTAGGACTATAAAAGGAAGATTATGCATCGCTGGCGGTGGCATGGAAGTAATATGTTTCAAACATTGCAAAGCTTGTGAGTTGTGATGTCCATGTTGCAAGTCATTGGATGATTGCGAGAAAGGTGTATGGTTTGTGCCTGTGACTTCTCCTTTTTTAAATATTTTTCACTTCATACTATGTGTTCTATAGTTGATAAAAGATTTTGTTTCTTTTATTTTGCATTGTCCTGCATTTATCTGAACCTAAAGTGTGACATTTGTGTTTTTGGTTTATTGATCACTCTTTCTTTTTGTCTAGCGATAAAGCACTTTGTGATTCAGAATTTTAAAAATAACGTATAGAGCTTGAAATTTTATAGTTGTTAAAGATTAATTTTTCATAGCAATATGTGAAATATTGAGATCTTGATTTGGAAATCAATTACCAAAAGTGCATGAAGTCATAGGTATTTAAACGGTTTAGTGAGGATAAAGACAGAGTAGAGCATTCCACCACTTTCAATCAAAGACAAGAAATGGTGAATATGAGTAAACATTAAACCAGTGTCTTTAATTGTATAAGGGATAAAGACAGAGTAGAGCATCCACCCCTTTCAATCAAATAGCTTTAAGCTATAAGAATAAATTCATATTTATTATATTGTTTGAGTTTCTCTAATGTTGTACTATACTGAATGCGAGCATATACTAAATGAGAGCCTAATTGGTTGTTGTTTTTTTTATTTGTGAACGTAGATTAAGTGTTGTCCATACCGAAAGGCGAAAGCTTATTCATAAAGAGGTAAGAACACCACATGCCACTGTTCACTCACGCTGCATTCTCCCATCCACTTATCCATGTGGCATCTTCTCCAATCAAGGCTTCTTCAACATTCCTTTTTCATGCCTGCCAATCAAGGCTTCTTCAGTGTTCCTCTTTCAAGCCCTTTGTGTTGCCCAATTAATAATATGTCTGTTTCAATTAAGAAATTCGAAATACATCAGTTGTTAGGGTTTAAGTTTTTCCCAACTAATAATTTTTCTTATTTAATTAAAAATTTGAAATGCATTAATGGATGTCTACCCAACCTGACTTTAAAATTTAGAGCAATAATAGCACCAAGCAATGGATATACTCATAATGTATTGTGTAAGTTTATACTATCATGCTTAATAAAACGTACCAAACAAGCCCTTATTATCATGAATTTAAATGTAAATATCTTACGTAAAATAATCATCCAAAAGATTTTTCTCAATTAACATTAACACCTTATTTTTTTGAAATATTAATATATAAAATTCATAAAAACTTACTTTAAATATATATTTCTAACAAGTGATTGTTTGAACCCCATGTCGAGTGTTTGATTCTTAAGAGTTACACTTATATGTAGACCTTTGAAATTCACAACACCCGAGTCAAAATTACGATAGTAATTTAACACAGAAAAATATATATTTCAAACAAATATTTATATATTTGTGCAATTAAAAATTATAAAAAGTTATTTTTTTTAATATTATACATTAAATATAATATAATAAAAGTCACCCGTGCGTTGCACGGGTTATTCAACTAGTTATGGTATAAAGAAGTGTTTTTCAATGTCATATGAAGAAGATTTTTTAAGGAAATGTGCAATGATACACTTTCAGTTTGATTCTCAATATAATTATTTTAATTGGAAAATAACATTCAATGATTATTTTTAGCACATACATGTTACTTTGACTCTCTGGAATAAATATTTAATATAGATATTGAAAAACTATCAATCGGCATTTAGGAAAACAAGTACAAAAGATAAAAACAAAATAGCAACTAAAACACAAAAACAAACATTAAATAAAAAAACATACAAATTTATGATTTTATATATCTAATATAAATTTAGTTCTTTTAATCCATAAAATATATTTTAAAAGAACGCGTAGATTTTAAAAAGTACAAACAAAAAATAAAAATGAATATTCCCTGTGCATCGCACGCGTAAAAGTACCAGTGCATGTATAAAACAAAAGAGCAATACTCTTTGTGCAACACACATGTATGCAATGTATGCATTGTAGTTATACCCTATGTTGAAGATTTTAACCAATTGATTACTTTGTTTGTCAGAATCTTTATACTGGTTAATTTGGTATGAGTACAAAATACTACTAAAATTGAGTGTGTGAATTTATATTTTTTAAAATATCTACATCCTTATTATGATTGTTGTTTTATTCTTAGTATCTTAAATTTTTTATAATTAAAGTATTGATTTATGTATCAAATAAAATAACAACTAGCATGGTAAGAAAATCTCCCCAACAGTTATGCTATGTTTGGTAGAGAAGAGAGAGATAGAGAAGAGAGAGTAGAGAAGAGAGAAGTTGGGTATAGAGAAATAGGTGAGAAATAAAGTAGATTTAGAGGTTGTTTGATATGGTAGAGATAGAAGAGAGAGAGAAAATAATAAATGAGGTGAAAGAGAGAGAAAAGTAACTTTTTGATTAAAAAAACTTTTTTTAAATGAAAAGTGAAATTAAGTGGGGTCAGAAGCAAATAGTGGCGGTTTAAAACCGCCACTAACTGCAAAGAATAGGGAAGAAAAAATAAAAAAGCAACTTTGTTCAATCTCTTCGCGTTTTGCGAAGACCAGAAGAAGGTGAAGAAACCCACCCTCAATCTCTCTCTTGTCTACAGTATTTTCTTACCAAACAAAGGTTGTTGGTCCATCTCTCCCCTATCTCCCTCTCTTCCATCTTTCTCTCTTCCATCTCACCACAACCAAACATAGTGTAATGTTTTGTTTGTTAGGAGAGAGTTAGAGAAGAGAGAGTTAGGGAAGAAAGAGTTAGGGGAGAGATAGTGAAATCACTCTTGTTTGGTTTGAAAGGAGTGAGGGCAGAGAGAGATAAAAACGTGGGATCCACCAGCTTAATTGGGTCTCCCTAATTTGAGAAGAAATTGAACAGTAAAGAGAGGAGTGAAAAAATCACGTGATATATACCATTATGTCATTGTTTCTGACGGTTTTAACCTTCCACATCATCATTTTGGCTGAAAAAATAATAATTAATTGGAAAAAGTTAACATTTAATATAAAAAATTAATTTTTTCTCTCTCTTCCACCTCATTATTTTTCATCTCTCTCCCATTTATCTCTATCATACCAAATAACCTCTAAGTGTTTAGATGAGAGATAGAGTTGTTAAAGAAATAATGGATTAGTGAATGAAGAGTCACCCAAACCACATTCCTAAACCGCGGGTTGGCCCGCCATGTTTGCGGGGCGCATGGTTTACGGGCTCTTTTTTTTTTGACCCGTCCCGCCCTTCTTTTGCAGGCTTGTGGGATGAGTCCGCGTAACAGAGTTAACATCCCTAATCACACTACACAAATACCCCTTATATCAAACAGTGACTTAAAGGAGTTAACAGCGTTACTTATATTGACAAAAAAAAAACCATTACTTGTGACAAAAAGAAACAGCAACAATGCTTCATTAACTAGAGTATTGTTCATCTTCTTTACCTTCACCATCACACAGTAACAGTGCTTCCCTCAATACTTCCCTCTTCCATCCAACAAGCCATGTAAACGAAGCAGCAAGATCATTGAGAGCTTATATCTGGTACAGTGCATATTTTGTAAATTGAGCACAAGGTGTTTGTTGATTTGTCTGACCCAACAAGTTATGGTTACTTTTCTATGTTTGGAAAAAATTCCTGCAACCATTGACTAGTATGTCGTAATTCTGTATGTGTGACTTCAAATGTTTCAACAGGGGAAAATTTACTCTTCACTTTCAATTAGACTAACTAGATTAATCAATTAAAAAACACTATGTCACCAGAGTTAATTCTTTGCTTCTACTAGAAATATCACAAGTTATACCAATTGACCCCATCTATATATTACATTTGAAATGTTATCAAATAGAGGCTATAGCGGCGTAGCGGATTTTTGGCTAATCACGACGCCGCTATTGCCCGCTATTTCCGCTATTCGCCGCCAAATAGCGGCCGAAATAACGGATATTTAGCTCACCGCGGTCGCGATTTGATAACACTTCTGATTCTGATTTTTGTTATTGAATGGCACTGATGAATAATGCAAAGCACCTTGAGGATGTTCAAACACTTCGATATGTTGGAATAAAGGAGTGAGCTTCTACCCAATGATCTGGATCTCTGGGTTAAGTACCCATCGGGTGTTACCTGTGTGTATCCAAAAAGTCATGGTTATTTTTCATCCAAAAAGAAGAAACGATTCAGTTTCCTTTAAATTGAGATTCAAGAACCAAAGACAAAGAGAAAATACGTAAATGATTGAGTTTCTTTATATTTCTAATATAACGCAACTACGCAAGTTAACGGTGTCTAGTTAAGGGAGGTTAGTGTTTTTTTTTTAAAAACAGAGGGTGTGTGAATCATATGGGTAAACTTAAAGGGTGGTTAGTGTAATTTTCCCTAATTTTTTTTATTTGGAGGACCATTGCAGCTTCACAAGACTTGGGGTGTTGTGCTTTTAAGATATGGTAGATATAGTCATAGTTGATAATTGTTGAGGTAATATTTAAATTAAGGTCTATCTAAACTTGATGCCTATTGCTCAGACCAAAGGGCTGGATGGAAGTTGTAATTTTGTTTCATTGACATATGATAGATCTATCATTCATTGTCTATTTTCTGAGATTACACCCAAAACTTGGATAAAACTTATTTGTATTGTTATTAATGTGGTATACAAGTAAAGAAAGAAGTTAAAGTTAAGCCACATAAGGTTAGGCATGTGTCTGTAATATGGGCAGTTAGTTTTTTTACTATAATTTCATGCTTATTCTCTCTTGAAATTGTTGTACTTCAAGGTGTTGAGCCTATGACCATGTTTTATGCTAAATTATGTTATGCTCTACTTGATGTTCCAGTATTCTTTCTCTAGCTATTGCAGTAAACAGCTGCACTATTTGCCAGATTTCTTCTACTCCTATAAATAACTCTTGTAAATGTTATATATTTTTGTTGTCAGTTGGATCACTTTGTTATGTTCTGAATAGTGATTTAATTGGATCACAGAAAGAGTTTTAAGGAGTTGTGGTTTAATTGCTCTTCTTCCCTTTGCTTTCTCCCTCTCACAACAACACTAATTCTTCTTACTCTTTAATCCAGCCTGCTTTTCATCTTCTTCCTTATCGTATCAGTTTTTTTATTTACTCTTTTTCTTTCTTAGGAGTATTCAAGTGTTTATTATTTTTAAAAATTTAATATTACTGTTTGGGATTTGTTTTTATTTTAGTTTACTACTATTGTTAATTTACTAATGAATTGTTAGCTTGATATTGGTTCTCGTTCCTTTCTTTGTTTTCTTTTCTATCAGAATGGTACCTCATATTGTGAAGACTTTGTGTTGTGTAACACAAATAAATTTGTATATTTGGAGATAGGAGAAGGCTTATCTTTTTCTATTTTTCTTTCAAGTTTTGGAGATGGGAGAAGGTTGAAGCTATGGTGTGTTAGTCATTGTATTTCATCATCTCTCTCATTCCAATCAGCCAAGGTAAGGGTAGAGTCTAGGTTTCTTGATGAAAATTTCATGAAAGCATGATTAAGGGTTGAATCTTTATGATGATGAATGATGTGTGAGAATGCATGAGAGGTTTAGGGCTTGATTATCTGCCATATGCTCGTGATGCCTGCTGTTTAAGATGATGAGATGATGGATGCTATGCCTCTTTGCAAATCACTATTATAGATGTCACCCTTGCTATGATTTTTGCTTAGATCTGATTCATGATGATTCATATGCCTAAGATTGATTAAATTCTTAATGATTATGATGAGATGTTGCTACTGGAATTTAGAGGAGGAATATGTGCTGTATGTTTGCTGGAACATGGCCTAGAAACCTTGGACTCAAATGGTTAGAAATTAATTTGAAGGTAAAAGTATCATTGCCAGTTTTCTGTACTGGACAGCGAGCTTCAGAGCCTAATATCACCTAATTCTGGGTCTCAGATGAAAAAGTGATAAACTATAAAGTTGTAGATTTTCAAAATATCTTTCCAGGCATGTATAGTATGTCAACTGCGGCTGAGAAATGAATTCTGGAGACCAGTTTTAATGCACACTGTTCCTGCTGCCTAAATGCTAGGGTTCGAGTAGAAGAGAGACTTGGACAGCAAGGAACAGATTATCCAAGCTTCATTCTTCCCTTCTTTTCAGATCAAGGAATCAAGGTAAGGGCTGATCTCTAGGACATGGGTAGAGTTTAGGGATTTCTATGTGAAAAGCTATGATTTCATGTGTACAAAAATGCGGTTTTGATGGATTTTTCTTTAACTTTTTGATGTATTGTTGGTTGCTGATTGCTACAGGAAATTTTACTATATTTGTGAAGCTAGGGTGATGCCATGATCAGTAGGTTAATGTTTGGCAAATGACCCTAGGTCTTGTGTATGGAAACCATGATTTTATGCCAAATTTGCCTAGATTTTCACATGATTTTAACATGCAATTTGTAACATGATCAGTTATGGAGTTTTGTGAGAAATTGCTTATTGTTGATTGGCTGGACATTGGCTTGTGAACTTGATATGGAGGGAAGAAAGTGTTTTTGAAAACCCTTGAGCCCTTCAGGGTTCGACCAAGCCATTTCTGTGGTTCTCGGCAAGTTTTCTTACTTCCATATCAAGCACAAGTTTATGTGTTGGCTTGGTTTATGAAGTTTCCATAACTGAAGTATTGCTATACATGAGAACATGACTAAGTGCTTAGTATAGCTTATATATGCTTAACTTGGTTACTGCCAAAAGGTCGCTCATTTAGCTGTAATTCCTTTTGGTGCTGTGGTTATTATTGTGATTAAGTTGCATAAGTCTTGTGAAAATGTTAAGACTCTAGGTTGACTATTAGAGCCCTAACAAAGAGAATTGAGACTTAATCGCTTGCAAGTAAAATGTGATGTAATTGGAACATAGGTCTAGTGATGACTATGGACCATGAGAACGATGGTACCGTTAGAGACAAACGGTTACTTGCACGCGAGGGTGTTTTGTGGGTTGTACGGTGTGTCCCCACGTGATTTGGTTGACTGCGGTCACCTTGTGATCTTGTGGGCGTACGGTGTGTCCCCCACATGATCGAGGATTGTACGGTGTGTCCCCTCCGAGAATTGTTCATCTGCGGATGATCGTGATTATGTCCATTGGTGTTGAGGTGGTTGTGTGAATGGTGATGACGTTAGCCTAACTGAACTTAGGTGACTGACTATGATATAACGTAAAGATTATGCTTATTATACCTTGTTATTTATGAGAATACATGAACATGTGAATGTTTCTATGAGAACATGTGATCTGACCCTGTTATTTGTTTATGTGCTTATTTGGGGGGGGGGGGGGGGTAGATGGTGACCACCACGATAATGGAGACTATCGTGAGATGGGAGATCGTTCTGAGTAGGCCAGCAGAAGACCGGCTCTGGGGGACCGACAGTTCCGGAGTCCGGAGAGTCTACGTCGGCGATGCGGAGCTCTTAGGGAGGAACAGATCTGGGACGGTTGTGGAGAGGCAGATCCTTAGGGATGGGACTGTTGTGCTGCCACATCCTCCCGCTAGGTTTCATCAGACTACAGTGGGCGAGGAGGAAGAAGATCCTTCGGAGGACACTACAGTGGAGTCACGGTTGGTCGAGGAGGAGGAGGCAGTGGAGTCTTCACCACCAGAGACCAAGTCGGGAGTCTGTGCGCAGCGTGTACCTGGGCGTCCAAAGTGCTTTAGAGTGGGACCTCGGAAGAGCGTGATAAAGCTGGAGCAGTCTAAGAAGAGAGCGCGTGGAGCGGGAGCTGACGTTCCGGAGCGGGATCAGGATTAGAGTGTTCCTTTTTGTGGGGCTGAGAATTCGTGTCGAACTACTATTTATCATTTTTATTTTCGGGGTTTTCTTTTGATGTACTTGATGTAGGGCTTTAGCCTAAGGTTTCATTTATGTACTTTGGAATTACAGTTTCTTTTAATTACGAGTATTTTATTCAGAAATGCATGTCTTATTTATTCCGCAAATTTATTCGTAAGGTTTAAGTTTCGCAATAATTGAACTTTTTGTCATTAAAACAAGATTAATAATTGAACGGCGAAAATTCTTTACGAAAATGGTGATGTTTGGTTTACTGTGTGACACTCGAGAAATCGGGGCGTTACACTTTGAACCAAGAACACAAGTCTACCCCAACTTTATATGCTCAATAGGATGTCAATATAAACTACTGTTCCCAATAATTTGTCCTTGGCTGCAGCACCCCTGTTTCTCTTTTCACAATCCATGCTGGTGATTGTTAGTGCTCTCAATAGCTGCGCAGAAGTTAAGTTGCCACTTCCTTCCTGAGATGACATGGTATCTTGATAAACAACATTCAAATCTTTGTGGTTTTCCCCAAAATTGCATAAGAAAGTCTTATGAATTATCCACATATATTTATCACAGAATTCAATTTCCCACACAGAAGAAAATAGATGTGCATGTCGCCACTTCAGAGTATTGATCTCAAGCCTTTGGAGTCTCAAGTTTTGGAATTCAGCTTCTAATTCATTGGAAGAACTAAGCCAATTTGATGGATTACCTGTTTGCCCATGGGTCAGAGGTTCCAGAACCTGAGAAAACTCCAATCTCCTGCCAGGGTCCCATTGCTTGGAACTTAAGAACCTGAGAAAACTCCAATCTCTTGCTTGAAGAAGTGATGGTCAACCACAGAAAATGGGTGTTCATGGGCAACAATCACATGAGCAAGAACATGTCTTGCGTTTTATTGGTGAAGCACATAAGAAGCGTTATAACTCCTCTTTTTCTCAAATTTTTTTTTGCTTTAAACCCTTATTTTATTATTCTATGCACCTTTGCAAGTGATGGGACCCTCTAGGTCCTGAAACATAGCTATGGCAGCTTCAATCTGCTTGTAGGATTTTTCTCATGAACCTTTGTAGTCTTCAAGATTGAAGATAGCAGAAAAATCATCATAAATTACTCACACGCGTCTTGAAATTTCTCCTCTCTTTTAGGAGTTAATACCCTATATATAACACTATCTCAAACTTTTTCAATGACACCATAATTTACATACACTTTCATAACTAGATTCAAGATATGAGCACAACGACGCTTGTGAAAAATCCAAACACAAAATAAATATCATTTAAAATATGGTCAATCATCTTATCATTTGCAGAACAATTATCATGGGTCAAAGTGGACAACATATGAATGCATCAACTCTGGACACAGTATCACAGATTGTAATCGAAGGAAAAAATTCAAGTTGTTGCCACAAAAAGTTCAGAACAAACACCTTTAGCCAAAAAAAAGTCCATTATTCGTACTGTTCTGGGGTAGGTCTATCTGAGGTTGGACAAAGTAAATGTCGAGGTAGAGAAACTTAAAAAAGAACTGAAGAATGTAGAGGTCGTTGTAGGTACGGAGCCAGCGATAGAAGATTTGCAGAAGCTGAGTGAAATTCACAACGCTTTGGCAAATGGTTGTCAGAAGATGGCCAAAGCCAAATTAGAGGTCCAAGAGCATGAAGATGGTCTGAAGAGTTTAGAGGCTGTTGAACAAGAGAGCTGAAACAGAGAATGGTCCTAGTGAGTAAGCAAGAGGTCATGTGTAGTCTTTGTATTAGGATAACTTGGGGAAAATAACATTTGTAGTAGGATACGAACTACCAAAAAATAACTTCAATACATTATAAATAGTTTTAACTTTAGACAATTTTCTTTTACCATTTTCCACTCATCTTCACTAGGTATAGTTTTATACAAGGTTATTAAAACCAGACCGATGAACAAACCGGTGAGGGCACTGGTTCAAGGTTCACTAGTTCAAGCGTAATTAAATCGTGGTCCAACTGGTTTTACCGCTATAAAGGAAATATATAATATAGAGTATAACATACGTACACTCGCCATCCTCGATCATGATGGTAGTCTTCCCACATAAGACATTTTTTGTTGCAGCAGCTGGGAACCTCATGATGATCACACTCATAGGACCTTTGTTCCAATCGATGTGTGATAAGAAGCTACTGCTACAAGCCTATCTACTAATTGTCGTTGTTACACTGGTGTTGGTCCTCTTTTTGCTGTGGTGCGCCTTCATATGGACCAAGTCCGCTGCCTTTTCAAGGCTATTTTCCAGACCAGGATACAATCTTTTGGCCAACGTGTATTTCTTTGTGGTGGCCTACTTTTATAACATCAATGTGAATTATCTCTCGCCGTCGCTACAAGTCGCAAAACGTGGATCAAAATCAGAAAATGAAGCTCTTACCAAAGCTTTCCCTAGGCTTGTCTTTTACCTATTCACCCTAACCAGTGCTAATGTTGTTCAGCGTATTGAGCTGAGATTGAGGACATGATTTCTTCATCTGGTAAAGGCCTCCGTGATCACTGGTGAATTTTCCTTCACCGTGAAAATTTCAAATATGCTTCATGTTGCAGGAGACAATGTGTTATCCACACACTATTTCATACACGGTCTAGTATTTATCTTCGCATGGTTCATCCTATTTTCTAATGATGCAGTTGAGGTCATTACGAAAATGAATTAAAGTGGTGATGTGAGGACCTTTGTGATAGTGGTGGTGAAGAATTTTGTGGCGACAACAATGAAGAACTGATGGTGGTGAGGATCTTAGTAGTGACAACAATACTAGTGAAGAATTGATGAATGGATCAAGTCTTTTTAATTTTTCTATTTTGCAATCCAATTTCCAATTTAGCGATTAATTTGTACTCTGCAGTACTTTATTGTTCTCTTGAATTTACGGTCTGTATGGTTTTGTTTATTCAACTGTGAGACACCTTATTTGATTTAAAAAAATAATATAGAGGATAATATTGAATAAAAAACAATGTCATCACTACAAATTATACAACCAAAATATTCGGCAAATACAATTATTTGTCTATTGAAATAAAAGAAATCAATTTTAAAAAAGAAATATAAAATGTCTCTTTAAAAAAAAGAAATACACCGGATCGGCGGGAGGTGGAGGAGCCACCGGATCGGCGGGAGGTGCAGGAGTCACCGGATCGGCGGTAAGTGCAGGAGCCACAGGAGCCACCGGATCGGCGGGAGTGGAGAAGGAACCAGATCCACCGGATCGGCGGGAGGTGGAGGAGGAGGGGAGTTGGATCGGCGAGGGGAGGTGGATCGGCGAGGTGGAGGTGGATCAGCGAGGTGGAGTAGGAGGAGAAAGCTCATTGGGCGGGAGCTGGCGAGCCATTGGGCGGGAATCAAAATAACTTGTTTGTATCTTGATTTCGAAGCTTAAAGTGTTATATAACTTTATGAGATTAATTGTTTTTTTTTAAATAATTATATAAGATCAATAACAATGACTCAAGTTTATATCAAAAAAAAAAAAATACAAAAAGTCTACTAGCACTAATTTTTTTTTTGTTGAAAATAACTACTAGCACTACTTAAAAATATTGTCTTAGTAATTAATATAAAGTGGTGGTTTGACTTTTTTTTGTTACATCAGAAAATTAACAGAATAACAAACGACTAAGGAACAACTAAGCGATCCTTCATGATGAGGATCTCCAGCTCCCGAGTGGAGAACTTGGTGAGGAAGCTCCCTTCCTAACTAGCCAATCCGCTGAACGATTGCAATCTCTACTAATACGAGCAAGCGAGATGTCCGAGTTACGCTGAGTGGCTTGGCTATGTATTTTTCGTGATATTTATTTCTACATGCCCAAACTTATTCTCAAGTTTAGCTTCATTGTTAATAAAAATTAAAGCCCAAAATAATCAGCCCACCAAGAAACCCTAGTACACTAAAATGCCCCCCATCAGCCTTCACGTTTATCATCCATCTAGTTAAGTAGCCACTTTGAAAAAATTAAAAAAAAAAGCAATCTCCTCTCAAACGTTTCCTTCATAGATACCGGGAAGATGGAGTTCGTGCAATATCAAGGTGCAAATCTGAATACTTTGATGCTTCTCTGGACTTTTCTTCTATCAACTACGTGTCATCTTTGCTTTCTTAAGTTGCAGGAAGAGAACTTTTGAAGAACAACGACGTCATTTCTCAAGCTAGCTCACAAACCGTTGAATTGGAAAACCACCGGTTTTCACCCGGTTGGCCGATTTTTCATTGCTTCGGTTTTCTAACACCATCTCTAGCATTTTCAATGGCACAAAAAATTATAGACACTTTCACAACTAGATTTAAGATATAAGCACAACGCAAGTGAAAAATCCAACTACCCAATAAATATCATAAAATATAATCAATCATCTTATCATTTCCAAAACAATTATCATGGGTCAAAGGGAACAACTTACTATCTAAATTCCAATCCATCAAGCATTGAAGCAAAACATGACCAAAAGCTTTTCCATTACGAGGAGCACGAACATGAATGAACCTAATATGAATATAAATCATTAACAACAACATATTTTGAGGTATTACCTTACAAGCCGACGGTAGAACCCATGAGTCAACAATGGAGTGAGTTGTGACGACCATATAGCCCTTGTTTTTGCCAAACAATTTTTTTTGAAGAAGTGATGGTCAACCACAGAAAATGGGTGTTCATGGGCAACAATCACATTAGCAAGAACATGTCTTGCGTTTTATTGGTGAAGCACATAAGAAGCGTTATAACTCCTCTTTTTCTCATTTTTTTTTGCTTTAAATCTTTATTTTATTATTCTATGCACCTTTGCAAGTGATTACACAAGTGTGTTGTTCCTTGCTTTCGATCACCTAAGAGTTTTGCTCCACAATGTATACAAATAACTTTCGGTTTTTCGTATAATATTTTACGGCAAATTATGCTCTCTAACTTAGCCATCATCCAATGGAGTAGTTGAACTAAATGATTGTTCGATAGACATTTTACAAATAAATTAAAAAAAAATGCCAGTGATCCAAACATAATGACCAGTTTGTCACTATAACTTTTTTATAAATTAGCCATTAAGTTAAAACAGAGAATGTGTAATTTTAAATGAGAACAAAACAAGTCAACAACAAAAGAGTTAGAAGAGAAACAAAAGGAAGAAAAACTGAAAAACAGTAAAAAGAACATAGAAATCAAAAGATCAAAAAGAGGAATGAACAGAAAAATAGAAAAGAAAGTTGATTTTAAGTTTTATAAGAGAGAGTAGAGTATTCAAAAGAACAAAAATAGAAAATAGGGCTTGTCGAATAAAACAAAAGAAACAAGGCATGAAAAAAAGTAGAAAAAAGAAAAAACAAGGGCATGAGAAGGAAGAATATTGAAAGAGATGAAACATAATATAACAAAAAACAGTAAATTAAGGGGTTGTCTAAATGACCCATGCTAAAATTTGGGTTAAATAACCCATGATCTAGGTGGACCAATCATATTTAAAATAAATTGGTTGAATTTTTTATATTTTATTTATTAATTTATTTATGATTAAATATGTTCTTGCCCCTAACTTATACACATGAATCTAAATTGGTAGCTGAAAAAAAAATGCAAAGGCTTTAGTCCTTGAATTAATACTCCATATTTATTATATACATATATACTTTTGATGATAAAAAAACTCTTAATAATTGATTTGCTGGAAAAATGATTTCTCCCTCTTTTAATTCACTGTAGAAATCGGAATGGTTTAATAGGTGTTTTTAAATAATGAATTGTTTTACTTCACTTTTTATTGCATCGAAAAAAAAATGAGAAGACTATTGAGGGAGTATCATTATGTAAAGTGGCAGCGGTATGATAGCTATGCTAGTGGTACATGGTTTGATGGAAGAGGAAGGAGGATGAAGAAAATGAAGAAAATATTCCTAGGTTTTCAAGATAGAAGGGTTTCTAAGATGAATTTTTGAGTTTTGGAATGAAGATATGAATTTCTAGGTTTTGAAATAATTATGAAAGGAGAAGGATTTAATTTGATGGAATTTTTTTGGAGGGATTGATGAAATAGATGTGAAAAATCCACTTGAAACCATTTTGGATCAAATAAAATTTCAAGTACTAAAGCCTTTGCATTTTTTTTTTTCAAGTACCATTTTAGATTCATGAATATAAAGTAGGGACAAAAACATATTTAACCATAAATAAATTAATAAATAAAATATATAAAAAATCAATCAATTTATCTTAAATGTGATTGATCCATCTAGACCATGGGTTACTAAACCCAAATTTTAGTATGGGTCATTTAGACAACCCCAAATCCCCGTAAAGTAAACGGAGAAGGGGAAAAAGGAAAGTCAAAGCATAATTCAAAGCCCTAAGGGATGTTTGAGAAAGAAATGCAAAGTAAAGAGCTAACCCTTAGTGCCAACACTTTTATGAACTCTTTTGATGACTAGCACTCGAAAGATAACCGAGCATGAGATATTTCTAGGGAAAATATTTTCTCACATTTCAGCAGCTTTGCATTCCTAGCTTCGTGGGTGGGTATACAAGATTTATGGGAAAGCTGTTAACGTGGGTGAACAAATTTATGAGTGAAATTCCTGATCTGTCCCTTCTATTAACGCATGTCCCCTCAATTTCAACTTCATCTGGTGTTGCTTATTGTTGCAGAATCTGTTGCATCCACTTTGGCACCATTTATACGTTGCAATTTACATCTTCTTCTTCGTGTGTGTGCTTAGCTCCATTTGCAGCTGCTCACAGTTAGGATTCTTCTTCTCCTTCATTCCCTTTTACTTTGTCATTTTCTATATTTTAACTTTGTTCCTCTATGTTTTTTTTGACAAATTTCTGATATACACAACATTCGTTACCCTATATTTCATTGTCAAAAACAATTGATTCCCCCCAGAGGTATGGATTTGTATATGCATGTACAATTGAGTGAATTTTTGTATTGAATTTAATTTTTCTTCTCATATGTTCATGCTTTTTCTCCCTTTCCAATTTCCCTTTTTCTCATGTTTTTTAATATGACGATTTCTCTGGCACGTTATTGATTAATTCATGACACCCTGTTTTTGTTTGAGCGGTGATTTTTGGTTGAGGGAGGGTTTATAATGATAGGTGTAGAGGCGGAGCATCATATAAACAGCAGGTGGCCTCGGTCCTCCCATTTTTTAAAGAAAATATTAATAGTATATACTTTCCTTAAATAAATCTTGTGTCTTGGACTAATTTGAACAATGACTAAGGAGGTTGTTTCTATTCGTTGGATACTAAACATGGCAAACTGTGAAACAATTAGAAGCCTAGAAGTATTTAATCCGTATCTATTGGTAAGAAACTTAACAACTAAGATTTCTAGAATAGGTTTATGTACATGGTGCTGCTATCAGTAGAATAATCTAGTAAATTTGTTTTGAACAGTCTAGAGATCAATATGATGATGTTATCAGTGTAGAAGTAAGTAACCAACTTAGTAATGGTATAAATAGATTTCATGTAAGCTATTATGATATACTTGTGTGAAAGAAATACAGGTTCAGAGAAAGAAAGAAAAAGTCCTACGAGCTTAGTGAGTCTTGGAGTGAGTTGTTATTTTAAGTGTGTAAATTAACATTGTTAAAGTGTGGTAGTGTATCATTATTCTTAAGTGAATGATTAAATTAGTCCTTGAAATAAAAAGTTGGCGTTTGTTTAATGACTTTTTTCTTTTTTCCTTATTCATTTTGCATTCCGATCCTACATTCAATATAGTAGGGTTACTCTCCTGTCACTCTTGAGCACTACTAAACATACTACAAACTGACTTTCTTATTTAAAGGTTAGGAACTTGTGTTTAAAAAACTTCTTTGATATTTTGGCCCTTCCATGTGTTGTTGTCAAGCTCAGCCACTAGTGACAGTGTGTGTCTCCTAAAATCGGAATATCTAAAAGTGTGTAGTGTGTTAGTGTGAATTTATGTTGAGAAATTGATATTGGTGGTGGGTAGTTAAGTGGATTTCTTCTTAAACATGAGGGAATCAGTTTGCCTCTGAATTTGTTAGGATCTTTTACCATGGATTGGGTAGCTAATCTTTCAGGTTTGTTCTTTGATGTTCAGTTTGCTTGATTCCATGATCATACCACACATGGCTGCATCCCCCGAAATAAATTGTTAATGATTAAAAAAATATAGAAGGTAGAAAAGAATGTAAGTAGTAAACAAAGAGAACCATAAAAGGAGTGTTTTGATCATATTTTCAACTTGTTTACAACAAATATTTAGTGAACATAGAAAGTTAAGTTGCTTGTAGATAGACACTTGAATTAGTAGAAAATTTCATGATTTATAATGGTTTTCTTACTAGTGTAAAAATGGCTCTAGTGATTTTAAAATTATTAAAATGCTCGGTTTTTCCCACTTAGAATGAGATTCTTGCAGAAATGTGTTTGTTCTATGCACATGGAGTACCCCAACCCATTACAAGAAGAATAAAGATATAGAGAAGAAAGGAAAGATAGAAAAGGAATAAAATTTGAAGACACACAGAGAGGAATAGCTAAAAGAACAATCTAAATAATAGAGTTAAAGCCATCATAGATTGTGAAACCTTCCTATACTATACCAGCAACTAGCCCAAATTAACCACCTCCATGGCCAAGGCAAAAACTAGACCCTTCATGGTGGAAACACTATAACCCAACCACACTAACATTAGGTAGTTATGCCTGTGTTGATGGACAAATAAATGGTTTAGGGAAAGCCATATACTCTAGCATAGATCAGATCACTAGTGCAGCGTGCAACAATGTAGTACAATTAGTCTATAAATATATATAAACCAGCAACAAATCACAACACATGTCTTGTTTAATTAGCCTATTTATTTAGTGCCAATAATATGCACATCAATGAAAAATAACTTCATTTTGATAATGACATAATAGATGAGTCAACGTCAAAGAAAGAAGAGGCTCGTGGCCAGTGATTTTATATATGAAGATGTTGAATCATTTTACTTTGATGACTATGATTTTGTGCTACATTATCCTAAGTAGGCGTTTGAGAAAGCGAAAAAGGTTATCATGGGACTGTCACGAAATAAGTTTAATTAGAGAAGTGCATTTTCATAGAATTATTTTCATTAGTGACTTAGCCTGTGATGAAAATATTAGAATGGATAGAGCTGCATTCCATAAGCTATGCACAATGTTGAAAATAGTAGGTGGTTTACTTCCTACAAAAAAATATGGGTGTTGTAGAGTTAGTCGTCATATTTTTTACATATATTGGCACATCATGTTAAGAATAGAATGATAAAAAGACAATTTGTTAGGTATGATGAAACAATTAGTAGACACTTTTCAAAAGTGTTATTGGCACTTTCCGGCCACCACCCTGACAGGACCCCCTTTTCGACTCATGCCACTAGGAGCTAGCTCTGCGGTCATGCTGTCTAAAAACGTTGGGAGGAATCCCCCATGCCGCTAGGAGCTCCGCAGTATTGGCCAACCAGCTCGCAGTGAACCTGTCTCTGCAGAGCCGCACTCTAGTTGATCTTCTACTACAAATCAGCTGACATTTATGCAAATGTACGTCTAGGCTTATTCATTTTTGTGTCTTAAAATTCTTATCTTCGTTAAGAACATAACAGTAACTTTGTAGATGGTGACACTGGTTCACAGTCCACTTCGTTCAGTGATCTTTTAAAGGGTAGTAAGTATATTGTTCGTTCCCAAGTGGGAATGCTGGCGATTAAAAATTGATACCCTCAATGTGAAGTTCGATTTAGTCTAGCTCGGAATTGATTGTTTCAAGCTCTTTCATGTGTATGGAATTTTCTTTTTCAACCCGCCCCGCACTCAGCCCGCCTAAAGCGGGGTGGGCTACCCCGCATGGGATGCGGGTTGGAAAAGCTTAGCCCGCCCCGCGTAGTGGCGGGTTCATGGGCTGGCCCGCATAATAGATAAAAACAAGTTTTAACCTTAAAAATTATGATTTTAGCTTTAAAAAACCATATTTTGAACCAAATTTTGACTCATTTTTCTTGTTTGTTTGACATCACTCCTTATATGGCTGCTTCCTATATATAAATTCCACTTATTGGTTTAGTCAAGCAAAGTAATCAATGTGCATATTGTGCTACTGCTGTCCAAGGTTCCAAGTTGCTTCATTGTTTTCCAAGTTAATCAATTTACGTTTTTTGATTTCACCCACCTAGGTGGTTGATCTGTGTGATCAAAATTGAGGAACAAATGCATTGAGGAACATCCCTTTGCACCTAAATTACTCTCACCATCACTGTCCCTAATACAATACAAGTAAGTATGCACCTTAAAGAAGAAACAATTAACCATTCTCCTGATGGTTTGTTCTAGGGAGTGGCCAATCTGATATTAAATGTGTTGGGTTTTTGGCTCATTAAAAAAGAGAAAAAATCAGAAAAATTTGTTTCAGATTTGTTTCTGTTTTATTTTGGGTTAAATCTGTGTATGGGTTTAAGAAGATTTTATGATGTTTTTCTAGGGTTAGTAGTATCCTATAAATATGTAAACTCTGTAACCCTAAAAGTTGTACTTGGTACCACATGCTTCATGCCACAAGTAATACAAAGGAGCTATAACTACTATATAGTCGCAGAGGTAGGTAATTTGCCCGAACTGCGTGACCAAAGATGTTGTGTGCTTTATCTGTGATTTCTCGCTCTACTACTTCATGCAATCAAGGTGCTTGAATCCCCTACAAAATGGTACTACCACCTTTCTGTATTCTTCTTGATTTTAATCTTTTTTTCATGTTCTTTCGTTTTTGAGGATAACGTCCAACTTTTACTTTCCTTCTCATTAATATATTTTTCTATATAAAAGGACACCGATCTTATTGGTACTAGCAACAAACATGTTATCATGCTTTCATAGATGATGAATATCAATATCTATATATATTAGAAAAGAACAACTTCTAGCATGACGTGTCGCTCTCACAGGCCAAGTTAGTGACGTGTCGCTCCCAGATTAATTCTCACATAATATTTTACATGTAAGCTCTTTCTCCTTGGCCCCACTTGCCACATGTGCCCTGATTTTTACTTACCTTATTTCTCCTTAATAAAAAAATACATTTTTAAATTTTAGATTTGATTAGGATTTAGGTTTTTTATTTCCTGATTTTATCTTAATTTATTTTTAGAGTATTAATTAATTTTTATGATATTTTTATTGAATTTTCGGATTTTTAATTAATTCCGGATTTTATGAGTTTTTATTGTGATTTGCTAGATTTTGATAGTTTTTATCTATTTTTATTTAGTACATTTTTAAATTTTAGATTTGATTAGGGTTTATGTTGTTTATTTTTGTATTTTATCTTAATTTATATTATTATTTATTTTTAGAGTATTAATTATTATTTATGGTATTTTTATTGAATTTTCGGATTTTTAATTAATTTCGGATTTTATGAGTTTTTATTGTGATTTGCAAGATTTTGGTAGTTTTTATCTATATTTATTTAGAACATTTTTAAATTTTATATATATTAGAAAAGAACAACTTCTAGCATGACGTGTCGCTCTCACATGCCAAGTTAGTGACGTGTCGCTCCCAGATTAATTCTCACCTAATATTTTACATGTAAGCTCTTTCTCCTTGGCCCCACTTGCCACATGTGCCCTGATTTTTCCTTACCTTATTTCTCCTTAATAAAAAAATACATTTTTAAATTTTTGATTTGATTAGGATTTAGGTTTTTTATTTCTTGATTTTATTTTAATTTATTTTTGATTTATTTTTAGAGTATTAATTAATTTTTATGGTATTTTTATTGAATTTTCGGATTTTTAATTAATTCCGAATTTTATGAGTTTTTATTGTGATTTGTTAGATTTTGATAGTTTTTATCTATTTTTATTTAGTACATTTTTAAATTTTAGATTTGATTAGGATTTATGTTGTTTATTTCTGTATTTTATCTTAATTTATATTATTATTTATTTTTTTATGGTATTTTTATTGAATTTTCGGATTTTTATTTAATTCATGATTTTATGAGTTTTTATTGTGATTTGCTAAATTTTGATAGTTTTTATCTATATTTATCTGGTACATTTTTTAATTTTAGATTTGATTAGGATTTATGTTGTTTATTTCATGATTTTATCTTAATATAAAATCTGTGATAAGTGATTTAAATCAATAATACATCCCATCAGCAAAAACCCTCTTAAAACCCTGCCTACCTCCACTATCTCCTCCATGGAATTCATCTCCTCCATGCAATTTTCATCTCATCTCTCCACTGAACGGAACCACCCCCACAAAATCGTCTCATCTCTCAACGGAACCACTTTGTCATCGACTTGCAATCGCATCCCTCCGATTTGCTGCCTTGGACTGATTGGGAAGGTTGCAGATGGAGGTTTCAAATTATTTTATTCCTTTGTTTGCATAATATGTTATGGTTTTTTTCAATTTTATTTTACTTTAGGTTTTCAAATTGTTTTCTTCAGGTTTTTTTTATAGATATTCCACCAAAAGAGATTCTTTGGAAGCCATGGATGGTGAGTCCATTTTATATTCTATATGGAATTTTGCAATATTTTAATTTGTTTTTTATGTTTTCTGATTCTCCTTTGTATGTGATTCTACAGGAAATATTTTATTCTATTTTAGAGTTATTTTTAGAGTATAAATCAATTAGGATTTAGGTTGTTTATTTTTATCTAAAATTAATTAATACTCTAAAAAAAATCCGAATTTTTATCGTATTTTTATTAAATATTTTTTAAAGATTTTGTTTTGTTTTTATTGTCAATTTGTTAGATAGCCTCTCTTATGTTGTGCTATTTTATCTTGAAACCTGAATTTTAAAAGATTTTCCCTAATTATCTAAGATTTAAATAAATTATATTTTGAAAGAAGATTTACTACTACTCCTTACTAAATTAATAATGATGGCTTCGACTCCCCTCTTTGTCACGTTCCATGACTCAATTGGAGAGTTGGCCGGAAAAAGTGGTGAGCATTCTCCCTTTTCCTCTTTTAATTCCTTCTTTGCATAGTTTTGTTTATGTCTAATCTTATTTTGACTCGTGTTATAGGTGATGGTTCCGCCAATCTACCTACGCGTGTTGCTCCAAAATTAGTTTCTTGATATAATATTGTAGGTTGAAATGATTTTCTTGATCTAAGACATATTATGATTTGTTTTCTCAGACTATGCTAAGGAATGAAGAATGCAGGAGATTTCAAAAAAAAAAATTAGAGAAGAATTGTTCAAGTACATTAAAGGCTCGAGATATGGTTTGGGAAGGAAAAACATGTGGCTTAATGCTTTTAATTTCTGAGGTAGGAGAATGAATCCTTTTAGTTAAAAGTTCTTTATGTCTAGCATTTGATTCATAAGATTAATGTATTGGTTTGAAGCTACTTATGTGTCTGTTTTTAATTTTATTCTTTATGTGTTTTGGTTGGTTCAATTAGGCTAATTTGAATCAAATGCCTTAAAGAAATCAAGGCACTACTTGAAATAAGGTATGAGAAGCTAGAAGAAGGAAATGAGTTGTAGGCAGGAGAATAGAGAGACAGAGAGAGAGAGAGAGGAGGGTGATTGCACACAAAGAATGCTAATTAAGTGGATATGTTACTTTCAAACAAAAGCTATATTGGATAAGATTTGAAAAATAATTTAAAGAAATTTTAAAATTATTTTCCAAGAACTCCTATGCCATTTTGTTATAGCCTTGCTAAACTATTCAACTAGGTTCTCTAATGCTTTGTTTGATATGGTAGTGAAAGAGAAGAGAGAAAGACATTAATAAAAAAATATAACAAAATGTGATGAGTATAGAGAAATACGTGTGGTATAGAGTAAATTATATAAGTTGTTTGTATGAGAGCTGTGATAGTAGAGAAAGAATGACGTAGATTCTCTCCCATCGTTGGGTTAAATAGAGAATAAGAGAGGGAATTAGTTTGCCATGAATCGACATTTAAATAAAAATAAAAATATCAAAATATAAAAACAATGATAGACTTAATAAATTAATAAGATTACTCCCTCCCAATAACCAAAAAAATTAATAAGATTACAATTGGAAAGCTAAAAAAATTGATCAAACTTTGTTCTATGTCTACTCAAAATGAGAAGATTGAAAAAATACATTGGACCCACAAAATCTGCCCCCTTTATCTCTCATCCCTTGCCATCACGTTCTCTTTTTTTCATGATTAATATGTATTTATCATCTACTTTATTGGTGATTCTTTTTTGTCCACTTTCCTTAGCATTTCAGACTCTTCTATTTCATCTATTGTTTAATAATCACTTTTTTTTTAATTAAATATGTAACAGAATCACAGTTGTTATCTAATGTATTGACACGTTGAATTTTTAGAAAAAGAATCACGTGCTATTTCTTCCATTTTCAAAAAAAGAATAATTTTTTAATGAATGTACTAAGGGTGGAATCACGTTGTGGTAATAGGACAGTCATCACCCTTAGACACAAAATTGTTACTTGATATACTATAAAAGATCATAAACTCCCTATATATTTCGGCTCTTCTCCTTTAGAAGACAAATTTCAAGTAGACGAATCAATATATATTTCTTACACATTTTATTATTATATGCAACTAAAGTAGTGTTGACAAACTACTAATAAAAAAGTCAAACTTTTTTTTTGAAAGATATATATATATATATATATATATATAATATCAAAAGGCTTGAGAGCAAACTTTTAAGCAGGAAATACAAACCAACCAACACCGGCGGAAAAAACCCGAAAGTACACCCAAAGATTGAGCCAGACAAAAACCAAACAGAAGAAACCCAAAGACAGAAAGATAGGAAAACCTAGAAAGTGCCGGAAAGAAAACAGGACAGAGCAAACAAACCAAAAAAAAAATTCCTATATATTTCATAAATTTTGTAGGTACCTTGCAATATTGACTCAAACTTGGATGACTTGGTATAAACACAAAATGATGTCATACTTTATGATTTATCTTTTACAATCCTGATTAGTGTTACTATCACATCCTTTTTTTTCCATAATATGTGTTTATCGTTTGCTTTATTGGTGATTCCTTATATCTATTATTTGTGTCATTGTTTTCATGCTCATGAAGAATGTGAAACGATTTCATCTTGATCTCAATTAGGCTTAGATGACAAGTCTTTTGGTCCACTTTGCTTAGCATTTGAGACCCTTCTATTTCATATGTTGTTTAATATATTTTAAATAATCAAATAATTGATTGATGTATCAAATATGATAGACATATTCCCCGTGCAACGCGCGGGTAAAAAAACACTAGAATTTCCCCTTCTATATTGATTTATGAAATTTATAAGATTTTGTTTCTCTGATAAATGAGAATCCATTGAGTAAGATGATTTGCATTTAAGTATGCTCTGAAACCTAAAAGCGGTTGTTGTTTGTATTTGTGTATAATTTTCAATTGTATGTTTTAATTTTAAAGTACTATAATGCTATCTACGTGAGATTTTGTTTTATATAAAAAATATCACTATACTTTTTTTATACAATCATTATATTCTAAACTAATTAATTGATATTATTTTAATAGAATAAATTTAATATAATTAACTTTAGTATTATTTTCAAAATTTTAAGAGTGTATATTTATATAAGTATATAACTATAATAATTTGATAATAAGAAAAGTAAGAGGAATACAAAATATTAATACATATGTACTATAAAATTATGACCTGAATTTATTAGTGCTAACAAATTAGAGTTACGAGATCTGACGGGGAGAAACATTTTACATGAAAATGAAAATTTGTACGAGTTAAAAAAAATCATTTTCTATAACTTAAGTGTATTTTTAATAATTTAAAAAATAATTATATATTTATGTATTGTTATATATCTAAAACACAAAAGCATTACCCTTTATGCAACACGAGTATACATCTTCACAAACAAAATTCAGTTATACCTCACATATGCAAAAATTAAAGTTTTTGGTTTATTAACTTCTGTGTTTTTCAAAATTTGTGCTCTTTAAATATCTACATCTTTATTATGATTATTCTTACATTCTTAGCATCTTAAATATTTATAATTTAAAATATGAATCGATGTATCAAATATAATAGACATATTCCCCGTGCAACGCGCGGGTAAAAAAGCACTAGTATATTAGAAAAGAAGAATTTCCATCAGGCCAATTTGATGAGGTGTCACTCCCATATTAATTCTCAGGCCAATTTGATGAGGTGTCACTCCCATATTAATTCTCAGGTCAATTTAATGAGGTGTCACTCACAGATTAATTCTCAGTCTAATTTAATGAGGGGTCACTCACAAATTAATTCTCATGCCAATTTGATGACGTGTCACTCCTAGATTAATTCTGATTTGATATTTAAAATTCCCAATTCATCTCCTCACAAAGTATAGCCGTTTGCGTAAAATTGTAGCTCTATATGTCCTTCCTTACTCACAATGAGGGTCCAACGGAGGCGCATGCGCCATGGAAATCAAGTCAAGCATCGCATCTCTCTCTCTCTGATCAGGTAGGTTTTGAATTCAATCTCTCAACCTCAACCTTCTACCATCAACTGAAATTTTGCTCTACATGATTAGCTCAATTTGATGACTACTGGAGCATGAGGATTTTGTGCGATCACTATAACTATATCTTTCAGTTTTGCAGGCACCAAATGGCCATTGTAGTTAAGATCTGAATTGAAAACCATGATCTTTTTACTGCAGAACTGGCGCAGAAATCAGTCTTCAATATTTGGCCATGGACTCTCTTAATGCAGGGCACGCTTTTTCTTTTCATTTTGCACATATATTTGGTTGGCTTCCCATTAAAATTTTGGAGATATCAGGACAAACAATCGCAGCATTGAAAGCTAAAATTGATCGATATTGTAGAGGAACCAAGGAAGTCTTCAATAAACTATTGGAAGTGAGGCCCTGCATTACACGTTACTTCGCTGGAAAGAGTCTTCTTCCAGTGGTGTGGTGTGGCCACCATCACTCCTTTTTGCAGCAATTCTTCACACAATATAATTGTACACACTCTCCTTCAGCCAAAGGTAAGGATGCCACATGCTACTTATGTCTAGCATATATTTGATTCTTGGCATGACTTTTGAGCCATTTTTCTACTTTTACTCCTTTAATTAACATTTTGTCTTAGGAAAACGATGAGGTGGTGTTCAACACGTACCCATTGTTAGGGATGCAGGATGAAGAATTACCTGCAGCTATGGCAGCAATTAAGGGACAACCTGCTCAAACTGAAAATGATGTGGTAAGCATTGGATTTCTATTTTTATTAATTAATTACTATAGCTTTGAAGGTTTTCCTTTCTAGGTTATGCGTACGCTGGAGAATATTCTTTTGTAGTGTCTTATTAGCATTTAACATACCTTAGTTAGCAGTAGATCTCTCCCTTTGGTTACTAAGTTATTAGAATTACCTCACATTCTATATGTTGGCTTATCTATTTTGCAAAATACAAAAAGGTTTTCTTTATTGCATAGTTTTGTGTCTTTTATTATTCTGACTTGGGTTATAAGTGATGGTTCCATATATGAAAACTTAGATGGAAATGGCTTCTTTAAAGGGTGTTCAGTTTCCATAATCCTAGACCTTTAAAGGCAATGTTTCTTGAAAATAGAAAACAATGAACCAGTGGCCCATCTGAATTCCTGGTGTAGGTAGGGGTGGAAATAGGCCGGGCCGAGCCGAGCTTTGTATGGCCTAGGCCTGGCCTGCATTCTCTTTTCGTGGCCCAAGCCTGGCCTGTGGCCTATCAATAGGCCAAATTTTACGGCTTGGTCTGGCCTTTTCTAAGGCATGGCCTGGCCTACAAGCCTGCTTAAAAGCCTATTTAACAGACAATTATATCAAAAGAATGTCATTAGGCTGGCGGGCTAATAAGCCTTTTATATATCATTGCACTTTCTTTTTAAATAAAAATAGACACCTGCAATTCTTGTAAAACGGTGGTGGTGAGTGGTGACTTGCGGTTTGGAGGAGAGGTGGACTTGGCAGCGGCAGACCGGCAGTGGTGGCTGGCTGCAGCCTGCGTCCTGTGCGGCTGATGATGTGCTATGCTGAATATGTCTGGAACCTTTCTAATCTAGGTTAGGGTAGGAACTTAGGGTTTTCTTTTATACTAAAGTTTACATAAGTTTAAAAAAAATCAAATAATATATAAATAGGCCGGCCTGTTAGGCCAAATAGACTTTTTTAATAGTTTGGGCCTGACCTTTTTAGTTAATCAAGCTTTTAAAAAAGCCTAAGCCTGGTCTTGTTAATAAACGAGTCGAGCCGAGCCGAGCCTCTAATGAGCTAAGCCATAGGCCCCTGACGAGCCGCCTGACCTATTTCCACCCCTAGGTGTAGGCAATCACTGAGTATATTTTTCAATTACATTACTAAAAAGTGGTTTGGAATTTCAATTGTGATTGAAAAATTACTTTTAATAAAGTTAATGTATTGATTTTTTTCTTCATATCATAAGAATTAAATTGATTTAATTTCTATTATCATTTGAGGACAATATAAGTATAATTCTTTACGCTTATAAAAAAGAGTATAATGTTGGTGATTTTAGAATCATCAATGTATTTTAGTAGTAATGTGATCTACTATAGGCTGATGCAATTACGCGTTAGGCTCGGAATCGAGTCAGGTTAGTGCGGAGTGCACGCTCGGTGAGCCAACGCATAATTGACCGCGAATACGAACTGGGGTCCAAGGGGCGGAGCCCCTGGCTGGGGTTGTTTGAAAAATTGTGACTTATTTTCGAACAGTTGTGATCATTCGTGCAAACACAACCTCTTATATAAGGTTACTTGCAGCCTAAGGAATGAACAACAGAAAAACAGAAACAGAATACAGACACAGATATTCAAAAAACATAACATCTCTACTTTCTTTATCTGTTCTCTTGTGCCAAGAAACAGATTGATTGTCAAGTATTATCCCAACAAAGATTTCGTGAACCCAGGCAATTATAGGGTCGAAATAATTTGTTCGGAAAGTGGACGCTCACGATTCTTGACTTTATCCAGGATTATCACAACCAGTTTTCTATCAAACGAACAAATTATTTCCTGATAATCATGGCTGGAGAAGGCGTTGTCAAGGAGATGACTACTAAGTTCGGGAAATTGGACAAGTTTCAAGGACAAGACTTCAGGCGTTGGCAGAGGAAGATGCATTTCTTGTTGACAACATTGAAGGTGGTATACGTCCTGTCTACACCGATTCCTGAACTTCTGGAGGAAGAAGCTGTTGAAAATATAAGAAGTAGATCAAAGTGGGAGAATGACGACTACATATGCAGAGGACACATTCTTAACGGTATGTCTGATCCTTTATTCGATATTTATCAAAATGTGGAATCTGCAAAGGAATTGTGGGATTGTCTTGAAGCCAAGTACATAGCAGAGGACTCATCCAGTAAGAAGTTCTTGGTGACTGATTTCAACAATTACAAAATGGTTGAATCAAGGTCTGTCATGGAACAATACAATGAACTTCTACGAATTCTTGGACAATTCACACTGCACGGATTGAAGATGGATGAAACAATATCTGTCTCAAGTATCATAGACAAGTTGCCCCCTTCATGGAAGGATTTCAAACACAATTTGAAGCATGGAAAAGACGACCTGTCTTTGGTCCAACTTGGAAGTCACTTGCGCATAGAAGAATCTCTAAGAGCGCAGGAGAGTAACAAGGGAAAAGGAAAAGAAGTTGTTGGTCCCTCGGTTAATATGATCGAGGAGGGTAGTAAGAACAATAACAACAAAAACAAAGGAAAGAAGCGTGCTTTCAAGAACAACAAAGGAAGTTTCGGTTCTAACAAGAAACCGAAACTAGAATGGTGGAAGTGTGGTAAGACAGGCCACTTCAAGAGGGATTGCCGTTCTGGAAAGAAGCATGATAACGCGAATGCAAGTGGTTCGGGAAAGGGGTCTAAGGACCAATCCCAAGAACAAGGTCAGAAATCAATTCATAACTTGAATATTTTGATTAAACATTCAGTTTCATTAATTTCTGAAGCATTTTATGTGCAGGATGATGCTATTGCGTGGTGGATTGATTCTGGCGCCACAACACATGTTTGCAAGGATCGTTTCTGGTTCAAGACTTTTGTTCAAGTGGAAGATGGATCTGTCCTCTACATGGGAGATCATCACTTTGATCCTGTTGAAGGCAAAGGAAGCGTGGTGTTAGAATTCAGTTCTGAAAAACTATTACTTTGTTTAATGTTTTGTATGTTCCTAAACTACGTAAGAACTTAGTTTCTGGTCCTGTATTGAATAAGCTTGGATACAAGCAAGTGTATGAATCCGATAAATATGTTTTATCGAAGTCTGGTGTGTTTGTAGGATTTGGATATTATAATAATGGTATGTTCATGATGAATTTGAATGGAGTTCCTAATGATTCTGGTTTTGTATTTATGTCCAATTCGAATGTTATTAAATCATCTTTATGGCATGCTCGTCTAGGACATGTACATTATAAAAGAATGCTTGAAATGTCTAAAGATGATTTAATTCCTGTTTTTGATGGAAATGTAGAAAAGTGTAAAACTTGCATGTTAACAAAGATTACTAGGCAACCTTTTAAAAGCATAACAAGGAAATCTGTCATACTTGAATTGATACATAGTGATTTATGTGATTTGCATGCTACTCCATCATTAGGACATAAAAAGTATCTTGGCACTTTCATAGATGATGCATCTAGATTCTGTTATGTTTATTTGCTGCATTCTAAAGATGAAGCCTTAGATAAATTTAGAGTTTATAAAACTGAAGTTGAATTGTAACAGAATGTGATGATTAAAACATTACGTACGGATAGAGGTGGTGAATATTATGATCCTGAATTCTTCCAATCCGTAGGAATCATTCATGAGACTACGACACCTTATACACCTCAACAAAATGGTGTGGCTGAAAGGAAGAATAGAGTTCTTAAAGAAATGGTGAACGCCATGTTATCCTATTCTGGTTTGAGTGAAGGGTTTTGGGGAGAAGCCATGTTAACGGCTTGCTATTTGTTAAATAGGGTTCCTAATAAAAGGAACAAGACTACCCCATATGAACTTTGGTATAAGAAACGACCCAACTTAACATTTCTACGTGTTTGGGGTTGTAGGGCCGTGGTTAGACTCCCGGATCCTAAAAGGAGAACTTTGGGTGAAAAGGGTGTAGCTTGCATCTTCGTTGGATATGCTGAACATTCCAAAGCCTATAGGTTCTATGTTATAGAACCTAATGACTCGGCTTCTATTAACACAATTATAGAATCAAGAGATGTCATATTTGATGAGAATTGTTTCTCTTCTATACCTAGACCAAAGGACCTTATATCTAAGTCGGATGAACCTATAAAGGATGATCATTCAACTGATGTACCAAGTGAGACACTCGAACCTCGGAAAAGCAAAAGAGCTAGAAAACCTAAATCTTATGGTTCTGATTTTCAATTATATTTAGTTGAGGGATCAAAGGATCAGATTGATAATCAATACTATTATTGCTATAGTATAGAGGAGGATCCAAGAACGTATGATGAAGCTGTGAAATCTCGAGATTCTGCTTTTTGGAAAGAAGCAATTGATGAAGAGATGAGTTCTATCATGGAAAATAATACTTGGGTATTATCTGATTTACCACCAGGTTGTAAACCATTGGGTTGCAAATGAATTTTCAAAAAGAAGATGAAAGTCGATGGTACAATTGACAAGTTTAAAGCTAGATTGGTAATCCAAGGCTTTAGACAGAAGGAAGGGATTGATTACTTCGATACATATGCTCCAGTTGCTCGTATCACTACTATTAGATTGTTGATTGCTTTAGCGGCTATTCACAATCTAGTGATCCATCAAATGGATGTCAAAACAGCATTCCTGAATGGTGATTTGGAAGAAGAAGTGTATATGAAGCAACCTGAAGGATTTGTAATGCCTGGTAATGAGCATAAGGTGTGTAAGCTAGTTAAGTCGTTGTATGGGCTGAAACAAGCTCTGAAGCAATGGCATCAAAAAATTGATGAGGTTTTTTTGTCTAGTGGTTTTATTCTAAACCAAGCTGACAAATGTGTATATAGCAAATTTGATACATCCGGTAAAGGAGTTATTATTTGTCTATATGTGGATGACATGTTGATCTTTGGCACGGACCAAAATCAAGTTGATAAAACAAAGAATTTCTTGTCATCAAAGTTCTCCATGAAGGATATGGGAGAAGCAGACGTTATTCTTGGTATTAAGATTAAACATGAGAATAAGGGGATTGTAATTACGCAATCTCATTACATTGAGAAAATACTCAAGAAGTTTAATTATGAAGGTTGTTCTCCAGTAAGTACTCCCATGGATCCGGGAGAGAAGCTTATGCCAAATACAGGTAAATCTGTAGATCAGCTCGAATATTCAAGAGCTATAGGCTCTTTGATGTATGCTATGATTAGTACTAGACCGGATATTGCTTTTGCGGTTGGAAAGTTGAGCAGATTTACTAGTAATCCTAGTAGACATCATTGGCATGCGATAACTAGGGTATTCAAGTACTTGAAGGGTACTATGAATTATGGATTGTCATATGTGGGATTTCCTTCGGCATTAGAGGGTTATTCGGATGCTAGTTGGATAAATAATGTTGAAGACTCATCCTCTACAAGCGGTTGGGTGTTCTTGCTTGGGGGAGGTGCCATCTCGTGGGCTTCCAAGAAGCAAACATGTATAACTAGTTCTACAATGGAATCTGAGTTTGTAGCATTAGCTGCTGCTGGTAAAGAAGCGAAATGGCTAAGAAACTTGGTATATGAGATTCCATTATGGCCTAAACCGATATCACCAATTTCTATCCTTTGTGATAGTGCTGCCACATTGGCCAAGGCTTATAGTCAAATGTACAATGGAAAGTCTAGACACTTGGGTGTTAGACATAGTATGATTAGGGAATTAATCATGAATGGAGTGATATCCATTGAGTTTGTTCGGTCGCAACAAAACTTAGCTGACCACTTGACGAAGGGGTTAGCTAGAGACTTAGTGAAGAAGTCGGTAATTGGAATGAGATTAAAGTCCATTTAAATCTACTACCTATGTTATACCCATTTCCCTTCTAATACAACGTTAGTAGCTGAATTCAATGTGGAGAGATCATAGTTAGAGATTGGAGCACTTGTGTTTATCTTCCCAAGGTATGTGCTCAGACCTGCAAGTGATGGCTAGGTTGAAGTATATCTTCTTAATGGTTCTTTTGGAAAATTGTAAATGCAGGTGCAAGATTAAAAGGATCACCTATGTAAGCATGAAGTTTTGCCGCTTCAAGAAGCTTGGACTTGGCTTCCTATATGCTTATTAATGGATAAGGACACATGGCTTGTAAAGTGTCAAGTATGAATAGTAGAGTGTTGTAGAAACATATGTGTACAATATCTTTAGATATTCAAATGGGTTGACGGGTTCAATCTTTAAAGACACCCCGATTCTCGAGTATTTGGAATGTGTATTTGTACTAAAGTGGAAATTCAATCGCAAGTTATTTTCATTTATGCATTTGTTTGATCGTTATATCTGTGTGTTATAAATTTGTATATATTTTCTTATATAAACTGAGTAGATCAAGGATTACACTAAAATGAGGGGGGGGATTTGTTGGTGATTTTAGAATCATCAATGTATTTTAGTAGTAATGTGATCTACTATAGGCTGATGCAATTACGCGTTAGGCTCGGAATCGAGTCAGGTTAGTGCGGAGTGCACGCTCGGTGAGCCAACGCATAATTGACCACGAATACGAACCGGGGTCCAAGGGGCGGAGCCCCTGGCTGGGGTTGTTTGAAAAATTGTGAATTATTTTCGAACAGTTGTGATCATTCGTGCAAACACAACCTCTTATATAAGGTTACTTGCAGCCTAAGGAATGGACAACAGAAAAACAGAAACAGAATACAGACACAGAAATTCGAAAAACATAACATCTCTACTTTCTTTATCTGTTCTCTTGTGCCAAGAAACAGATTGATTGTCAAGTATTATCCCAACAAAGATTTCGTGAACCCAGACAATTATAGGGTCGAAATAATTTGTTCGGAAAGTGGACGCTCACGATTCTTGACTTTATCCAGGATTATCACAACCAGTTTTCTATCATATAAATCTTTACAAAAATTAATAGAAAAACTTTGATAAATTTCTTCAACTTTGCAGTATAATTTCATGTTAAAAATATACTATATAACAATTTAGTCTTCTTTTATTTTAGTTCAAATTAAAGTATAAAAAACTCCCATGGAGAGGAACCTGTTACATGGAAGTGTAAATAATTTCATGTTAAAGTTTATATAAAAATAAATGTTCATATAATTTAAATATATTTAACATTATTTTTTTAAACAATTTTTGGATAATAGTAATTAGTTCTTAATACTTTTTTTAAATATTTTTTTCTTTAGCAATACATTGGATTTTATTTGTAGGTACTACTAAATTAATTATATTTGCATTGTTCTATTGCCCACGGAACCGAGTTGAGATATTGGACATGTTAATTTTGATTTAATTTTGTCTCTTTAAGATTGACTTATCGAGTTAGACTTTAGACATTAGTTTCAATTGTGTAAATCTAAGATTTTTTTAATGTCATCATCCTTATTTGATTATGATTGAGATTTCTGTCAAAAATTTAGATTTGCATATAAGCAATGTTTTGACTTAAAAAATAAACACAGTGGTAAATTCTGTCGTGCAACGTACTGGCAATAACTCTATATTATTGATCTATCTATCTATCTATCTATCTATCTATCTATATATACTATATATAAAAGCAAAGTTTCTGCAGCCTTAAGGGCAACTATATCATTTAATAATTTATTGCACACAACTCTCAAATTGAGCATGGACATTTGTGTAAAAATGTTACTTATTTCTAATAGATTGAATCGAAGCCGTTGATTTCATCTGCAATATTGTTTGGCTTTTGCTCTTATGAAACGTGACATGTGTTGTTTGATTTCTAAAACGTATTCTAAAACCCAAATCGACACAATCTCCTTCAATCCCCACACTCGCGACACAATTCCTTCCTCCTCAGCCGAGCCATCACTGCTACTGCTACTGCTACTGCTTCCTCTTTCCCCAACGAAACCACCTTCCCTGCGTCGTTTTCCTTCACTAAATCGCAACTCTCAAAGGAATCAAGAGTGATGGAATCCATGGAGGTGGCGGTGGAGAAGGCTACTGCTCGGACGTGGTTTCTCTTTCTTGCGATTGTGTTAGGGTTAAATTCACATAACGTTTCTCAGGTGAGAACAACTTCTTCTCCACCATTTCTTCTCCTCCTCCCTTCTCTCAGGCTAATTCATCAATGGTGGCAGCAATTCGAATCGAAGTGGTACCCGTGGGACGCCTTCTTCTTTTGCTCTTAAAATCACCATTTGATTCCTTTGTTTGCAATTTTCCTGTTTTGGCTATTTCATCTGTCATCTAAAAGGGATGAGGGCGAGTGAAATAACAAGCACCATTGAACACCGAGTGGTGAACCCTTGATTTCTCATTTTGTAGCTGTAGCGAACAGAATCCTCTTGATTTGTCCATTATGTTGTTATTAGCTTCTTTTTCTTCACTTTCATATGCGGCTCAAGTTAAGCCATTATTATCTTATAAACCTGCATATGCATTTTGCAACAAGAAGAACCAGCGAGCCTTCGCCATTTGTTGATTTCCTTTCGGCGGGGTTGTGAGATCGAAGAGAAGCGGAAGACATTTCGATCCCAACGTCTTCTGTAACTGTAAGTTCTCTCTTCCTCATACTCTAATCAATATATATGTTCAGTTCAGGTGGTCTGGGATTGATTTCATACTTGATTGTATGAACATACATCTAATTAATTGTAGCTGAGATATCAAAACTTATATGGAATTGCAGCATCTCCATTTTGGTAACACTCTAAGGTTATAAAGGAAGGAATTCATGTGCAATCAGTTTAGTAGTTTTCGTGTCCCATTCGTCCAATTTGGTTCTGCTTCTGTGCAATGTTATGTTCCTTCTATATCAATAATTTATTTATGCTTGACATTTTCCTTCCTTCCATAATTTTCAGCACTAGCAATTTCAGTTCAGAAGCATCTCATGTTTGAATATCATCCCTCTACCAGCTGCGTCTATTGGATTGTGAGTTTCAACTTCAAATCCTCCCACTACTGATTGTTTTTTTTCAATTTAATTCTTGCAAGCATTTCTTATAAAATCATATTTCATGCTTGCAGATAACATTTTATCCCCATATCTCTATTTCGCATCCATAGTTTATTTTTTGATATACCCAGTCCTATCAATTCAATTGCTATAAGCAGCATTCTAACTTATGGGGATCTTTCTGTTTCTATTTAATTGAGAATGGTAGTTAATGTTGTCACCTCTGTTTCTAGCTTCCTCTAAGATAAATTCGTTGCTTAAACTATAGTATACTTGATGAAAGTTGGTGCATTTTCACTTTGCTTAAAATTTTGATGAAGGGTGACAAAATGACATAATTGGGTTGATATTTTTGAAAACTTTGGTTGTCATGGGTTGTTATTTTCAATTTGAATGAGATATCAGCCATGGCCATCACGAAATGTTGGGCGTTGGGCCCTGTTTCCTTTTAAATTCTTGCACAATTTTGACCTTTAGTAATATATTTACTATTTTGTCATTAATTAGATGCATACTTTTTAACTTTATGTCTCTATTTTCTCCATGACTAGGATCATTACCTTGCCTGTTACTACATCATGAATCCATGTAGTGATTCTCCTCATGTTGGTCCTTTGGTTGAGTTTGATGCAGTAGTTCATCGCAGTCAAGTTTGAATAGGATTAGTTGATGGCTGTTAATCCTGATTCCCGATGAATAATATGGTAACCTTTCAGGCACCATAGGCCATTTGGCACGTGGAAAGTCAACAGTTGTGAAAGCAATATAGAATTGTAAATGCAATGTGTTTTCCAAAGATGTCGATTTTAGTTTCTAATATGAATGTTATTCTGCCTATCCAGTCCCTATGTCTTTTTTAACTACTTCCTTCAATAAAGAATCATTCTCACACTTTTCAGGTTATATCACTGTTAATGAAGATCGTGGGAGGGCCCTTTTCTATTGGTTCTTTGAAGCTCAATCTGAATCGTGCAAAAAGCCTCTACTTCTCTAGCTCTATGGAGGTTTGTGGTTATCTATTTGCTAAGTAATTTGTCTCATTCAACCATTATTCTCTTATTATTATCCAGTGTTTATTTGTTTGCAAGGTATCATATAGAAATATGGTTATATACTGATGACCTCCATGCTCCTCTATTTGTATGGTGATGTGGTTTATATGGGACCATATTTCAACTTATACTCATTTAATCAAGGTTCATATATTTTTTCCATCTTTCGACCATGGACTAAGGAGTATAGTGTTTGACTATTTCTTATTGTATCCAATTGTTGGGGGGAACTAAGGGAGAGAATAAATTATTTCGCTTATGAAACAGTGCAGAAGGAGTATACGCATTGACTCTTGCTTCCTCCTTTATCTGGTGCACCGTTCATGGTTGGCTCTCCAAAATCAATTTGTACATCAGTGAATGTGAGACATGAAAACAAGCGGTGGATTGTAGAAGAGAAAAGGTTTTGGCCTTGAAGTGAGATGAGTTTATCATATTCATAAGAATTGAGATGTGTAATGGTTTAAATGTTAAGTTTTCTCCTTTATGGTCGTGTAAAGCTGGGGGATGGGGAGTGAGGAGTTGCATGGTGACATTGTGTCTCTGTACATTTATTTTTGTTGCAAACACATGATATGAATGTACCATAGTGTAGAAATTCAGAAGTGTGATTTTACCTCATTCATTATACTATTGATATTTAATGTAGCATTTATTTGAATGATTAATGGTTAAATATAAGTCCTTTTTATTCCTATTTAATGTCCAAATTGCACATTCTATTATCAAGTAAATAAAAAGAAAAATTGATAATTCTTTTTACCCGTGCGTTGCACGGGGACATTCTTTTTATTTTGTATTGTGTTTTTTTATGTTTTTTTAAAATTATTTATTCATATGAAAAAGAGAAAAAACAATATTTTTTGTGATAGTTAGGTTTTTTTTCGAAGTGTTAATATATGTTTTTAAAATTGTGTTTTTTTGCCGTAGGTTTTTTTATGAGTGTACTTGTCTTTTTTATTTTTGTTGTTTGTCCTTATTTATCTAATTGATGTTTTGAATTTATTCTTTTGATATAACAATTTTATTGTACTTTACAGATAGAAGTAGTATTTTTTTTAAGATCTTATTTAATATTAAGTTTGTCTTTTTGAGGTTTATAACCCTTGAAATAAATAATAATAAATTTATTTATAATAATTTGAAGTTAATAGTTTTTTTTTTTTGAGCAATTTGAAGTTAATAGTATAAGTTCATAGAATGACATTGATAAAGGAAGATCAAGAGGAAGGGTTAGGGGAGTTTTTTATTGAATGACCTTAACTTTTAAGATTTTTTATTTATATTAATTATTAGTTGATTAATATTTCAACAAATCTAAACTTGTCTTATGAAATTCCCTATATATATTTTTTTAGTGATATCATATTTAATATTAATTTTGTCCTATGACCTTCCATAACTCAAATGAATTAAATAATAATAAAACCATTTAAAACAATTTTGAGGTTAATAGTAGAAAGTTGTAAGACTAACATCGATGAAGGAAGTAAAGAGATAGAGATGGTTTTCCTTTTCTTTTTGCATCACATGTTTGTGATATTTATTTTGGTAGTTTTGTATATTTTTTTAGTGATATCATATTTAATATTAAGTTTACGCTATGGTATTCCATAAATCATATACACTAAATAATAATAAATTAGTTGAAAGTTAAAAACTAACATTGAGGGAGGACATTCAAGGGGAAAGAGATAGAATTGAGGTTTTTATTGACATTAGTCGATTTTTTTTCTTTTGCATCACATGTTTGTGATATTGTGATATTATTTTGGTATTTATGTATAATATTTTTGGGTTATATCATATTTAATATTAAGTGTACTCTATGACATTCCATAAATCATACAAAATAAATAATAATAAATTTATTTAAAATAATTTTGAGGTTAGTAGTAGAAAGCTAGTATAGGATAACATTAATGGAGGAAGTTCAAGGGGAGGATTTTTTTGGCATCACATGTTTGTTATTTTTTTATTTACTTATTATGTATATTTTTTTAGTGATATCATATTTAATATTAAGTTCACCCCTATGACATTCCATAACTCATATGAATTAAATAACAATAAATTAATTTAAAATAATTTTGAGATTAATAGTAGAAAATTATAGACTAATTAACATTAATGAATGAAGTCCAAAATGAAATGAATATGGTTTTTTTATTGAATGATCTTTAACTTTTAAAGTTTATTGTTAATATTAATTATTACTTGATTAATGACTCAACAAATTTAAACTATTAATGTGTGTCTTGTGAAATTCCCTAAGTTTTAATGTATATTTTTTCCTATGAAATTTCATAACTCATACGAATTCAACAATATATGTGCTTAAATAAAAAATTGTAATTTGTTAATATTAGGTTTTGCTATACGTAATCAAATCATTCAAACAACATCGAACTAAAACACCTTCACTAGGGATAACAATTTTAACCAAATCTATGGGTACCCGTACGAACCCAATCCGATTTGACGGACAAAATCTGAGTTGACTTGATTTGTGTTTGGGCTTTTCCCGTTACTGTAGCAGTTTATGAGTTTGGGTTTGGTATTAGTTAAATTCATGCATATACCCGCCCGAACCCAAACCCAATGATACTCAAAACATAAAATTACAAAAAAAAACCCTCATATATATATATATATATATATATATATAAACTTTGTTCTTAGTGTTTGATGATTAATCGTACTTTTGTATGTTTGAGAAAGTAAACTCTAAACTATTGTCGTCTCACTTTGGTGATGGATGAGGATGGTGAATAGTATTTGTTTTCTTTCTTTCTATGAATTTCATTTTTTTTATGAAAATAGGTTATGGATCGGGTTTTGGGAGGTGTTGCTATTTCACGTAAGTAATGGGTTTGAGCATGAATTTCATTTTATCGCCAATAAGGGTTTGAGTTTGGTTTTGGGTTCTGGGGTTTGGGCATGGGTTTAGTAATTGTAAAACTCGTGATCGATTCTACCCGTTGTCATCTTTAACCTTCACCTCAAACACATGCAAAGGGTAGATAGGCTCATAAGACCCATATAGACACTCTAGAATCGAGTTACGGTTACCTCCTCAGGTATTAATGCATACACTTGTCACCCTCGTTGCTTGGAATAGAAGAAACAAAAGTATGAATTCTCTCAGGTGATGAATGAGGGTTTCAACCAAGAGAAAAGTAATTGTGCTTGAGGGTTGATTATTCCTCAAGTATGTTTTTACGTAAGGGTAAGAGCAGCTCCCTAATAGTGAATTTTCTCTCAACCAAAAACCTATATTTATATGAAACTTTCTACCCTTTCCTCAAGCTTCTATGCGCATAGCCTATTTAATATAGGGTGCTTATTTTGTTTCTTCTCACAACTTATCTTTGAGTAAAATCTTCATCTTTTCTAAAAAATGATATAAATTGAGTTTTAAGATATAATTCTATCTTCTGACTCCTCAAAAATCAAAATATGGATTTAATTTTATGCATGAAAATAAAGGAAAGTCAATAATAAAGATAACTCTCGTATATGTAACTCATTTAAGATTAAGTCAAAATTAAAATAAATGACCTAATTTAATATATACGAAGCAAGCTTAGATATAACAATAAATAATAAGGAAAAATATAATCAACAAAAAACATTTTTATCAACTTTTTAATTATTATCTTTTAATGTTCCGAATTACTTTTGAATTAAAAAGGAGATATACTCATATTTCATTTTAAAAAGACTCCCTTAAAGATAATTCTCCTAAAAATATTTATTAAAATAAATGTAATTATCGTTTAGATAATATCTACAGTTATTATCTCTGAATATAATTCAAAATTTACTTCTCCTCTAATTTCCCACCTTTATCTCCAATTTTTTAATAAAAATAACGTTATCTGCTCAAAAACTAAATTTAAATCTGACACCTCATAATAAATTCCAAAATAAATTTTTGAGGTTCGAAATAATCCTTGAACCACATCTTCAAACAAATTTTCAGATTCTTAAATTAGTTTAACAAAAAACATTTTTTATTTTATTTATCTATCTATTTATATAAGTAAAACCCCTATTTTTATTTAATAAAATTCTTATTTTTAATTAATATAATCCCTTTTTTAAATTATTTTTTCCTCCATAATCAAGAAAATGAAACTAATTATAATTACTTTTATTTAACAAAATATTTTTATCCACTAATATTACCCAAACAATTATTTTCCCTAAGGAAAATATGCATGCATGCATCATGCATACACTCAATAATTAAGTAAATTATTTTTTTTTCACCAAAAATCAATAATCCATAAAATATATAAATATATTATGCACATATATATTTGTATATATAAATTTATAACACCTCACATAATCACATAATGAAGCAATTAATTCCAAATCAACTAGCAATACAATTCAAATAATATTAAGTAATATTATAATATATTATAAAAAGAATTTCTCGGATCCACTTGTCTTGATGATGAGTGGTTTCGGAAAAAGACCCTAATATTTTGGAAGATTAAAGTTTATCTCTAGACTTTGTTGGGATACTAATGTGATCCTCAATTGAGAAATTGAGGTGTTACACTTGTGGAATTTTATCTTTTAAAGTATATTTTTAACTTTCAACATTTATTCTCCTCGTAGGTGTATTATAAGGGAAAACATTACCTGATTCTCACTTGGAATTTGTTGAATATCTCTTTAAGATTAAGTTTGTTATTAGTCATATCTTATAGAAATTGAGGTAAGATTTAGATATAGTTTATCTGTTTCAGATTAGTATCTAGTTTCTCTATTTTAGATTAGTATCTATTAAGATAAAAATAGATTTAGTTTTTATCTCTTTGGTATGTCTATAAATTGTACAAGCATATTGATAAAATATGCACAAAAATATTTTCATCAGATTAAAGTTGGTATCTGAACTAGTTTCGATTCTATTTTCTTAAGTGTTGTGAGGGGCTCGTCCCCCTCATGGGGATTTTCAAATCCATTTGTATTTTTTTTTCTCATCATCTACTTCCGCGCTCGTTAATCCTAGTCGTTTTCTTACAACCTTATTCTCTTATGGTCAAGTTTCCACTCTTTATTTCTATGAGATAAGAGTAATAACAAACTCAATCTTACTAAGAGACATTCAACAAAATTTTAAGTGAATAGTTATTATGAAACATTTTTGTTTTCTAAGTGGACAATTATTTTAAAACGGTCGAAGTACAAAATTATTACTAATAACTAATTTTCTTAATTTAGAGAATTAGGTAAAAGTGACTTGTAATAGAGAAATGAAGTATAATGTTTCTCAAATAATGGGTTGCTTCCTTTAATTATAACATAATATAAGATAAGAGAAACAATATAATGAATATATCACTATTTAAATTTACATATAGCAGATTTCTTTTTCGAGTACATGAAGAAGGATGAACTCAAAAACCCAAAGTAAAGAAACAAATATTGAAGTTACAACATTTTGAGTAATAAAAAGTTAAAAATGGTTAGAGTTTCACATTGGATAGAGATGAAGCCAATCAATGTCGGATCCATGTTAGGAGCTGAGGGCAAATGCCCTCACTTAATTTTGACAAAACTCATTAGAAAAAAATTGAGTAGTAAAAGTATGTGGTTTTAAATGGTCCATTTAGTAAAAAAATGACCTCACTTGTATCGCACATTACTAAATACCCTCACTTGATAGTAAAAGTATGTAGTTTTTTATGGTCCATTTGGTAAAATGCTCTTACTTGTGTCTCTTTGGGTAAAAAAAATATCCTAACTTCTAATAGTAAATGTTAATTTTTTTATTACGAACTAGTATTTTTTACCCGTGCGATGCACGGGGAATATTCATTTTTGTTTTGTGTGATTTTTTTTAAATATGTGTTATTTTGAAAATATATTTTGCGGATTAAAAGAACAAATTTTATTTTAATTAGATATAAGATATCATAAATTTGTAAGGTTTTCTAGTACTGAATGTTTTTTTTTTGAGTCGCTATTTTTTTTTCATCTTTTGTCGTTGCTTTCCTAAATGTTTGATTGATGTTTTTTTTTATCTATTGAATAGATTATTACAATGAGTTTTTTTTTGAAACATATTATAGGGAGTTGAAATAACATGTATGTGCTGAAAATAGACACTGGATTTTTTTTTTTTGTTATTGGAATAATTACATTGCGAATAAAACTGAGAACATATCATTTTACTTTTCTTGCAAAAAGATCTTCATATGACATGGAAAAGACTTCTTTATAAACTAAATTTGAAGTACTATGAGAATTGTTGTCATCACTATTTCAAATAGGATTTTTTATCCTTTACGATGTGTGACTCTAGAGAATGCTATATCGCCAGCTTTGAAATGCATTTGTGCATTTACCTATAAAATATTAAAACAAAGGACACATAACTTAAATTTAAAAGTATCAAGAAAATTCATGACATAGATTTTCTTCGATAGGAGTAGGTATAGATTTTCTAGGGTTGCCTCTTTTGGTTTATTTTGGAATGGTTTGGGTCGTGCATGTTTTGGTTTCACTTTACCTATATGAGAGAGTTGGTCTTGGTCTTATATCTTTTATTTTCATGAAATAAAGTCGTGCTTTAGAAAAAAAAGGTTCATATTCTAAAACCTCTATTAATATATATTTATTCGAGACACTTTATTTTAGTAAGTTAAGTATCTATATTATTCAAGTTCAAAAATAGTATCTTTGTTACGTAACTGATCTTAATTCCTAACATTTGTTAGTTACTCATTAATCTTCATTACTTAGAGGGTTAATTCTATAGGAGAAATGAAGTTAAAATATTAAATTGGTGTTCACTCCATTCACATCATTAATTTATCATTAAGACAATGATAATTTGCACCTAGAACATGAAGAAGGGAAATTTGAAAGGTTTGTATTAACACAAATAAAGAATTAAAATTAGATCTCAGTCGTTGATTACAAGTATTTGGGTTTCCAATTGCATCAGACTTTCACTCTTCCATTCATCTGAAACGAACGAAATTGTTTTCACCTTTTTTTTAACTTTCTTCTTCCATTCCTTTTATCGCATGTTTCTTCTTCACCACAACTTTGATCTCTCTCCCAACCCAGCACAATAATCTTCCAAGTGTTTTGTTTAATGGGTATCTTTCTCTGCGCCTTCGATTTCTTCGCCGCTTCCCCTGCCCTCAATATCTTACTCTGCCGCTGCTGTATACTGGATTCATCTCAGCACCGCTCTTCCGCCTTGGATTTCTTGCTCCTTCGCTGCTGTGCGCCTCGGATGGGTTCATCACGGTGTTAATTGATTTCGTTTGTGATCTGCTAAGGTTCAAAATCATCCTTGATATCGTTTGCGATCTGCTGAGGTTCAGTCATTGTAAGTTTTCTTCTTCACCGTGTAGGTGTCGTATGTTCCGCTGGGGTTTCAGACGCTTGATCTCTGCTACCCCGTTTCAGTGAGCCCAAAGACTCCTCTTTACTTCTTTGATTTCTTTTATTTTTCACATCACTGTTCTTATTCTATATGATGTTGTGTTCACTGTTTTGCAAGGTTTTCAGTCGCATGAGATTAGGTACAATTAGTTTCAATTTTGGGCTCGATTCGTTGATTAGTTCTTTCAATTTCTGTTCATTGAATTTTGTTTAGTGAATCATCTCCGCACATCCGTTGGTGTCTTAAAAGTTGGTAAGGCAAACTTCTCTTAATTTCATATGGATGCAGAGGTGTAAGTTGAGAGTGATGTTTGCAATGTGCTTAATTTTTGTACAGGGCGATTCCGATAGGAAGTAAATCTTATGATGTGATTCAGCTCCCAGTTGATCTGCAATGGCCCATTTCCAGAGAGGTAAAGATTCATTAATAACCAATTTACTATTAAAAATGCAGTTCACGCATGATCTACCTTACAAAAGAAAGAAGGATATGATATTCCTATATGTATAGTATGATTTTGTGCCTTCTGTCTTCTATTTGGGAGATTTCTATTCTCCCCTTTCTCACTTTTCTTGAAATAAAAAAGTTCATCATTTATCTGAAGAGTTGTTGGAGTATGGTGCACGACTGCACGGGCTTTCTTCAGATTTTGAGGTTGGTGTCACTCTGAAATTTTTAGAAGGATCTTTTGGTTCTATTTTTTGGATTGATGATACACTGATAGTTCACAAAAGTGAAAGAAAAACATACTTGGCGCTTAGCATTTTGATAAAGAAGTTGGACTGGGCGAGCCCCTAGAGTGGCAGCGCCCAGCATGTATCCCGCCCTGAGGCGGGGCCCTGGCCTTTGGATGGGCCTTGACCTCGGAGGCCCAATTGGCCCAATAGGTAGTACCCAAGCTCTATAAATAGGAGGTAGTTATCAAGTGTAGTGGACTTTTGGCTCATTTGATAAAATAACACATGAAATTCAGCATTCTCTCTCTTACTCTCTCTCTCTAGCACAATCTCTCTACCCTTAGGTACTATACCTTTCCTCAATGTTCATTCCCAGAACATTTGGCGCCGTCTGTGGGGATCGAACCCACGTGATTAGGCAATTCTCTGGTTTTCTGATTTTGATTCTGTGACTAGTGATTGGTTTTCCGATCGAGTTTGCATCGTTTCTGGTTTGGATGGAGACTCGACGCAGGAGGCAACATCATTCACGGCGGCCTCATCGTGTGGTCCTGGATTCTCCGGAACAACAACCGGTGGTGACACAGGAGCAATGGCGCCGTTTGATGCGCAGCATGGGCAACATCCAGCAGCGTAATGAGCGTCTACAGGCTAAGTTAGATTTCTACCGTCGCGAGCAGCGAGATGATGGAAGCAGAGAAGCAGATTCCGTGGCTGAGTTCCGTCCGTTCTCGGAAGATGTCGAGAGTGTGGCGATTCCGGATAACACGAAAACGTTAGTTCTGGATTCTTACAGCGGAGATTCCGATCCGAAGGATCATCTTCTGTATTTTAATACGAAGATGGTGATAATTGCGGCGTCAGATGCGGTGAAGTGCAGGATGTTTCCATCGACGTTCAAATCGACGGCGATGGCGTGGTTCACAACTTTGCCGCGCGGATCGATTTCAAATTTCAGAGACTTCTCATCCAAGTTTCTAGTGCAATTCTCGGCGAATAAGAATCAGCCGGTGACGATCAACGACCTATATAATATTCGCCAGCAAGAAGAAGAATCACTGAAAGAGTACATGGCAAGGTACAGCGCAGCGTCGGTCAAGGTTGAGGACGAGGAGCCTCGAGCTTGTGCTTTAGCATTTAAAAACGGTTTGCTACCGGGAGGGTTGAACAGCAAATTGACACGTAAGCCGGCGCGTTCGATGGAGGAGATGCATGCTCGCGCCAGCACTTATATTCTTGATGAGGAGGACGACGCTTTCAAAAGAAAGCGCGCGAAGTTGGAAAAGGGCGACACGTCGCCCAAGCAGCGATAAAAGGAGGAGTTTCAGATCGGGGAAGCATGTAGGCAAGGGAGAGCAGATCGGTAATGACGAAGAAAAGAACAAAGGCGAGGAATCTGTCCAGAGCACAATACATGAGGAGCAGAGCCAATCCCGAGACGTTGGAATTCTGGCGGGCACGTTTTTGCTTTGGCGAGCACGTTTGCTTTGGCGAGCACGTGTTGGTTTTGGCGAGCACGTTTTGAAGGTAGGCGGCGAGCTAGTGTTGTTGGCGATGGAGTTCGACGGCGAGAGAATGTCGTTGGCGTTGGAATCAAGCACGTTTTACTCCGGCGGCGGAATTCTGGTGGGCACGTTTTGTTTTGGCCATGGAAGTTTGGCGAGTAAAGCGTTGCTATGGTTAAGATCGCTGGCCAACAAATTTTCCAATTCCTTCAAACTTTTCCTCCATCTTTCATTTGATTCCCTTCTCAGTTGTTGTATTTCCTAATTTTCTTATTTTGAAGTTGGTATTAGAAGTTATATTGTCTTCACTGGTTTTGATTCAGACAGAGAGGAGCAAATCGGATCAAAGAGAAAGAGTGCGTGAATTGAGGCACACCATCAAAGTTTTGTGAAACTTGGAAGACTCTTCCATAAGCGGTTTGTTATTGGGTGGGACAAGCTCCTGATGGCGCGATTTAGTTACAAAGTGAAACAAGTTTCACGATGAACTAAATTAGCCCCGGAAAAGCCCACGTAACAACCGGATTCATTGGCGATGTGTGGGGTACAAATTGCCCATTCTACTGAGCACCGCTTTGGTAATCCAACTGGCCATTGGAACCCAAAGCACTTTGAGTCCCGAAAAGGGACGATCACACCAAGGGTGGCGACCTACCGCTAGGGTGGTGACCTCATGCCAAAGGGTGGCGACCAAACGCTATGGGTGGCGACCTGTAAGACTCAGTTTAGACACACAAAAGTCGTCAAAAGGGTGGCGACCTCACGCTAAGGGTGGCGACCTACCGCAAGAGGGTCGCGACCTACCGCAAGAGGATGGCGACCTACCGCTAAAGGGTCGCGACCTACCGCCAAAAATGAGGGTAGCGACCTACCGCAAAATGGTGGCGACCTACCGCAAGAGGGTCGCGACCTACCGCAAGAGGGTCGCGACCTACCGCCAAAAATGAGGGTAGCGACCTACCGCAAGATGGTGGCGGCCTGACGCTGAGAGTGGCGAGCAAGTCAAACTAATTTCTTATAAGGCTAAAGCAAGATGGTGATGACGATGCGGCGGTGACTAAAAAATGTACGGCGGAAGCATTCCAACATGATTTACAAAATATCCAACGGCGATATAAAAAGCTATGGCGAAGGGATGCTTAAACATAGACGAATGGCGGAAAAGTACACTACAAGGTGACAGTAAAAGCTAAAGTAATGTTAAAATTACATTATTCATTGTTTTCTTTCTCCTGTTCTTCTTCTTCCTTTTCTTCTTCAGTCGCTGTCCAGAGGTGTTGGTCAATCAGGGGAGGATCGTCGGGACCAACCAGTCCTTCGGCGGTTATTTCTTTCATTACTCCCATGGCGCTAAAGTCAAAGTTCGGGTACAAATGTTGGGCCTGATCTTTGGCGAGGTAGAAACCACGCTCGCGGTTGTCAAGGGCGATGTCAGCGGCTTGTTCCCTCGCCTCAGTGGCTTTGGCCTTCTCCGTCGCCAGCTCGTCCTCTAGTCTCTTGATCTTTTCCAGTTGGGAAGCAATCTCAGCATCTTTCGTGGCGAGGGCCTCGGCATGAGTTTCGGTCGCTTTCTTGATCTCCTCGGACGTAGCCTGCATCACCGCCTCCATGTCAGACTTCGCCAAGGCCAAGGACTCCGCAGACTTTTTCTCTTGCTCCGCCAACGCCTTCTTCATTAACTCTAGCTCAGCGCGCAGTATGGCAAGCTCTGATTCCTTAGCAATCAGCTCCTCGCCTCGGGCGACCAAGTCCTTCTCAGCTTGCTCTCTTTCCTTTTTGCAAGCTTGAAGGCTTGCATCAAGCTCATCTGCTTCTTCCCTCATCAGCGCCAGCTGATCCTCCAGCTCGCCGATTTTAATCCCCGCCGTGCCAATCATCTTGTCGGCATAGACTTTGTCTTTTCCTGCCTGCGTCGCCAGTTTGTCGAAACGCTTTTCCCAAGCAGCGGCGGCTTCTTGATGCTTAGCACTTTCGGCCTTCAACTGCTCAGCTTCAACGTTGGCGGCGTTGAACTTCTCAAACGTGTGAGCAAAGATGCACCCAGCGCGTAGGAGGCAAGCAAGAGTCTCCTCCTTGGTGTCATTCAGGCCCCGACTCAAAACTTCTTTTTCTATGACGTCACGGTTGAGACCAGCAAGTAAGAATTCTGAGGGTTCAATGGCGTTGGGGAGCATATTATAATAGCTTGAAGAACCAACCTCGGGAGCAGGGGCTTGTTCAATTTGAGCCGCTTCAGAGGTAGTGGCAGCGCCAGGACAGGATTGTTCCCCTTGATGAGGCGGGGAAGGCATGGAGCCCGCATCATGTGTTGAGGACGGGCTAGGAGGCGCATCTTGGCGAGGGGGAGACTTTGGGGTTTCATTTTCTTTTTCCTTCTCTCCAATAGGAGTGTCGGAAGACGCAGCAGCTTTTGTGGCGTTAATGCCGGCGGAGGCGGCTGTGGCGCCAACAGAAGACTCAGCGGCAACAGCAGCGGTCGCACCGGCGGAGGCAGGAGTAGAAGCTGGTACGACGGTTGGCTCGGTAGCTGTGGCGACGGAGGCTTCAGCGACATTTCTGCCTTTAGGCGTAGCAGCAGTGGTGGGCTGAGCGCCAGGGTTGGATGTGCCGGCGCCGGAGGAGGCTTTGGCCAATCTTCTCCTCTTGGGAGCTTTGGTGTTCTCGGCTTGGTTCTCAGCACCGCCCCGTTTTTTCGCGTCGCCCTCAGTGTTGAATTTTGGGGAGAAGCGAGCCATTCTCCTCTCGCGGGCCTTCAGGAGCTCGGCGTTCGTGAAATTCATATCTTCTGTAACAATAAAAAAAAAAACGATCAGTGACAACATAGGAGTCGAGAAAGGAAATGTCAATAATAAAAGTGAGCTATGGGCAACCTAAGTATTTGGGAGTTCTTGAGAGGTCAGCGCCCTCAAGGACTGTTGTGCAGTCAAGGATGGGAAGTGGGGCAAGGAGATTAAGAAAGGCTTTATCGTTGGCGGACAAGGATTCCTCTGAAAGATCGGTGATCCCGTTGGGCTTCTCCGTCCAGTAAAGAGGAAAGAGGGCGGTCCCGTCTCTGAGGGTGAATGCCTCTGGGTAGGCGGGATGAACCGCCACACGGAAGTACTTTCGTGCGAAGGAGGACTTCGCGTTACTTTTGTGAGGATGCAAACACTTCCGGCCGGCTCGGGCCTTCAAGGAAATCCATCCTTTGTTTTTGATGGACTTGGGGTCGACGTCGTAAAGGTAGAAGAAACTGGTGGGGGATGGGGCGATGCCGACAGCGGCGCTTAGGATTTCAAAACATCGAATGAAAGCCCAGGCATTAGGGTGGAGTTGACAGGGAGCCGCGTTGATGTCGCGGAGGACGGTTTGGACAAAGGGTGAAAAAGGAAGCCTGATTCCAAGCTCGCTAAACATGTATTCGTACGCAAAGAAAAAATGGGATCTCTTTACGTCGCCGTCTGGCTTGTGAAGCCAGGGGCGATCCCCGGGACTGCAAACCCAGATCCTGAGTTTGGCGTTAAACTCATCGTCATTGGACAAGCCACCCAGGGAGTTCACGAATTGCACAATGGGATCGCTGTCTTGGAAGATGGAAGGTTGATCTATAGCCTCGTGTTTGGGGGCTACTTGGACTGGAAGGGGCAGAGTGGCGTAGGTTTTTAGTCGGTGAGCTGGGATCTCCGGAACCTCTAAACGGAGGCCGCCGGCAGCGGTGGAGTCAGGGTCGCTTTCGGAGGAGGAAGAAGAGTGATTAGGGGAGGTAGGGTTTGAAGCCATTTTTAGAAGACAGTGAAGTGAAAGAAAGGAAAAGATAAGTATGTGTGCGATGTAAAGATAAGGACAGTGGGACTCACCGGAGTAGGATGTGAAGAGTGGGTAGCGGAAAGGGTGATAAGCGACGGCTCCGGAGCGGAAGTGGACAGAGGGAGTTTGGTAAGCGATTAGGGAAGTAAAGAGGGGTCTCGGAAAGGGATGACAGTGGGGAAGAAGGGTTTTTATAGGAGAAGGGGAGAAGCTGGAGGGGTGACGCGTGTTGGACGCGTGTGGAAGGTTGGAAGTCATGATGGTTTTGGGGAGGTGGGTCGCGTGCAATGGGGAGTTACTGCGCACGATGGGACGGTTGTGAAAGGAGAAGTGACGGTTCCGGAGAAAGAGGGAAATTGATGTAACCAACACATCACGTGGGGCAGCCACGTGAGGCAGATAGAGATTTGAAAGGGTTCTAAAATAAGGGAAAGCGCGAAAAGCCTCGCCACCATAAGGATCAAACACCATCGCCTGACGGGTGACACCAACAACAAAGTTCAGTCGCTCGCCGGGGTCACCGCCAGTCAATGATTGAATGATCGGCACATGACCCATGCCTGTCACCTTTCCCGCCGGCGAGCGATCATACACCTGCTCCAACTTATCGCCAATACGAAGTAATCGTTCTCGCCGCTTGTGGACTAGTGGACTTGCCAGCTCGGGTTGCTCGTCAAGTCAGTGGACTGGGTAACTGAAAATGCAAGTTTCCTTTTGCTCACGCCGTGTTGGCGATATAGTTTACTTCTTTTTTCTTAAGCCATGTTGGCAGTGCAGATTCTGGTGTACTGTAGGACATATGTAAAAGCATTTAAAAGACACCCTTAGCTCTCGTACCTCGAGCTCGGTGTCTTGTGGACTAGTGGACTGGGCGAGCCCCTAGAGTGGCAGCGCCCAGCATGTATCCCGCCCTGAGGCGGGGCCCTGGCCTTTGGATGGGCCTTGACCTCGGAGGCCCAATTGGCCCAATAGGTAGTACCCAAGCTCTATAAATAGGAGGTAGTTATCAAGTGTAGTGGACTTTTGGCTCATTTGATAAAATAACACATGAAATTCAGCATTCTCTCTCTTACTCTCTCTCTCTAGCACAATCTCTCTACCCTTAGGTACTATACCTTTCCTCAATGTTCATTCCCAGAAGTTTCTGGTTTGGATGGAGACTCGACGCAGGAGGCAACATCATTCACGGCGGCCTCATCGTGTGGTCCTGGATTCTCCGGAACAACAACCGGTGGTGACACAGGAGCAATGGCGCCGTTTGATGCGCAGCATGGGCAACATCCAGCAGCGTAATGAGCGTCTACAGGCTAAGTTAGATTTCTACCGTCGCGAGCAGCGAGATGATGGAAGCAGAGAAGCAGATTCCGTGGCTGAGTTCCGTCCGTTCTCGGAAGATGTCGAGAGTGTGGCGATTCCGGATAACACGAAAACGTTAGTTCTGGATTCTTACAGCGGAGATTCCGATCCGAAGGATCATCTTCTGTATTTTAATACGAAGATGGTGATAATTGCGGCGTCAGATGCGGTGAAGTGCAGGATGTTTCCATCGACGTTCAAATCGACGGCGATGGCGTGGTTCACAACTTTGCCGCGCGGATCGATTTCAAATTTCAGAGACTTCTCATCCAAGTTTCTAGTGCAATTCTCGGCGAATAAGAATCAGCCGGTGACGATCAACGACCTATATAATATTCGCCAGCAAGAAGAAGAATCACTGAAAGAGTACATGGCAAGGTACAGCGCAGCGTCGGTCAAGGTTGAGGACGAGGAGCCTCGAGCTTGTGCTTTAGCATTTAAAAACGGTTTGCTACCGGGAGGGTTGAACAGCAAATTGACACGTAAGCCGGCGCGTTCGATGGAGGAGATGCATGCTCGCGCCAGCACTTATATTCTTGATGAGGAGGACGACGCTTTCAAAAGAAAGCGCGCGAAGTTGGAAAAGGGCGACACGTCGCCCAAGCAGCGATAAAAGGAGGAGTTTCAGATCGGGGAAGCATGTAGGCAAGGGAGAGCAGATCGGTAATGACGAAGAAAAGAACAAAGGCGAGGAATCTGTCCAGAGCACAATACATGAGGAGCAGAGCCAATCCCGAGACGTTGGAATTCTGGCGGGCACGTTTTTGCTTTGGCGAGCACGTTTGCTTTGGCGAGCACGTGTTGGTTTTGGCGAGCACGTTTTGAAGGTAGGCGGCGAGCTAGTGTTGTTGGCGATGGAGTTCGACGGCGAGAGAATGTCGTTGGCGTTGGAATCAAGCACGTTTTACTCCGGCGGCGGAATTCTGGTGGGCACGTTTTGTTTTGGCCATGGAAGTTTGGCGAGTAAAGCGTTGCTATGGTTAAGATCGCTGGCCAACAAATTTTCCAATTCCTTCAAACTTTTCCTCCATCTTTCATTTGATTCCCTTCTCAGTTGTTGTATTTCCTAATTTTCTTATTTTGAAGTGTTGCTATGGTTAAGATCGCTGGCCAACAGAAGTAATATCATTGCTTTGGTCTATTTATTTTATCCTGATATATATCTAAATGTTTTTTTTATTGGTCAAATTTTGAATCAAAGTTTAACTTTTTCTATCCCTTACGGAATTGTTGCCACTTTATATGTGATAACTTTGCTGGAAGCTTTGGTCTCTAGGAAAACAAGGGCATTCATGGAGATTCTTTGGTCTCTTATAAAATTTTTGTTGGTGAATTAAATGATAAATTTCTTGCATTTCAGTTTGGTCAAGTTCATGTTCATGTAGTCACCTTTATTTGGATTAAATTGATTGAAACTGTTGATTTCTTTTGTGAATCATGGGAATGCCTTCAGACTTTAGAGCTTTTTTTTAACTGAAATCTGGATCTTTACTGAGGTCTTCGTAAATAATCATTAATTCATCATCTGCTAAAAAGTAACACCTTTCATTTTTTATTCTATTTTGCAGGGACTACACTTCTAAAATGATGTTCGTCAACGTCTTCAAGTGAATATAGGTTATGTCGATTACCTTTTTTTTATTTTTCTAATTTTCTGAAGTTCTCAATTAAGTATATGAAGACAATGGCGGTCTGAAAGTGATTCAAGCTTTCTTTACTAATTTTCCCCTTCTTTTGAGCTCCCCCTATATATGCATTATGCAATTTCCCTATTATTTGTTGAAATACATACTTTTTTAGCATATAGTCTGAATGAATTTCAAATCTCTAGATTCAATCTCGCTTAAAAATAAACCAACCCCAGCGTTGTGCTTATATTAGAACATGTTTATCTTATTCATGTGTTATTCTATTTGTATTCAATTTTAACTAACCTGGACACATTTTGGTTCATATCAAACTTGAAGTTTTCCTTCAAGTGATCCTGCCTTTGGTGTTTTTTTGTTAAGAAAAGTGATAAGTGGTCCAAGATTTTAAAATGGTTAATGTATAAGGTGTCTTTTGTTGAGAACTCAACAACCGACTTTAAATTTTGCTTAAAGTGTCTTTAAGAGCCAGCTATAAAGTTTGTTGGTAGTGATCCTTATTAAGAGTTATTGAGTAAGCTTTTGAGTTTTTCCATGAGTTACATTTCAGCTTTATATTGTGTTTATCTTTTCCGCTCTTGGGTTGTAGTGAGGAGATTTTTTGGTTTGTTTGCTTTCCCAAGTCTTTTGGGTGAGTTTTATGCCAGCTATGTCATCTTGGCCTATACTCTCCCATTAGTGTTTTTTTTTTTTTTATGTTTTCCTGATTTGATTAGTTGATAGGTTATGATTAATAATATAGCTTATTTTGATATTTGCCAATAACGGTTAAAAATAATTGTTTATTGTCAGTTTTATTTCCTGCTTTTAATTTTGGTCAAAGTGTCTTTAAGAGTTAGTTACAAAGTCTAATGTTATTGCAATTTATTAGGAGTCATTGAGTAAGCTTTCGGGTTTCCAATACCTGTTAAAAATAATTCATTATTGTCAGTTTTATTTCATGCTTTTAATCTTGGTTAAAGTGTCTTTAAGAGTCAGTTACAAAGTCTAATGTTATTGCAGTCACTGAGTAAGCTTTTGGGTTTTCAAGAGGTACATTTCAGCTCTATAATATAGCACCTTTCCGTAGCCACATTTCGTTCTTAGGTTGACACGTCAATGAGTTGATTCCATTTTTGATACAAGTTCTCCCAGATGGATTCACTTATTTTGCTGCGATTATTGCCTACTAAATAACGAGCCAACGGTATGTTCATCTTCTAATGCTTTTCCACTTTATAATTAACTTTGATTTGTAGATCATAATCTAATATGAAAATTTGACCTGATAAACTTTGACTTCTAAGACAGCCTTTTTTTTATCATTATTCATTTATTGAGAATTGCAATGACAATCCTTCCCTTTTACTCTGAAAAATTGCAATAGTTTCTTTAGCGGTATAATATGTGAGTTAAGAATTTCTAAATCACATATTCAATGTTTATGAAAATATGAAATTAAGGTGTGTTTTCAAATTGGCATTGCACTAGCTCATTTTTCATAGAGGAGGTGGCAGGGCTGATGGACTACAAACCAGATATCATAGTCAATGTCCATCCCTTGATGCAACATATTTCATAGAGGGTTCTTTAGTGGCAAGGTTTGAAAAAGAAAGTGATGATCTTGCTTTTGATGATAGTTGTAGAGCGGTTTGGAAGCTACTTGATTGGAGATGGTTATGGAAGCTCTAATGCTGAACTTATCAAACTTTTGAAAAGAGAATGATTAATCCTTTATTTAGTTATGTTTTGTTTTGCATATTTATGTTCCATTTAGTCTGCTACATGCTGACAATGTATGATCAACTTTGAAATTAGTTTTTTCTAAGTTGACATCCAAATGTCATATCGGATTGGTAAAGGCTAAGGTGAGTCAACAACTCATATGGAACAAGGTGTAGAATTTCTAAGAAGCAATTTGGATCCCATAAAAAATATGAGAAATTATGAAAAGAACTTGAAAAAAATAAAAAATGAGTGGTTGTTAATAACTTTATAAAGTTACTATGACACCCCTTTCTCATATTTCTATTACATCCCTTCCCCTTTTATGTCTTCCCAAGGTTGTCATCACCCCCTCTCTTCTAATCTTTCGCCATGACAACAGCCAGACCCATTCAACATGGCTAGAAACTCGCTTGGGACTAAAGTTCAAGGCAGTAAGACCTCCCTTACGAATGTAGCTACAACACAATATAAATATGAGTATGATAATATGTTAGCAAAGATATGCCAAACAAGAATTAAAAACTATTAATATTTAGCTTTACCAGTCACGCACCGTGTGTAGGATTAGTCGAGGTGCGAGAAAGTTGTCCTTGATACCCCCGTGTGTAGGATTAGTCGAGGTGCGAGAAAGTTGTCCTTGATACCTGTTGTAATCACACACAAAAAATGTCCGGTAAAAAATTATGCATGAATGAACAGTCTCCCATCTTTCGATTTGGTAAAAATGATAAGGTACTAAAATTTTACATGTGGTTAAATTATTTTAAAAAATATTCAAATTTATATTTTCTTATATCTAAAATTAATTTCATTCTATTAATTCATAAACTTTATTTTAATAAAGATCATAAAAATAACATTGATTTTGGAAAAGTGCACAATATAAATAAACATGAATATCCACGTTCAATGCGGATCACACTAGATCCAGACTTGATACCTACATCATTTTCATTACGTGAACATTGACGCCCACCGTGGGGCCCTGGTGAAACTCATCTTTGGCTTCTAGTACGATGTATTTTTTAAGCTTTGAAACAAAACATTCCGGTAAAGATTCTAAGAAACATTGATCAATAACCTAGAATTTGTAATGGTACGCATTTGAGAGTTATTTGAATAGGAGCATATTTGTCGGAAGCAAGGTGATATCTGGATCAAATGTTGGACACAGTGTTCATTACAAAATTAACATTAATTCCGTCAAATAGGAGAATCCCTTTAAATTTTCAAAGGAGATAGTTTTCCATTACACTTTCTTTTGCCATGACAATAAAAACATGTCAAGGACAATCATTGAAATATGTTTGTTTATATTTTCCAAAACTGGTATTTTCACATAGCCAACTATATATACCATTCTCTATAGTTACAAATCATGCATGACTAATAATACTCATTTGCGACAACGATGACAACAACTCTCATACTACTTCAAATGTAGATACAAATAAGTTCTTCGCAATGTCATATACGTAAATTCTTTACATATTTATATACAAAAATAAACAATACTTGAATCCATTTAATCAAATTATACTCATGTTTTTTCTTTTCAGGAAATGTGGAATCACAATAGCAATTCTAAGTTTCATCCTCTATAATTTTTTACAATTTTAAACTGACATACTATATTTCTGTTTTTTTTTTTTATTTCAGGAAATTTATAAGGAAAATCACTATTCTCAGTTTTATTCTCATTCTAATTATTCAAATTATAAAAAAATATATGATAATTTCCTTAGTGTCTAAAATTAGCTCATATATGTAAATACAACCCTCTACAGAAAATATATATTAAATTGCTATTAAAAGCAAAATTAAATAATGTAGCATTTGGATAAATAAGGAAAAAAACCACAAATAAATAAAATAATTTCACTTCTAAAAAATAAATCAAATACATTCATGACACAAAAAAAAACTTATAGATTTAGGTTTTCTTATATCTGAAATTATTTTTTCTCTTTTATTTCGTCAATAATCTTTTGATAAATATAACAAAAATAACACCAATTTTTAAAAAAATCACACCATAAACAAAAATAAATACCCCCGTGCATCGCACGGGTCAAAAGTACTAGTTAGATATAAAACCCGTGCGTTGCAAAGGTGTTTTTACAATTTTATCAACATTATATAAAATTTATTAGAGTTTAAATAAAAATATTAAATATATATTAAATATTTTTTACTTATAAATTATAATAAAATAAAAATAATTGTGTTAAAACATTTCATTATGAGTATTAGAGTTTTCTTTGTGTAAATAATTAATACTATTCAAATTTAATAATTAGCATTGAAATAATTTTAACAATTTAAAAATGTATTTATTTAAACATACAATAAATTATAAAGTTCATTTCAAATATTTTAAATCAATTAAAAAGTTTTAATATCACCAAATAAATTATATCAACTTTTTCTTATACTTTTTATCAACAATTAATTAACTTTAACTTTGATAAATACAATAAATTTTAATTTTAATATTCTAAAATATTATTTAGTAAATTAATTATTTTTCAGTTTTAGCCTTAATTATTTTTCTCTGTTATACTTCTTTAAGTTGATCTTTTTACTAATATATAATAGATCAATATTTATAATTGAATCAATTTCTGAAAAAAATACACTCACGTCATACTTTTTTGACATCCACGTGATACTTAATAATGTTAATTTTAAAAATATTTTTATAAATTATTTATTATTAAGTTATTGCGGCACTTTTTAATTTTAAAACTATTTGCTAATTTTTTATTAATAAAATTAACTAATTTTATAAATAATGTTTCCATATAAAAATATTATTTAATAAAATTTTATTCTAAATATCATCTTGTGTATACTCTATACACTTTTTAATGTATATAAAAAGATTATTCTAAAAGACTTAAATAATTATAATATATTAATTTTTTATGTATGTCAAATTATTTTATAAAATAACACAAACAACATTATAATCTATATTAAACAACACATGTAACTATTAAAAAAAATTCTAAGTATATCTTTACGAAAAACATTTAATCATTAACTATTTCTGATATTTCATATATTTGTTTTATATAAAATATATTACTTTACATAAATTGATTTTTTTCTCAACTTGAGGTCAATAATTAATATTTTAACTACATATGTTTAAATTTTTTTATCACATTATATTTAGCTTTTACTTAAATGTGTAGGAAATTTTATAATTAATATATAAATAATTATAAAAATGAAGATAAATAAGTTTATAAATATATTATTTAATGTTGGTAGTTAGATAGTTTTTGACATTACAATTTATTCAGTTTTAATTTTACTATTTAATATTTTTATTGGAAAAGAAATTCTTTATGTTTTAATGTATTTTAATGTAGATGCAGGAGTTACTTGATATATTTAATGCAAAAAACTCAAGTCTCCTTTATATATATATATATATAGATGGATAATTACCTTCTTCACCTTTCACAAGAGAGCGAACTATTTGTTTTCAATCTTTTTAATTAAGGCTTCTTCTCTCCCTTTCTTTTGTCAACATTTTGCAAACATGACACTCAAGTAAATGAGAGATATAGTGGTGTTGTCAATACCCCATTCTCTTCTTTATCCCACTACGTTGTTTCTTTTTTCTTTTTGTGTAATGCACATTCCTCAAATAAAAATTATGTTTTTACACAATTAGAGAGATGCTTCAAAAATGTCATGTAAGATGTCACATAGGTAGAATAAGAGCATCTCCAATGCTAAGTTCTTAATTCTTAGTTCTTAGCATTATTTATGTGGGTATGTACTGTCACATGTGCTTAAGCAATTCTTTGTAGATTTTCTTTCAATCATGAGTTCTTAGTTCTTAGCACTATTCATCTGGTCCCACAATACCATTATATTAGTAATATTTTTTATTTTCATATAATTTTGATTAAAATATAAATTCTAATTCAATACTTAAATTAAATCAATTGATTTTTTTTCGAAACAACAGAATAACATATATTAAGCAAGAGATAATGTCAAATACAAAAGGTAATACAGACACAGCAAAACAAAAGTGCCAAAAATAAAAGAACAAAACACGATTAGTACATAGAGTGCCAAAAAGAAAAGCATGGACAAAGACTCTTGCATCAGGGAACTCCATAATCTGTTCACAGAAAAGACCACGGCCACAACAACAAGCAGTTAATCCAGCAAGAGGAGGCAGATCACCAGAGCACATGACCAAGCGGAAACAAAACCACACTAAAAAAACACCAGCCATGAATCAGACCCGAAATGGCAAGGTGTGGATTACACCAGAACAAACAACAGCAATATCGCTCCAAGGCCACAAACAGAGAAGAAAAGAACCAGCTGCAGCAGCAAAAATAGGCTCGGCCTATGTGACAAATACGCACAACAGCGGCAAAGCAGCAGTAGGACAATCACGAGCGAGCAAGGTCTCAATTCCAAACCGGAGCCAGAGTAGACAACATAGTAGCGCAAATGATACCCATAGAAACCGTAACAGCAGAGTCCTCTGCAACATCCAAAAACAATTCTGCAGCAAGAGGGAAAAACATGTCCCTCAAGACCACCAAACACGAGCAGCAACACAAGAAGAGAGGGAGCTCGAGCGGACCAGACCCATCGAGGAGAACCAGCGCCTATATAGTATAAGTTTGCTGCCAGATAAAACTCCAAGAGAGCAAGCATCAAGCGAGACACCAGCTGAAAAATCAGTACATAGCTGCCCCGAGGAGAGCACCTACAACATAACTAACTAGCAGCAAGATATCAGAGATGTAAACAGCTAGTTTCTAATCAAAGACCAGATATCAGATTGCCTATTGCAGCCAGATTTGGCAAGATAATCCGCCAAGTTGTTTGATTCTCTGAAAATGTGCGAAACTCCTAAACAATCAACTTCAATACAAAGGGAGTCAATAAGGTTGAGGTCTTGAATCAATTTCCAAGGCCTATTAACTCTGTTATTTACCCAGCCAACAGCAAGTGCAGAATCGCTCTCAATAAGGATATGTCTAAGCTGGAATTGATGGCAGAAAATGAGTGCGTAAAGAATAGCTTTCACCTCAGCTTCAAAGGCCCAAAGCTCCCCTGTAGCTTTTGAAAAGATGCCTCTGATTTGTCTTCCTGCATCTTTGATAATTCCTCCGATGCCACTCTTCCCGGGGGTGCCAATGGACACCACCACCGTTAGGGACTTTAAAATTAAATCAATTGATGAATGAGAGAAAAAAAATGAATTTTTTATGCTAAGAACTCAAAAAGTGAAACTCCTTATATAAGAACTAGTTCTTATTTTTAAGAAGTAAGAACTGCATGTCACCCCTCTCCAATGATTAAGAACTCAGTTCTTAGTTCTTATCTCAGAAATAAGAACTAATAACCTTGCATTAGAGATGCTCTAAGTACCAACAAAGTGTAGCACAACTGGTAAGATAGTTGAGCTCCTTAACCATCTAGTCTAGGGTTCGATTCCTGGGCAGTGCGTATGGAGAAGCATTTGTTGGGAGAGGTCTACCCACTTAACGTGATATCAGATCCTCAAATGATTAGTCTCGTGGAGGTCGGCTGTGGGAATACCTTGGAAAAAAAAAAGAGGCTATAAGTGAGGTACCTAATGATGACACATCTCTATTTCACTATTTGCACGTCAAGCTTTTTGTAACGAAAGTTAACATCAATAGTGAATAAAACCACTTATTTCGTTTGAGTTAGGGACCAAACCCAAAGACATAAAAAATGCAGACTAATCAAATTACTTCCATTTTATAGGGAGTAAAAATATAAAAACTTTTTTTTGGGTACATATAATATAAAATAGACTTAATTGCACTTTTGGTCCCCCAACTTTAGCCTTCTTGCGAAAATCGTCCCAGAACTTCAAAATTAGCAAAAACCATCCTCAACGTTTACACTTTGCTGCAAAACTGGTCCGTCGTTACACTTCCGTCTAAAAACTAACATTTTATGGGTAAAAAATAATAAAATAAGAAAAAACTTCATCATCTTCATCTTCTTCATACCTTCAAACTCAGAATTCTAGAAAAAACAAAAAGAAATTCATGATTCAAGAATCTCATTACAAACTAACAATTAATCAAACATAAATTCTGAGGCACGAAAGTCTAGCGGTGGAGAAGTTCGCAAACGATATGGGTTTCTCTGAGCTTCAAAACCAGCATCAACCTTCCATAAATCAACCCCAAATGTTTCTTTGAGCTTCAAAACCAACTCAAAACTTGATACGGGTTCCATTGTCGTTGCAGATCTGGGTTGGATTGAAGATGATGGGATCGAAGAAGAGTAATATTCTCCCATCAACAAACCCAGAAAAAAAAACCCATTTTCTCGCGCTCTGCTTCTCGCTTGTGCTGCTTCGGCGTGACGTGACGTAGCGAACCAGGTGTTGGGTTGTTGCAGCACATCTCGCAGAGGATAGGGGTTCAGATCCTATCTTCGTGGTGGTGCAGGACCGCTTAAGCGTCCCTTCTTTGATCTTCGCCTTGTCGCTCACTATGCCGCTCACCGTTTGATGTGTTGTTGGCCGGAACATGGTGACGACAATGAATATAGCAAAATGGATCAGTGTCGTTTCCTTTGAAGATGAAAAATTATTATCAACAGTTGGATTGTTTTCCTTTCTAATGTTTCTTAAAATTATTGTAGGCACTCTTGTGCTTTTTGGGTGAGGATGAAGAGATGATAAATAATTCAAATAGATGGAAATGCATAGCATAGCCCATTTCATTTTTCTAAGGAAAACCAAACCAAACCCAACCCGGCCTAGTACTTATATCGGTTCACAGTGTGCTCAACTTCTTCCCAGCTCCAGCCGCCAAATCTCATTAGGGTTTCGCCACTGGTATGTAACATCTCTCTTCCCAAAACTCTCCTCTCCTTTCTGTTTTCCGCCGCCATTGTTAACAATCTTCCGTTTCCTTGTTTCCAATCGCAGCTGTGAGCTCTTCTTCCACTGATTCCAAACGATGAGGTATTCAATTCTCTTCACATTCTTCTAATTTGTTCATGCGTTTTTGCTACCAATTTCCACCGTTTTCATTCATATGTGAGGTTTTTCTTCTGATCTGTATCTGATTACCCAATGTGCAGTAAGCTTCAGAATGATGCTGTCAGAGAAGCTATCTCTGGAATCATGACTGATTCCAAGGAGAAGAATCGCAAATTTGTGGAGACCATTGAACTCCAGATTGGTCTCAAGAACTATGATCCCCAGAAAGACAAGCGTTTCAGTGGCTCTGTCAAGTTGCCTCATATCCCTCGACCCAAGATGAAGATTTGCATGCTTGGTGATGCTCAACACGTCGAAGAGGTATTACAACTACTATAACATGATATAGTGCTTTATAGACCATTTATTTTTGTTCTTGTGTGCCATTTGAATTACTGGTTGGTTATTAGTAATGACTTAAGTAACTTGAAATGACACAATGTTTCTGTAATTTTCTAACCGTAATTAATTCGAGGGAGCAATGTCATTCATGTAGATTTGATGATACTGGTGTTTTTATCGATTTTTGGTTTAGATTATTTCAATTATTGGCAACTCTGTTGTGTTAATGATGTCTTTTCGCTGCTCTTCAGGCGGAGAAGATTGGATTGGACTGGATGGATGTCGAAGCATTGAAGAAGCTGAACAAAAATAAGAAGTTGGTGAAGAAGCTAGCTAAGAAATACCATGCATTTTTAGCTTCTGAGGCTGTCATTAAGCAGATTCCTCGTCTTTTGGGTCCTGGTCTCAACAAGGCAGGCAAGTTCCCCCCCACCCCAGATGTTGCTCTAGGGTTTTTTAAGTTTTTGGAGTTTGAGTGTACTTGGTGATCTTTTGTTATCATCATTTCTTATTATATTTGGCTACTTTTGTTTTGTATTTCTTTTGTTTTACTAGCTGCTTAAGAATCTTCTAAACTGCTTCATATATTCTCTGGTTCAAGCTTTATCCCCCACCCACCCCTATCATGTGATTAATTGATTTGGTTTATAAAAGAAGAAGCAAGAATTGCTATATTAAGCATGTGATTCTTTCAAGTTTTCAAATATTGCTTTAGTTGATTTTGATATTTGTCTGACTATGCAGGCAAGTTCCCTACACTTGTCACTCACCAAGAATCCCTTGAAGCAAAGGTTAACGAGACCAAGGCTATGGTCAAATTTCAGCTAAAAAAGGTGCTCTGCATGGGAGTCGCCGTGGGTAATGTTAGCATGGAGGAAAAACAGATCTTTCAAAACGTGCAACTGAGTGTTAACTTCCTTGTCTCTTTGTTGAAAAAGAACTGGCAAAATGTAAGTACACTCTTAATATTTGAGTTAAACCATTGCTTTCTGTTTTCAATTTAGTTATCTGTTCTTGATGTAATTAAGATCTCAGCTAGTATACAAATAGTCTTAAATTTAATGTGTGTGTATTGTGTTTTGCAATGTGCGTAAGTACGGCAATGCGTCTTCAGTTTGCATACCTAGTTTGGCTTCCACACCACTGTACATAATGTGACTTCAAATCAAGGATGGACTGTTTGATAAATGCCTTTTTGGTTTGCATCTTTGTGGATGTGTTAGCTTCAGAGAACTTTGGGCATATGTAACCCTAATCATGTGGAATTGCTTTTTGTAACCAGCCAATAATCTAATATAACCTGCTATTGATTTCAGGTTAGGTGCTTGTATCTGAAGAGTACCATGGGGAAATCGTACCGCGTCTTTTAAGGGATTTATCATGCTACTGTTTTTGGATAAAAATTTTGGTTTTATATTTGAATATTGGGTAATGTTAAGTTTGCTACATTCAGTGCTGCTTGTGTACGCTTTCTAATTGTTATAATTCAAATCTGTAGTACCCGCTGCTTCTAGTCGAAAATGCCACTATTCCAGTGTCGCATGTTCTGATTTTTAGATGAATACTGTTTCAATAGGGTTGTGGTGGATGCTGTTCACTTGTTCGATGGCGATTATTGTGTCGCTTTAAAATTGTTTACATCATATAACACTAGTTTCTTGAAGACTAATTGACAATATTTTTAAATTGTCTATTTGTTTGCCTTCTTCTCCCTCTGGCCTACACCTCTCTCCCATTTCAGTTTCAGCTATGTAATGCCTCTGTAGCTCTCAAACCTCCACTATTCTCACAGCTGTGACATCCTTTTCCTTGTGCCCTATTTGTGGGTTGGATTTTGGAGGGGAGGGAATGGAAATCTATTACATCCTATTACCCTGTTCTCAAAACCAATGTTTTTTACCATTCCAAAGAGACATTTTTTCCCACCAGCATTTGGGCTGCGCCAGCATTGCACAACTTTGGGCCCAAGACCTTCAATTTTATTAATAAATAGTTATAGTTATTAATATAGTTGACCAAAAAAATAATTAATAATATGTAGTTGTTAAATCACTCATTGAATCTTATATTTATTTGTTTTTTATTTTTCTTCATATTTTGAATTTTGTACTTAAATTAGCTGAAATTTTGTACTTGATAAGAATATTTTATGAAATATGAAAGATGAGAGGAGGAAGTAAAAGAAGTGAATGAGATAAGGCACAACTCACAAGCTGGCAATTCAGATTAGTCAACCAAACAAAAACATAAAACCCAAAACATTGAAGGGAATTATATGGTTGATCCTCGCAGCGGAATAAGAATTCTCTGTTTGAAATATCTTGTAGAACTATGTTTCAAAACTCAAACAACAAGCAAACACGCAAGAGAGAATAAGGATTACATCTTGAAGACATGAGCACACGAAGCAATGGCAACTTCATCACTATAGAAGTCCACACGAAGACTCCCACTTGAAACCTTGCGGCTCGATGTGCTAGCGGAGGCAAGAGTCTGAGCAAAATATCATAGGGTTTGAGCATCTCATGCTCTACTTATAAGCCTCCCAATGTGGCTAACCATAATTCTCCTTAATGCTTATTGTGCTCATTCAATAAACCTGACCCAATAAGTGTTCATGTAATGAACCTAGTCAAATAAGATATTACATTCTAGTTGCTTATAAAAAAAACTTTATAGTGGGTTGATTATATGTGTGTGACCTTATAGGTATCTCTTGCATATTTCGATTTTAATAATCAAATATAAATAATATTAAGCTATTAGTGCATATTCCAACAAAAGCTCCCCAAAATAGTGTCACACTGTCACTAAATAATTCATTTTTCTTTAATGCAAGTAGCATCCACATTAAACAATTGTGTTTGTGTCCCTGTATGATAACTTAAGTGGTAAGAGAAATGAGACATATGGGTTCAGGTGAGGAGGTACAAGGTGCAATTTATCTTTTCGATGGTAATCAAAATATGTTAAAATTCGCTAATAATTATCATTTTTTAGAGTAAAACACACTCACCCACCCACTCAAGGTTGTTAAAATGACATTACCTCATTCTTGTCTGAAATATGCATTCTACCCCACCCCCTTTCAACCTTTGCAACAAAATGTCAAAATTCATCACAAATTCTGAATAATGAAGAGGATCCCAGCTTCCGTCTGTTGTAAGGCGTACGGTACCAGTAGTATTAAAACAACTTATTTTATAACCAACAAACAAGTTTTGGTATAGTATTAAAAAAATACACCAGAACTTATAAAATACAACTTCAATTACAAATTAAATCATAACATTGGAAAAAATGATATTAAAAATGAATATTGATAAAATATCTATTTATTAACATAATATAAATTTAAGACTAAAATTGAAACACAACTTAATAATTATAATAACATTATAAATGATACTCTTGGTGAAAAAAGTACTCTTTCCACTACAAAGGTTTCATTTGCATCACTAAAAACGAAATTAATACTTCATTTTAAGAATATTAATTTTTTTTTGAAAATATAGGAACATGAATCTTTAAAACAGCGAGTTTATAGTTTCAATCTTTGTTATCTAGGGTGTTTTGTTCATCTTAAATCTTATATTGGAAATTCAATTAAAAAGGAAAACTAAATACACGCTACTCCAATTAATGTGAGAATTTGAAAGATTGGAATTATAGTAAAAAAATAGTAAATTTAAAAAATATTGTTCTCTTCTAATAAATAGTAACACCCCGATTTCGGTGGCGTCACTTTAGTCACTCAAAAATAATATAAAGCGGAAAAGCAGGTATTTTTTTTCGTTTTGTTTAAATAAAAGACTTGTCGAATTAAAGACTCATCCCAACCGCGATTAACAGCGATTAATATACAATACTATTACAATCCTGCTGTAACTAAAAGCATCGTCACGAGCATCCTCCAGTGACGGCAAGGTTTGCAAGTTTTCAGAAAGCATAATTAGTTCGAAATATTAAACAAGTGACAGAAAGGAATAGTTAGCCCCGGATGGCCGCCTCTAGACCTCTACAACCGACTACTCCATGGGATTCCCAACTACGGAGAACCACACGAAAGTAACGTGTCGGAGACTACCCTGTCCTAAAAGTACACAAGACGAATCAGAGCTATGACTCTAACAACCAACTCAAAGACTCTAGCCACCCATATCCCACACTACTTTCATCGACCCTTCCTCGATCAGGCATGAAGTCCGGGTCCTCGTCGAAAGCTTCAGTAATAGTCATTTCGCTCCGGGTCTTTCCCGCACAACGAATCATCACGAACCGGCTGACGGACGCCTGGCAGCAGGCCGACCGCCCAAACACAAACATACACACAAAGCCAAGGCGCTAGGGTCAACTCACGGAATAAAATAGATAATACAAACAACATGTGATAAAGGGGGTATATATATATGTTGTATATATACATATAAGTCATGTATTGCCTACCCTAAGGTTGATACATAGCATGTTTATCAACATAAAATCATCAAGATATATATAACGATGTTTATCAACAACAAATCACAATAACATCCACAAGTATGGTTAGGTGCATGGCGTGCCAGTGCAATGTCATGCTCAAAAGATGATCCGGATAAAATGTCACCATCTCGATGGATGGGACAAGCCAAGCATCTCGCTCCGCTAAAGCACCTCGCTTTTATGAAGCAGCACGCTCCTGTGAAGCAGCACGCTCTTGTGAAGCAGCTAGCTCCATTTGGGGCATCTAGCTCCGTTGAAGTCCGATCTGATATCGTCCTTCGGAAAGCAGCACACTTTCCAAGAAATGTATGCATGAATGCAATATGGTTAGCCAAACAACGAATCGTCCTCACCAAGGCACGCGTGTCTAGCTAGAGTACATTGTCTCTACAATACCCTAAGGTAAACAAAGAAGTGCTAATCGCATTTGGTAACTTTACTAGTCACTTGGGCTCACCGTCGCGATGGCCAAACAAACTGCTCAACGAGCAAAAGAATGCATCTGGCATTCAGTGACTTTTCAAGTTACTTTGACTCACCAGCTCGATGGTCAAATGGACTGTTCAACGAACAAGGAGAATGCTGCTCGCACTCAGTGACTTTTCAATTTACTCAGGCTCATCAGCTCGATGGCCGAAAGGCTGCTCAATGAGCAAAGATGGTGCACTCGCACTTGGGGACTTTCCAATCATCCCAGGCTCATCCTTTGGATGGCTAGATAACCACTAAAGGAACAAAAGGTGCTATCGCACTCAAAGTTTTCCTCACACTTAGATTGTCGACCCTTCCCGTTTTCCAAACCATTTTCACATCCTAAGTCTTTTCCAAGAGGTTATCATCATTATTTAAAAGTGTTCTATCTTTGATTAGTGTATTATGAATTTCATTTACAAATCACGTTCTGATTTCGTTTGTTTCAAAACTCTATAAGTAAAAAGATCCCAATAAACCCAAGTAATTCCCCGGGAAGGTCTCGATTCCTAAAACAATAAAGGCTCGAACCTTGGTTCGACCTATCAAACATTCCTAATACAAACCCGTCATTGCCATGACGAAGATAAGTGTAATCCACACTCCGACAGTCGCATTAAATGCACAAATATAGTCAGCACAATTTAATCTTAAACACAAATACATCAAGCTCTATTGAGCGATGAAACATTAATGCAGTGCTGCAAAACATAACCCTGTCATGTCCACTAGAAAGCGATAAGACAGAAACCAGTAAACGGCCGAAGCCTCTCAGAAAACGGAGACACACGTCTCATATAAGTTCACTCGGCCGAAGCCTCCAGAAAACATTTTTTTTCAGAACAGTTCATGCAATATTTGTGCAGAATTTAACAAATAAGTCGAACAAGTCGACTCTAGGTCATTAACTAATAACGGTGAGTTGCCACTCACGATCACAATACATTCAAGTCGAATTTATCGACGCCTACACACAAAAATAGCTAGTAAGTAAGTTGCCCTAACCTCGATTTGTTCCAGTCTCGCGGTGTAGGTCTCCCTCACAAGCTTGTTCAGTCAATCCCAAAGTTTCCACAATCGAACCTTTGAGCAAACAAAGCAATAATGAATCAAAACAAGTCGATACCGTCGAAACAATCCTAACTAATGTTCGACTAAGCTCAAGAAGCTTCAGAGTACAACATTTAGGCACGAAAGGAAGGGCTTTCCCCGAATGGATGAGTTTTGACTCGATTCAGGTTTTGTACAAAAACACTTTATTCGCTAAAACGTGCATAACTTGAGCTACAGAACTCGGAATGACACGAAACCGGCGCCAAAATTTCCACAATTGAAAAATCTACGCAATGGCTCAGGTCATAGAGACCCAAAAATTATTTTTGGACACAGTACCCAAGCAAATAGGTTTCGGCCACTATGGAAAATAGGGTTTTCAAACTTTTTCTTCGATCTAAATCAATTCCTAGGTATTCTTAGGCGATATCTAGGCCAGGGAAACTCTCAGAATAATTATCGGGTCTAAAACTAACACAGGGGTATTTTGGTCAATATTTTTAGCTCAGAACTTCAAAACTGGATTTTTGAAAAACAAATTTGATGGGGACGTCAACAACGACGTTTATGACAACTAATCCTACTGACACTAAGCTAAGTCGTGAGTTCTAATCCGAAAGATTGAGACTTTGCCCCAAAATGGGTATTTGAGGTAAAAATTGATTCCGGCGGAATTTCGGCGACATTACGGAAAAACTAATCCGACAGAAGTGTTCTTGGGCACGTAGGGAAGATGTTTAGACAGAGAAATCAATCTATTTGGACAATTTTACAAAAAGCTCCAAACTTTGAGCTCAGAAAAACATAGAAAAAGTCGACAGATCTGACGATCAGAAGTGAGGGATAGTAACTATACCTCGATGTCTTCGATTAGCAACGAACGGTGAAGCAATCGGGCAAGAAACGGCGAAAATCAACTTCTCCTCTCCTCTTCTCAAGCTCTCGGCCACTCTCTCTCAAAGGTGAGAATTTTTTTGTTTTTTTTTTCATTTTCCACCTATTTATAGGATTTGGAAAATGCGGAAAAATGATTATTTCGCGATTCCGATTTTTCCTACTGATTCCAACGTATTTTAGACACGATATTCTTCCCGCTGAATCTTTTAATTCTTCAAAGAAATATCAGTATGATTTTTGGTTTTCGAGGCTTGTTTTTAATGCTTACCGGCATTAAAAATGCACTTTATGCACTTTGTGATATTGACCTCGGATGCAGAAACTTCCTTCTAAGGAAAGATTCGAACGTCGATTAGAGTGGGCGTACGCGAATGAAATCTTTATTTGAAGCTCCGAATAGAAAAAGTCTTCATCGTCCGTAGATTTTAGGGTTTCTGAACTATCAGGGATTCCGTTTCGGCAAACTTCCGAGAATTGGAATTTGACGTTCGTACATTCCAGGGTTTCGCATCGAAATACTTGTTTACAGACGAATAAGAGAAATTCTAACATTTCTCTGAAGATTTTTGGAATTAGTTTCCATCGCGTCCTAAAGTGTAAATTAGCTATTTACTAGTGTCTTTGACCTAAGATTAGGCGAATGTTAGTCGTGCTATACTTTTATCGGTTTTGATACAATCCTTGAACTTTTCCTGAACCTTCTCCTTCATAAATTTATTTCATCCAATAAACTCTTGTTCAGGTTTCCATTCACGATACATCGAACTTATTCGTTAATAAGGAATTTCACTAATTTATTCTAAGTTTAAAATCTTGGGTCTCACATAAATAGTAAACTCATGGAAACAATATCACATACACATTCATGGCCATAATGACAACTTAAAAAATTATCTTCCTTAATTAATGGAAAAAAAACCTTTGCGCTATAGCTATTTCTATTCCATGTGGTTAATTTGTGTTCATTGAAAAAATTAGTGGTTAATATCAGTTGCGAATTCCAAAGGCCATTATTAATTAGTTAGACTTTATTGAATATATTAATCCTAAAAATGGAAGTTGATATTTTTAACAAAAATAAAGGCAAAATAAAAAAAATCTTCCTTAATAATTAATTAATGAAAAAAAATCTTCGCCCTACAATTATTTCAATTACATGTGATTAATATATGTTTATTAAAAAGTTTAGTGGCTAATATGTGATTAATTGGTTAGAATTTATAAAATATATTAATCCTAAAAAATGGAAGTTGATTGCTTTAAAATTAAATTTTATATCAATGCTGGAAATTTATTATTGTTGACTTCCGAATTAAAAAATGTGTAGTATTTCTAAATGTTTAAATAAAAAGCATAAAGCGAAAAATCAAAAAAAAAATTATCACTAAGGCAAGGTATTCTTCGATTAAGTAATTGTGGTCTTTATGGTTATTTTTTAGTTTTATCCATTTTTATATTGTTACAATTTAAAATAAAAGGAAATTTAAACACACTTTAATGTGAGAATTTGAAATATTGGTATCTATATCTATATAATATACTAAAGGAAGGTTTTTTTCTAGAAGGTTTTGCCACGTGTCACTTCCATATCATCCTAATAAAAAATATACAAATTTTCTTTTTTTAATATTAAATCTGCATGTTTTTCAATATTAAATCTGCATAAACAAAATAAAGATTTTGTTAAAAACAAATAATCTGCATGTTTTTCAATATTAAATCTGCATTAAAAAATAAATAAAGATTATCTACTATAATTTATTTTATTCTCTCCTCATACTGTTATCTCAATTGATTCTCTTCTAATTATTTACTAAACCTCTCTTCTACTTTCTATTAAAAAGATATTCTTTTTAATTTTTTAAGGCCAAGAATTGCCACTCATACATTTACAAGTTTCAATGTCCTCATTTTGGAAGAGCACTCTTATATAAAGGAAGAGTTTCTATAGCTTTGAGGGCAAACCTGTCATTTTAAAACCAATTGTACATGAATCAAATTTTTTTCATGGGTAATTCAGTAAATATGAGTAAAATTAGTTAGAGATTTAATCTTCACCGTACGTTTATTTGAATCTTGACCGTGCGTTTGATTAGTTACTGGAATTCTCTCACCTTTCGACTTCCCACAACTTGACCTTCTCGCTTTCCTTACATTGAACTTTTGTTCTCTCACTTTTTGGCTTCCCATCTTCACCTTCTCCTTTTCCTTTTGATCACTGTGCATGTTGGCTTTTATAACCTTCCCTTTGGCCTAAATTTCACGTTATGGGCGATATCCCGACCAACTCAGGTGAATCAATAGAAGCGACCACCACGACCTCAAGGCTTCCCCCACCACCATGGGAGAACTTCAATCATAACTTAGACATCGAGATGACTGCGACAAAGTTTCCCTCTTACAAAGTAAGTTCTTTAAGGAGTAGGGTTTTGTTGTTTCTTCAATTTCACCATTGTTTTTCATTTCTTCCTTTCTCAGTTAGTTCCAGGCGGCGGTAGCCATGAGAGCACCAACCACAACCCTCGCTCCAACATCCGAGGTACCTCCCTATGGCCAACATTAGCCGCATCATAAAGAACCTTTCACCGCCAAGTTTAACTAAGTGCCCTTGCCTTTAGGTTCCCTTCTTATCTAACTGTTGCCATCAGAGATCTAAGTCCTCACCTTTTGACATTAATTTCATTGAAATTGGTGTTGCCCCTGTTCTGAACATTTTCATTCTCTCTTGCTTTTGTAAAATACTCAAATCTATCTGATTTCTTTGTAATTTGTATTTTATGAGTTGGTTCAGGTTGGGACTTACTTCGTTGGGCAGGACTACCATGTGTTTGAGGAGGCTGCCACTACAATGCTGGTATTTTCTTTCTTCATTGTTATGTTATTTCGTTCACGAGTGATATATAAATTGGTGTTTTCTTTTAATTTGGATTAATATATATGTGTGTTTCTTTGTTTGTTGTTTGGTTCGCCTGAATTGTTTTTATTGTTTAGGCATCCTTATGGGTGAATAAACATGTATCGATTCAGAGGCTTCATATTAAAAGTGACCAGAGGTACAATGAGGACTTTATGTTATCGATTTGCCAATTTTATTTGTAGCTCCATGAGTACTTTAACATATGTAGTTGAATCTTTCTAATTTCAGATGAGATCAACAGATGAAGGGAAAACTACTTTCTACACATGCACCCACTGTGGCCATCAATTTCGGGAGAATTAAGTAAGTGAATTTCCTAAACTCTTATATTCTTTTTTTTTCTCTTCCTAGCTATTTTTCAACAAAGCTGACTCACTCAATATGATTAGTAGCACTTTTGCACACCATTGTTGTGGAAATATCAGAAACGTTTTATCCTTACTTTGCTACTTCTTTAACACATTATGTGGCAGTTTTGATTATGTTTGATTTAACAAGTCAATGCACATTAATCAGGTGTCATCTTTGTCATGTTAAATTTAAAATAATTCAAGATATGTACCATATGTAGCTTTTTTAGGAGTTAATTGATAATCACAAAAGTTCGTACTCTTTTTTTGTTTTGGTTAATTTTGAAAGAATGGTCAAATTCATTTATTTATTTTTTGTTGATGCCATTTATAAAGTCTATTCAGTCTTATATGGGTATAATCTATATCGCTCTATAAACAATACAAAGCAAAATGATCAAGTACACTATTGCACTCCCCCCCCCATTTTTCAGGTCCAAAAAATGCCTAAGCAGATTGTCTATATACATAAGCAATTGAGCTAGATAGTCGAAATGTAGTTTACTTGGTTAATAATGCATTTGCTTAGATTCAGCTTAAGGAATATGTCGTGGTAGTTCAATATGAAGTTGATCCTAATTAGTCAGAGGCGCTCTGATTCCTTGAATAAATTATGGAGTAGAGTTGCTAAAATAATGTTTTTGGTTGAAGGTTGTTTGTAGAAGGGAAAGAAAGAGCTTTACCTTTTCACAAATCACAAGGATTAAGTTAAGGGCATGGTCCAAATATTGGTCTCGAATTAAGTCACTGCAACAAAACCCTTTTTGCATGTTTAAGGATTGAGATTTGGTAGCAATTAAAAGTATTGATGTTGGGACCTGTTAGGCTAAATGAAGATGAAATTGATCTAGGTATAAAGAGGGGAAGAACCCAGCTCAACTTGCCTTAATCACATCATGTAGGGGTGATTTCTTAGGTTTTGTGATTTGTCTGTTTAAAAGTGTTCTTGGAATGAACATTGAAGAGAGGTATAGTACCTAGAGGTAGAGGATTGTGCTAAGAGAGAATGAGAATGAGAGAGAGAGTGCTGAATTTCATGCGTGATTTTCTCAAATGAGCCAAAAAAGTCTCCTACACTTGATAACTACCTCCTATTTATAGAGCTTGGGTACTACCTATTGGGCCAATTGGGCCTCCGAGGCCAAGGCCCATCTGAAGGTCAGGGCCCCGCCTCAGGGCGGGATACATGCTGGGCGTTGCCCCTCTTGGGGCTCGCCCAGTCCACTAGTCCACAAGACACCGAGCTCGAGGTATGAGAGCTAAGTGTGTCTTTTAAATGCTTTTACATATGTCTTACAGTACACCGGAATCTGCACTGCCAACATGGCTTGAGAAAAGAGAAGTAAACTATATCGCCAACATGGCGTGAGCAAAAGGAAACTAGCATTTTCAGTTACCCAGTCCACTGACTTGACGAGCAACCCGAGCTGGCAAGTCCACAAGTCCACGAGCGGCGAGAGCGATTACTTCGTATTGGTGATAAGTTGGAGCAGGTGTATGATCGTTCGCCGGCGGGAAAGGTGGCAGGCATGGGTCATGTGCTGATCATTCAATCATTGACTGGCGGTAACCCCGGCGAGCGACTGAACTTTGTTGTTGGTGTCACCTGTCAGGCGATGGTGTTTGATCTTTATAGTGGCGAGGCTTTTCGCGCTTTCCCTTATTTTAAAACCCTTTCAAATCCCTATCTGCCCCACGTGACTGCCCCACGTGATGTGTCGGTTACATCAATTTCCCTCTTTCTCCGGAACCGTCACTTCACCTTTCATAACCGTCCCATCGTGCGCAGTAACTCCCCATTGCACGCGACCCACCTCCCCAAAACCATCATGACTTCCAACCTTCCACACGCGTCCAACACGCGTCACCCTTCCAGCTTCCCCCCTTCTCCTATAAAAACCCTTCTTCCCCACAGTCATCCCTTTCCGAGACCCCTCTTTACTTCCCTAATCGCTTACCAAACTCCCTCTGCCCACTTCCGCTCCGGAGCAGTCGCTTATCACCCTTTCCGCTACCCACTCTTCACATCCTACTCCGGTGAGTCCCACTGTCCTTATCTTTGCATCATACACATACTCATCTTTTCCTTTCTTTCACTTCACTGTCTTCTAAAAATGGCTTCAAGCCCTACCTCCCCTAACCACTCCTCTTCTTCCTCCGGAAGCGACCCTGATGCCACCGCCGCCGGCGGCCTCCGTTTAGAGGTCCCGGAGATCCCACCTTACCGACTAAAAACCTACGCCACTCTGCCCCTTCCAATCCAAATAGCCCCCACTCACGAGGCTATAGACCAACCTTCTATTTTCCAGAATAGCGATCTCATCGTGCAGTTCGTGAACTCCCTGGGTGGTTTGTCTAATGACGATGAGTTTAACGCCAAACTCAGGATCTGGATTTGCAGTCCTGGGGATCGCCCCTGGCTTCATAAGCCAGACGGCGACGTAAAGAGATCCCATTTTTTCTTTGCGTATGAATACATGTTTAGCGAGCTTGGAATCAGGCTTCCTTTCTCGCCCTTTGTCCAAACCGTCCTCCGCGACATCAACGCGGCTCCCTGCCAACTCCACCCTAACGCCTGGGCCTTCATTCGATGTTTTGAAATCTTAAGCGCCGCTGTCGGCATCGCCCCATCCCCCACCAGTTTCTTCTACCTCTACGACGTCGACCCCAAGTCCATCAAAAACAAAGGATGGATTTCCTTGAAGGCCCGAGCCGGCCGGAAGTGCTTGCATCCCCACAAAAGTAACGCGAAGTCCTCCTTCGCACGGAAGTACTTCCGTGTGGCGGTTCATCCCGCCTACCCAGAGGCATTCACCCTTAGAGACGGGACCGCCCTTTTTCCTCTTTACTGGACGGAGAAGCCCAATGGGATCACCGATCCTTCAGAGGAATCTTTGTCCGCCAACGACAAAGCCTTTCTTAATCTCCTTGCCCCACTTCCCATCCTTGACTGCACAACAGTCCTTGAGGGTGCTGACCTCTCAAGAACTCCCAAATACTTAGGTTGCCCATAGCTCACTTTTATTATTGACATTTCCTTTCTCGTCTCCTATGTTGTCACTGATCGTATTTTTTATTGTTACAGAAGATATGAATTTCACGAACGCCGAGCTCCTGAAGGCCCGCGAGAGGAGAATGGCTCGCTTTTCCCCAAAATTCAACACTGAGGGCGACGTGAAAAAACGGGGCGGTGCTGAGAACCAAGCCGAGAGCACCAAAGCTCCCAAGAGGAGAAGATTGGTCAAAGCCTCCTCCGGCGCCGGCACATCCAACCCTGGCGCTCAGCCCACCACTGCTGCTGCGCCTAAAGGCAAAAATGTCACTGAAGCCTCCGTCGCCGCGGCTATCGAGCCAACCATCGTACCAGCTTCTACTCCTGCCACCGCCGGTGCGACCGCTGCTGTTGCCGCTGAGTCCTCTGCTGGCGCCACAGCCGCTTCCGTCGGTGCCACAACCACCAACATTTCTCAATCCTCAGCTGCCGAGAAACTCGCCGGCGTCAACGCCACAAAAGCTGCTGCGTCTTCCGACACTCCTGTTGGAGAGAAGGAAAAAGAAAATGAAACCCCGAAGTCTCCCTCTCGCCAAGATGCGCCTCCTAGCCTGCCCTCAACACATGATGCGGGCTCCATGCCTTCCCCGCCTCATCAAGGGGAAAAATCCTGTCCTGGCGCTGCCACTACCTCTGAAGCGGCTCAAATTGAACAAGCCCCTGCTCCCGAGGTCGGTTCTTCAAGCTATTATAATATGCTCCCCAACGCCATTGAACCCTCAGAATTCTTACTTACTGGTCTTAACCGTGACGCCATAGAAAAAGAAGTTTTGAGTCGGGGCCTTAATGACACCAAGGAGGAGACTCTTGCTTGCCTCCTACGCGCTGGGTGCATCTTTGCCCACGCGTTTGAGAAGTTCAATGCCGCCACCGTTGAAGCTGAGCGGTTGAAGGCCGAAAGTGCTAAGCATCAAGAAGCCGCCGCTGCTTGGGAAAAGCGGTTCGACAAACTGGCGACGCAGGCAGGAAAAGACAAAGTCTATGCCGACAAGATGATTGGCACGGCGGGGATTAAAATCGGCGAGCTGGAGGATCAGCTGGCGCTGATGAAGGAAGAAGCAGATGAGCTTGATGCAAGCCTTCAAGCTTGCAAAAAGGAAAAAGAGCAAGCTGAGAAGGACTTGATCGCCCGAGGCGAGGCGCTGATTGCTAAGGAGTCAGAGCTTGCCATACTGCGCGCTGAGCTGGAGTTAGTGAAGAAGGCGTTGGCGGAGCAAGAGAAAAAATCTGCGGAGTCCTTGGCCTTGGCGAAGTCTGACATGGAGGCGGTGATGCAGGCTACGTCCGAGGAGATCAAGAAAGCGACCGAAACTCATGCCGAGGCCCTCGCCACGAAAGATGCTGAGATTGCTTCCCAACTGGCAAAGATCAAAAGACTAGAGGACGAGCTGGCGACGGAGAAGGCCAAAGCCACTGAGGCGAGGGAAAAAGCCGCTGACATCGCCCTTGACAACCGCAAGCGCGGTTTCTACCTCGCCAAAGATCAGGCCCAACATTTGTACCCGAACTTTGACTTTAGCGCCATGTGAGTAATGAAAGAGATAACCGCCGAAGGACTGGTTGGTCCCGACGATCCTCCCCTGATTGACCAACACCTCTGGACAGCGACTGAAGAAGAAGAGGAAGAAGAAGAACAGGAGAAAGAAAACAATGAATAATGTAATTTTAACATTACTTTAGCTTTTACTGTCACCTTGTAGTGTACTTTTCCGCCATTCGTCTATGTTTAAGCAACCCTTCGCCATAGCTTTTTATATCGCCGTTGGATATTTTGTAAATCATGTTGGAATGCTTCCGCCGTACACTTTTTAGTCGCCGCCTTCTTATGGCTTAAAAAATTTAAGAATAAGTTTCATAGTTTAACCCCTCAACACGCCAGAGTAGTAAAATATTCAACATCCTGAGTGACCAAGCACTCGCCTTCCACCTTATTCATTCGCCGACCTTATATCTTGCGCTATTTTTCACGCGTCATATGATTGAATTACGCCTAACGATTTCGTGCCTTAGTTTTAACTAGGACTTGTTGCTTGGTATTCCACCACCAAGACTTTAGACGTTTTCCCCAAAGGAAGAAACGGCCTCCATTCTCGAGGACTTCGCCCGGGGCTTTGCCCGCTCGGGGCTTACAATGCTTGGATCCCAATGGCCATTTGGGGGTCCCAAGACTTTTGCCTAGTTAGCGGCGCTCGTCGTATTCTGGCGAGACTTACCCAGCACATCGTTTACGGGACCGGCGATCACGTCAGACTTTCCGGAGGGTGATTCCCAGGCGTCAAAGGCCATTTGTGGAATCGCCACAACCTTCAGGGTTCCAGCAAGCCCCTTTGGGGATCAAGCTTGTCCCACTTAGTGATCGCCGTAATTCTTTATGTCGATCGGCAATTCCGATCGTCAGGGAATCCCTGGAATTTTTGGACACGAATTTCGTGAATTTTCGTTTTATTTTATTGATGGAGCGCCTCATTAAAAAACTCCTTTCGGAGAAAAAGAGCACGCCTTGTTATTGCAATACATTGGAGAATTTGAAAACACTTCGGAAAATTTTAAAGATATCTGGCTCCGGCGATTCCGCCTTGTTCACTTTCTCGCCTGCGATCAACTATAATAGTAGCGCAAGCTCAAACCATTGAATGATCGAGGTAACCGCCTTCCATCAAGCTCTTCTAAGTGATAGGCCCCATTACCAAGAACTTTAATAATGCGGTAGGGCCCTTCCCAGTTGGGAGTAAGCTTGTTCCCCGGGGCTCCCGATCGCCACTTGAGGACCAGGTCGCCGACCTGCATATCTCGGACGCGAACCCTGCTGTTGAACTTTGCCGCCACGCGCTGCTTCATCGCTGTTTCCCGAATGTGCGCCTCGTCGCGCGTTTCCGACAAAAGGTCCAGCTCCATCGCCATGTTGGCCTGATTTTCCCCTTCAAAACCTGGTTGAGTCCGCCATGTAAAGTTGTCAATCTCCACCGGCAACATGGCATCTACCCCATAGGTCATTCTAAAGGGGGTTTCCCTTGTAGTAGATTGCTCGGTGGTGTTGTACGACCACAGCACCGCCGGAAGTTCATCCAACCAAGCTCCCTTAGCCTCCGCAAGCCGTCGTCTTAGTCCTCGCAGGATTACCCTGTTTGCAGATTCCACCTGCCCGTTCGTCTGCGGATGCTCAACAGAGGCGAACCTCATCTGTATGCCCATTTCTCTGCAGAACTCCCTTGTTTGGCTGCTTGAAAACTGGGTCCCGTTGTCAGATACGATCGCCCTTGGGATCCCGAACCTGCAAACAATACGCTTCCAGTAGAAATTGACTATCTTTGCAGAAGTAATCTTGGCCAGGGGTTCAGGCTCAATCCACTTAGTGAAGTAGTCCACCGCCACTAATATAAACTTTATTTGTGCCCTGGCGGTCGGAAAAGGTCCGACTAAGTCCACACCCCACATGGCAAAAGGCCACGGGGCGCTCATCATTACCAACTCTTTTGGCGGTGCCTTAGACAAATCCGCGAACACTTGACATTTCTTGCACTGCTTCACGAAGTCCATACAATCTTTCCTGAGGGTGGGCCAGTAAAAACCCGCCCTCAACACCTTGCAAGCCAAAGACCTTCCCCCGATGTGGCTCGCGCACACTCCTTCATGTACCTTAGACATTATCGCTTCGTACTTCTATGGCGGTACGCATTTCAACAATGGCGTTGAGAAACCACGGCGATACAAGTGTCCGTCAATGAGAGTATAGTGACTCGCCTCCCGCCGTTGTTCCTTCGTGCATTGCTCCACTTCTGCCGGGTCCCCCGCCAAGATAGATATTATGGGACCCATCCATGTTCCCCCTCTGTTCACGCAGGCCATGAGCTCGCCTTCGATGCTTGGGTACGCCAGCGTTTCCTGAATCACACTTTTGTTATTGCCGGGCTTCCGCGTGCTCGCCAATTTGGCCAGCGCGTCCGCCCGCTGATTTTCTGCCCGAGGAACGTACTCCACCACGACCTCTTGAAAAAGTGTCATCAAATACCGTACCCGCTCAAGGTACTTGATCAGATTAGGATCTTTGACCTGGAAAGTTCCCTTCACTTGATTCTCCACCAATTGTGAGTCTGTTCTTATCAACAAACTCCCGATCTTCACTTCCCGCGCCAACTTCAATCCGGCGATGAGAGCTTCATATTCTGCCTGGTTGTTCGTTGCTTTGAACTCGAATTTCAGGAATTGCTCCAACACTAGTTCCCCCGGCCCTTCTAACGTTACTCCCGCGCCGCTGCCACTACTATTGGAGGATCCATCCACGAAGAGAGTCCACTGAGTGTCCACTCTTTCAAACCGATCTGGAGTCAACTCGACCACAAAGTCAGCTAGTGACTGCGCACCAACCGCGCCCCGCTTATCATATTGCAAACCATACTCTGACAATTCAACCGACCAGGCGACCAATCTACCTGATAAATCCGGTTTTTGTAATACTTGTCTCAAGGGCAAATCCGTCCGCACCTTCACGGGAAAACTCTGAAAATAAGGTCTCAACCGCCGGGCGGTGACGAGGACCGCCAGCGCCGCCTTCTCAATTTTCTGATATCTGACCTCCGCGCCCTGGAGTGTGTGACTAACAAAATAAACAATTCGATGCTCGCCATCTATCTCCTGCAACATCACAGAACTCAGAGCACTATCGCTCACAGCAAAATACAAATGCAGCGGGTGTCCCTGTATTGGTTTCGACAAGATTGGCGGTGACGATAGGAGTTCCTTGAGGCGAACAAAAGCTTCCTCACACTCCGCCGTCCACTCAAATGCGACATTCTTGCGAAGACACTTGAAAAAAGGGAAAGATCTGTCACCAGACTTGGGAAGAAACCGAGATAATGCTGCTATTCGCCCCGTTAAATGTTGGACCTCTTTCACATTAGAAGGGCTTTTCATCTGCTGAATCGCCTTGCATTTTTCTGGGTTTATCTCGATTCCTCTGGATGTGATCATGAATCCCAAAAACTTGCCACCCTGAACACCAAAAGAGCATTTCTCCGGGTTGAGGCGCATATTGTGCTTCCTTATCTCGCCAAATGCTTCCTCCAGATCTTGATGATGGTCTAAACCACGTACTGATTTAACAATCATGTCATCAACGTAAACCTCCATGTTTCTTCCCACCTGCCCAGCAAAAACCTTATCCATCAATCTTTGGTAGGTCGCCCCAGCGTTCTTTCGTCCAAACGGCATGGTGCGATAGCAATAATTGACTCTGGCGGTCATAAAAGCCGTTTTGTCCTCGTCTGCCGGGTGCATGCGGATTTGATGATAGCCAGAATAAGCATCCATCAAGCTAAGCAGTTCGTTGCCCGAGGCACCATCAACAAGGCTATCGATGCTGGGAAGGGGATACAAATCTTTTGGACATGCTTTGTTTAAGTCTGTGTAATCTACACACATTCGCCATTTCCCGTTCGCCTTCTTCACCATTACGACGTTCGCCAACCACGTCGGATACTTCACTTCCCTGATGAACTCTGCCGCCAGCAACTTGTCGACTTCCTGTTGCACCGCCTTCCCTTTGTCGCCACCCAAGCGCCTCCTGAGTTGTGAAACTGGCTTGACACTTGGATTCAATGCTAATCGATGGCATATGAAGTTTGGATCAATTCCAGGCATGTCTTTGCAGCTCCAAGCGAACAAGTCTAAGTTCTCCCCAAGCAGTTTTGTCAGGCGCGTCTCCTGCTCTTCCGTCAGTCTGGTCCCAATCTTCAAAGTGCGATCGCCAAACTTTAGCGCCTTCGTTTCCTCAATTGGCGTGGGCCTATTTACTCGCCCCTCGCCCCGGGGATCAAGATTTTCATCCGAAGCTTCGATTTCATAACATCTATGACCAACCAACGCACTCTTCTTGCCATACAAGATAAGGCAATTATTGTAACACTCCCTCGCCATCTTCTGGTCCACCTTCAGCTTTCCCACCTTTCCACTGCTTAGCGGATACTTGACCGCCAAGTGGGCTGTTGAAATTACAGCACAAAGGCGATTCAATGTATTTCGCCCAATGATGACATTGTAAGATGCCACCACCTGGAGAACCAGATACCTTACCTTCAAAACCCTGGCACACTCATCTTCCCCAAATATTGTGTCTAGATCAATGTATCCCCGCACCATTACTTGCTCCCCCGCGAAACCTACCAAGGTTCCCGCATATGGAGTCAGATCATTGTCAGTTAGTCCCAACTTGTCAAATGCATCACCATAGATAATATCCGCCGAACTACCCTGATCCAGGAGTACCCTTCTAACGTTGAAACTGTTCATCCTTAACTGCACCACAATCGGGTCGTCCTTATGAGGCTTTATCCCCTCAAAGTCCGCCATCGAGATTGTTATGTCAGGGTGTACGAATCCAAAAGCGACCTCATGAACGGAATTAACGGCACGAACATGGCGCTTACGCGCCGCATGAGTGTCGCCACCGCCGCCAAATCCCCCGGCGATGGTGTTGATGGTCCCGACGGGCGGTCCTGAGTGTTGAGCGAACGTGTCATCAGCCCCTTTTGTGGCGATAGCCGCTGATTCTTGCTTTTTCTTGCCCTTAGTGTCCGCTCGCTCCTCCTCCCGCTTGTGCGCTTTGTTTTGATCGCCACCGTTGCGCCACAGACCTTGACGGTTTCCTTGATATCCCTCCCGAATCAACTTATCAATCTCCCGCTGCAAAGTCCAACAGTCATCCGTATCATGCCCGGCGGACCGGTGGAACTCACACCACTTCTTGGGATTGGCGTCCCGTGGCTGATACTTTGGGGCCTCCGGTTCATCCACTAGATTTGCGTCCCTCGCCCCTCGGAGCATATCCGATAAATCTGTGTTCATCACCATATCAGTTTCCTCCCGCTGGCGATGAGACTTAGATTGCCAAGGCCGACGTTGTTCATAATCATCGCGCCGTGGATACAACTGTTCCTTGGTCGGTTTGAATACCGACTTCCCCTTACCTGGTCTCTGCTGCTTGCCATCCCCCTTATCTTCGCCGCTCCTATCTTTTTTCGCGCGCTTGGGCGACGTGTCACCCTTTTCCAACTTCGCGCGCTTTCTTTTGAAAGCGTCGTCCTCCTCGTCGAGAATATAAGTGCTGGCACGAGCACGCATCTCTTCCATCGAGCGCGCCGACTTACGTGTCAATTTGCTGTTCAACCCTCCCGGCAGCAAACCGTTTTTAAATGCTAAAGCACAAGCTCGAGGCTCCTCGTCCTCTACCTTTACCGACGCCGCGCTGTACCTTGCCATGTACTCTTTCAGTGACTCCCCTTCTTGCTGGCGAATATTGTATAGGTCATTGATCGTCACCGGCTGATTCTTATTTGCCGAGAATTGCACTAGAAACTTGGATGAGAAGTCTCTGAAATTTGAAATCGATCCTCGCGGCAAAGTTGTGAACCACGCCATCGCCGTCGATTTGAACGTCGATGGAAACATCCTGCACTTCACCGCATCTGACGCCGCAATTATCACCATCTTCGTATTAAAATACAGAAGATGATCTTTCGGATCGGAATCTCCGCTGTAAGAATCCAGAACTAACGTTTTCATGTTATCCGGAATCGCCACACTCTCAACATCTTCCGAGAACGGACGGAACTCAGCCACGGAATCTGCTTCTCTGCTTCCATCATCTCGCTGCTCGCGACGGTAGAAATCTAACTGAGCCTGTAGATGCTCATTCCGCTGCTGGATGTTGCCAATGTTGCGCATCAAATGGCGCCATTGCTCCTGTGTCACCACCATGTTCTTGGAATGAACATTGAAGAGAGGTATAGTACCTAGAGGTAGAGGATTGTGCTAAGAGAGAATGAGAATGAGAGAGAGAGTGCTGAATTTCATGCGTGATTTTCTCAAATGAGCCAAAAAAGTCCCCTACACTTGATAACTACCTCCTATTTATAGAGCTTGGGTACTACCTATTGGGCCAATTGGGCCTCCGAGGCCAAGGCCCATCTGAAGGCCAGGGCCCCGCCTCAGGGCGGGATACATGCTGGGCGTTGCCCCTCTAGGGGCTCGCCCAGTCCAAAAAGTGTGCACATTCTGCTATGTTTTTATTGTTGAAGCTCTTTGAAAGAGATTTTCATAGAAAGGTATATTCTTTTCACAGTGAGAAAAAATATTTTTCTATCTTTGATGCTTTGATGTCATATCATATGGTAATGATTTCTTCCTCTGATTCAAGATTGTCTAACAATTGAAGACCTACTGTTTGTTTCTCTACCAATATATATAATTTGCCTCTTTTTCTCTTATTTATGTTGCACTTTATGAAATGTGAGTAATTATAAGGTTAAAGTTAACATCTTTATGTCTATTTTTATCTATTGCTTTTTATTTTTCAGGGAACTAAGAAATAAATTTTCCTAATTACAGGGTTCAAAATTTCTCAGATAGTGAAGGCATGGAATTAGACGTACGACAGGGGGAAATTTGATGTTCCACAGTTTAGACTTTAACCAACTTCCTATATGTTTCAGTGAAATCATCAAAATCAATCGGCTGGGCTAGGCAGAGGATCTTATCATTTTCATCCTTCATATTTAGGCTTTACTGTAAAATGCAGCATGCTACTATGTTATTCTTAATGAATCCAGTAGCAAGTAGATCATTATTGATTTCTTAGAATACGTCAAAGAAGACTTTATAAAATGAGGAATATATGATAACATTATTTAGAAGGCTTTATAACTTTATATAGTGTTTCATATTGTATCCTTAACTTTGTAAGTTTTGTTATTCTATTAGTTATTGTTATAAACTAACCCTTATTATCATGATTTTAAATGTTAATATCTTATGTACAATTTTCATCCAAAAGATTTTTTTTAATTAACATTAGCATCTTAGTCTTTATAGGAAATATTACATAAAAAATAATTTTAAATATATTTTTCTAATAAGGTGGTTGTTTGAACGTATAGGTCGAAAGTTCAATCATTAAGAGTCACACTTTTAAATAAACTTTTGATCTCCACTACACTCGAGTCAAAATTGTGAGAGCATTTTAACACACACAAAAATCTAACAAATATTTATACATTTATGCAATTAAAAATGGTAAAAAGTTAAAAAATATAGTATTAAATAAATTTTAGATATAACAAAAATCACCCGTGCATTGCACGAGCAATTCAACTAGTAATATACTAAATGAAGGTTTTTTTCTAGAAGGTTTTGCCACGTGTCACCCCCATATCATCCCAAAAAAAATATACAAATTTTATTTTTATTAACTTTGAAATACATACTTTTAAAAATACTATTAAATCTACATTTAATTTTTGTATCTTAAAACCAAATATTGAACAAAAATCCATCATATATAAAAAAAGTGCACTGTTTGTGAATATTTTATCTAAAAAAGTTTTTGTAGATATAGATAATAGATGAACATGATTTTGTATCAAAATAAACTTCTCATCTCTTTAATTATAGTAATTTAAGATAAAATCTCTTAACCCCATATGATCCCAAAAAAATATATATACAAATTTTGTTTTTCTTTACTCCATAAAATAAGAAAAATCACTTATTTAATAACAAATTTGAAATATAAAAAAAATTAAATTTTAAATCACTTTTATTTTAATTATAACTATATTAAATGCATAAAATATATTTTGATTTTTTTCCAAAAAATATCAAATCAAATAAATATTTCCTATTTAAGATACCAATAATTAATAAGAAAAAATATGTCTTATATGGAAAATTAATGTACCTCGCATCTCCTCTCGATGTCGCCAGGCTCTCCTTGGTTTTGCCCGTGAGGCCGTGATCATGTCTCTAGATTCTTATGTGCTCTTTACGACTATCTCAAGTAAGCTCTTCTCTCTTATTTATTTGTTTCACCTATTGTGTTGCCTCTTTTCACATGATTTATTCCAAGTTTTTGTCTTTCATCAGTAGGAAACAATTATTGTGTTGTTTGATAATGATTCACTGGTGTGGGCTCATTTAATTTGATTATTTCTCAATGAATGTTTGTTTTCCATGCAGATTTTCACGAACATGCATGAGTATTGAGGTGTGCTCTTCCTGTAAGATCTTTCTTTGAGAAACATTCTTACCTGTTGGTATTTGATAATTGTGCAGGTGCACCGGCAGTTCTTACATCTTATTCCTTTACTTTTTTGGTTGTGGCAATACTCTTGAAGTGTTTATGTTTTCTTTCTAATCTTATGTTTCAAAATTGGTTGTTATTTTTCATATTTTTTGGTTGGTTCATAGATTTCATGATCTTAGATTCTTTTAGAATTCAAGTTCACTTTGTCGTTTAAGGTGTTTATATTCATTTTTTGGCCATTTTTCTTCCCGAATCTATTAAAGGTGATATAGTAGGTATTTGGTTTATTTTGATCACTTTCCTTCTTAACTCTATGATCTTACTTCCTCTGTTTTTTAATATGGATTCTAATGAAGACAAATGCTTCTCAAATTCTGGTGCACTCTCGCAATCTATTTCCTCTCCTTCGTTCCAAACTAGCTTTAATGTGAAGGTAATTTTTTGCAGGTTCTACTTCTTCGAGGCCTCTGCCCACCGAAACAGACATTCAAAACATCAAACAATATATTGTGCTTGCTCATGGTTTGTTTGTTTTGTTCCTAATTTACGTCAATTTTTTCTTGATATTTTCTTAAAGAAAACCCATTCCCATTAATACTGATAGCATATGAATAATCCATGCCATTGATGTTATGAAAATAGCGCAAGTTGCTAATGTATTATGATGTTTAGCTTCTGGCGCTGCGTAATAGTCTTAGTCTAAGTTGGATAATCATTTTACTGGCTATGCAAATATATTCACTCTTTTCGCTCTTTCTTCAGGTGTTCTGTATAAGCATTTTATCATTGCTATTATTATACATGTAAGACAATTGCGTGTATTCTATGTTTAGAAACTTGATTGTTTCACGACTACCATACTCACTATACTTTTGCATGTCATAGTTCGTAATGCATTTAAGAGTGCACATTTGGACCATAAGAGTCTTTTTTTATAGTGTTTCTAAAAATTTCAGCGCATGTTTCCTCACTTTTGCATATTATAGTTTGCAATGCATTTGAAAGTGCATCTTTGGACTACGAGAGTCTTTTTTAGTGTTTGACCTTGGATTTTGAAACATGTCAATGTATGTTCGCAACTCAATTTGATATGTAATATATTGAGACTCTTCAGTTATTGATGATGATATTCCTTATGTTGTTCATTTAGGCTCATTTCTTTTATATATGAGATTGAAATCTTCCATGAAGGTTTGTCAAAACATGCATGACCGTGCACACGCAAGAAAATTTTTAGGACTATAAAAGGAAGATTATGCATCGCTGGCGGTGGCATGGAAGTAATATGTTTCAAACATTGCAAAGCTTGTGAGTTGTGATGTCCATGTTGCAAGTCATTGGATGATTGCGAGAAAGGTGTATGGTTTGTGCCTGTGACTTCTCCTTTTTTAAATATTTTTCACTTCATACTATGTGTTCTATAGTTGATAAAAGATTTTGTTTCTTTTATTTTGCATTGTCCTGCATTTATCTGAACCTAAAGTGTGACATTTGTGTTTTTGGTTTATTGATCACACTCTTTCTTTTTGTCTAGCGATAAAGCACTTTGTGATTCAGAATTTTAAAGATAACGTATAGAGCTTGAAATTTTATAGTTGTTAAAGATTAATTTTTCATAGCAATATGTGAAATATTGAGATCTTGATTTGGAAATCAATTACCAAAAGTGCATGAAGTCATAGGTATTTAAACGGTTTAGTGAGGATAAAGACAGAGTAGAGCATTCCACCACTTTCAATCAAAGACAAGAAATGGTGAATATGAGTAAACATTAGACCAGTGTCTTTAATTGTATAAGGGATAAAGACAGAGTAGAGCATCCACCCCTTTCAATCAAATAGCTTTGAGCTATAAGAATAAATTCAGATTTATTATATTGTTTGAGTTTCTCTAATGTTGTACTATACTAAATGCGAGCATATACTAAATGAGAGCCTAATTGGTTGTTGTTTTTTTTATTTGTGAACGTAGATTAAGTGTTGTCCATACCGAAAGGCGAAAGCTTATTCATAAAGAGGTAAGAACACCACATGCCACTGTTCACTCACGCTGCATTCTCCCATCCACTTATCCATGTGGCATCTTCTCCAATCAAGGCTTCTTCAACATTCCTTTTTCATGCCTGCCAATCAAGGCTTCTTCAGTGTTCCTCTTTCAAGCCCTTTGTGTTGCCCAATTAATAATATGTCTGTTTCAATTAAGAAATTCGAAATACATCAGTTGTTAGGGTTTAAGTTTTTCCCAACTAATAATTTTTCTTATTTAATTAAAAATTTGAAATGCATTAATGGATGTCTACCCAACCTGACTTTAAAATTTAGAGCAATAATAGCACCAAGCAATGGATATACTCATAATGTATTGTGTAAGTTTATATTATCATGCTTAATAAAACGTACCAAACAACCCCTTATTATCATGAATTTAAATGTAAATATCTTACGTAAAATAATCATCCAAAAGATTTTTCTCAATTAACATTAACACCTTATTTTTTTGAAATATTAATATATAAAATTCATAAAAACTTACTTTAAATATATATTTCTAACAAGTGATTGTTTGAACCCCATGTCGAGTGTTTGATTCTTAAGAGTTACACTTATATGTAGACCTTTGAAATTCACAACACCCGAGTCAAAATTACGATAGTAATTTAACACAGAAAAATATATATTTCAAACAAATATTTATATATTTGTGCAATTAAAAATTATAAAAAGTTAATTTTTTTTAATATTATACATTAAATATAATATAATAAAAGTCACCCGTGCGTTGCACGGGTTATTCAACTAGTTATGGTATAAAGAAGTGTTTTTCAATGTCATATGAAGAAGATTTTTTAAGGAAATGTGCAATGATACACTTTCAGTTTGATTCTCAATATAATTATTTTAATTGGAAAATAACATTCAATGATTATTTTTAGCACATACATGTTACTTTGACTCTCTAGAATAAATATTTAATATAGATATTGAAAAACTATCAATCGGCATTTAGGAAAACAAGTACAAAAGATAAAAACAAAATAGCAACTAAAACACAAAAACAAACATTAAATAAAAAAACATACAAATTTATGATTTTATATATCTAATATAAATTTAGTTCTTTTAATCCATAAAATATATTTTAAAAGAACGCGTAGATTTTAAAAAGTACACACAAAAAATAAAAATGAATATTCCCTGTGCATCGCACGCGTAAAAGTACCAGTGCATGTATAAAACAAAAGAGCAATACTCTTTGTGCAACACACATGTATGCAATGTATGCATTGTAGTTATACCCTATGTTGAAGATTTTAACCAATTGATTACTTTGTTTGTCAGAATCTGTATACTGGTTAATTTGGTATGAGTATAAAATACTACTAAAATTGAGTGTGTGAATTTATATTTTTTAAAATATCTACATCCTTATTATGATTGTTGTTTTATTCTTAGTATCTTAAATTTTTTATAATTAAAGTATTGATTTATGTATCAAATAAAATAACAACTAGCATGGTAAGAAAATCTCCCCAACAGTTATGCTATGTTTGGTAGAGAAGAGAGAGATAGAGAAGAGAGAGTAGAGAAGAGAGAAGTTGGGTATAGAGAAATAGGTGAGAAATAAAGTAGATTTAGAGGTTGTTTGATATGGTAGAGATAGAAGAGAGAGAGAAAAGAATAAATGAGGTGGAAGAGAGAGAAAAGTAACTTTTTGATTAAAAAATTTTTTTTTAAATGAAAAGTGAAATTAAGTGGGGTCAGAAGCAAATAGTGGCGGTTTAAAACCGCCACTAACTGCAAAGAATAGGGAAGAAAAAATAAAAAAGCAACTTTGTTCAATCTCTTCGCGTTTTGCGAAGACCAGAAGAAGGTGAAGAAACCCACCCTCAATCTCTCTCTTGTCTACAGTATTTTCTTACCAAACAAAGGTTGTTGGTCCATCTCTCCCCTATCTCCCTCTCTTCCATCTTTCTCTCTTCCATCTCACCACAACCAAACATAGTGTAATGTTTTGTTTGTTAGGAGAGAGTTAGAGAAGAGAGAGTTAGGGAAGAAAGAGTTAGGGGAGAGATAGTGAAATCACTCTTGTTTGGTTTGAAAGGAGTGAGGGTAGAGAGAGATACAAACGTGGGATCCACCAGCTTAATTGGGTCTCCCTAATTTGAGAAGAAATTGAACAGTAAAGAGAGGAGTGAAAAAATCACGTGATCTATACCATTATGTCATTGTTTCTGACGGTTTTAACCTTCCACATCATCATTTTGGCTGAAAAAATAATAATTAATTGGAAAAAGTTAACATCTATATCTATATATAATATAAAGCAAAATCACTCCAAGAACCATTTTGCCACGTGTCAACACCACAATGATTTTACTACGAGAGTGAATTTAGGAGTTTTCGTGCCACATGTCATTCTCTCACGCAACGGTTACCATTCCTATTCACTAGACTACTAGAAAGATATTTCCCACCCACTAGAAAGATAACTTCCCACCTCAAAAAATAACTTCTACCATCTAACTTCTCACCCACTCTCATCAGAGATCACATATCTCTCTCCCACTATGTCTTTCTCCTTTGAAAATCACACATCATGTTCCAAAATCTTCTTTTCAACCGTAAAGAAAAACTGCATTCAAAAACACTTCTTCTATAAATTCCCCATGTCTCTTCATAATTCATCCATCACTATTCCATCTAAAAATTACCATGGCTTAGTCTTACTGTTGACGATGTCTCTTCCATTTCAAAATGAAAAGTATGGGTGGAGGGTTATTCTGAAGGTGGTGCAGAAGTGGTTGACTCCAAGTTTCGACCATTCAAAACTTCCTAACTCAATGGTGTTAGTTTTAATGGATGCAAAGGTTCGACTTCCATGTTGTTTTATAATTGATATATCGATTAGACTCGATGTTGGTTTAAAATTTTTAAGTCTATCCTGTTCACTTACCTGTTCTCAATCTACAGGGTGACAAGATCCATGGCACAGTGTGAAAGACTCATGCTTATAAGTTTAATCCTTTGTTAGTTGAGAGTTGAGTATACATGTTATCATATTTCACTGTTAGTGATAGCACTCTTGATTTCCGTACAACGTCTCATGCTCACAAGATATATAATCTTTGAGTTTGATTAGGTTGTTCAAACCCTAACCAATATCCCTATTCATATGTTTATGTTTCTGATATCATGTTCAATGATCCAGATCAAACCCTGTTAGTTGGTGAGATTTCAAACTAAATTTGTATACATCCGTAAGATTATTTGTAATCTACCATATTTTGTTTGTCTTGCAGATATGATAGGGATCCTCACCGACTATAGCGACGAGTAGGAATTCAAAAAAAATCATCAAGTGCGAAAGAGGATTACCATACAGATTGAACAAGAAGGGTAATAATTAGTATTTTTAACAAAAATGCAAAATCTATTGAAATTTTGAATCCATGTCCCAATTATTGTAAATAACAATTTAATCATAAGTCCGTTGAAAACAGAGTGAGGGTTGAGTCTGCATTTTTTGGAAGCTACATCTAGGAGCTACTCTCTGCTTTATCTTCACGCAATTTGACCAACACTTTCTATTTCTTCTTCATAAAAATCAATCATAAGTATTCTGTCTTAAACTTTTGACACTAGCTGCAAAAACGTCTAAAGAGATCGAAAACATTTTAATATCATAGGTTGGTTTTTATCGATATACTATCTTGAATAACCAACACACATTTTCAACAAAATAACCACCCCACTAACCCTACAACTTAATATTATATCTAAATTTTTTAAAAAATAAAGAATTAATCTCTTTTATCAAAATGAATATTATAACTTAATTTTGATAATAATAACTACCCCACTAACTCACAACACATATTTCAAAGCAAATAACCACCACCTCACTAACCTCACATTTTAATATCAATGTGAATTCTATTTTACTTTTTAAATAAAAAATCAATTTTTTATCAAAAAAAATAATACATCTTAATTTTATTAAAATTACTACCCCACTAACCCACAACACACATTTTTCGACCAAATAACCACCACCCTAGTAACCCAACAACTTAATATTCTATCCAATTTTTTTTAATAAAAATGAATTTCCTTTATCAAAATAAATACTATATCTTCGGGCATTCCATGGACAAGATCCATGTCAAGATCGCTCTCTAAAAATGTCTTTTCCCCCTATTTTTTTTCTTCTTCTTTTTTATTGTTCTTTGTTCCTTACTAATCGTTCAATTTTCTCTTTCATTCTCGGTAAAAAATAATTAAGAACTCATTTTTATAGTGTTCTATTATTCGCTTCTCATTCCAATAATAGGTTATTTTATTCTCGATTCACTATGGTTCTTATGTGATTTTTTGATTTTTCTTTTGTACATGTCCTTTCAATTGTTTCTATCTGAGGACAGTAAACACTAAGCTACTTGGGAAACTACCAAAGTAAAGGGTATCGACAGAACGGGGATTTCAAAGATGACGTTTCTGATAGGTTTCAGAAGTTGACGTTTCTAGATGAGAATGAAAAGAAAGATCACAATGTTTTTCAAAGCTCTAGCAATGGATTCAAATTTCATCATCCCCAAGTGTAAGAAGAAAGTGTATAATGTTTACACTGTTGAAGAGATTGGAAGACTCGGAATAATCAAGAGGTTCAATTTCGTTGAAGATTAGAAATAAATTTTTAATTATTTTACTTTTTCTCTCCAACAAGTGGCTTGGAATTGGCTTAATTTGAGCTTTTATATGCTGTAATTTCTATAGTGGAACCACAAAGTAGTGGCATGTTCTATTTCCTTCTTTTATAATTTTAGTGTTCCTTCTTCCCTTTAAAAATCAATTAGAAAAATAAATATAATAATACACTATTACTTATGTTTTCCTTCTTCTATGATCAAGTAAAAAACATATATTGTACGTGGGTCAGTTTAAAATTTATCATTTTTTCAATTTTTACATGCGATTGCTCGAGTCACAAATTTAGCAAATTAGATTACGAAATAAATCATAGCACACAACTTTTAATTTTGGTTTTTTTTTCTAAGTCTGGCAGTCCATTAGATGTATTATTTTTTGTTATTAATTTTTTATGGTAACTTCAGTTATTTAAAATATAATTTCATGTTAAAAGTGCATTTTACAACAATTTCATTTTGTACAAATTCGAGGATAAAGCTCCTACATGCACATACATTTTACATGAAAGTACTTTCATGTTAAAACTTATAAGAAAACTAATTTTTTATATAAATTAACTATTTTTTTCATAAATTTTTAAAGAATCTTAAAATTAAATATATATATATATATAATTATAAAAATTTGATAGTAAAATTATGTTGCTAAACATTAATATATATAAAGATATAATCATAATTATCTACAATTAAATTACACCTTAAAAAGTTACGACGAGGAGGAATATTCTACATAAAAATAATTTCATCTTAAATATAATTTTAAAATATATTTTAATATAAATTTAGTACTCTTCATAATTTCTTAAATATAAAGGTATGATAATTGGATGATAAAATTCGATGTGTGAAGATTAGAATACAATAATATGTGTAAAATTTACATTTATTTATGTTTAAACTAGATGATAAAGAGTTTCAACGGGAATAAACATTTCACATAAAAATATCTTATGTAAAAGTTAATAAAATAAATTTTTTATAAAATTTCACTACTTTACACTATAATTTCATGTTAAAATTGTGTTACATAACAAGATGGACTTACTTTTTTCAAAAATTACATTGTAAAAAGAAATAATAGGAGAGAATATTTTAGTATTGAAATACTGTAATGATAATCCTAATACAAAGTTAAGTTTTTTTATAATTTAAGTACATTATTAAAATTTTATGAATAAGTATATATAAAATTTGTGTGAAATATTGTAATATGAGCATTTTAATTCCATCGAAGTTTTAACTTTCACAAAAAATAGTATCAATATCTCACTTTTTTATAAATCCATGTATTGAACTTTTGATACGTTTCTAAAACACAAGAGGTAAACCCTTTGTGCAATGCACTGTTACACATTTTCGACCAAATAACCACCACCCCACTAATCCCACAACACACATTTCAAACCAAATAACCACCGCCCCACTAACCCCACTACTTAATATCTATGTGAATTCTATTTTATTTTTTAATAACAATAAATTTTTTATCAAAATAAATATTATATCTTAATTTTAGTAAATTAACCACCCCACTAAACCACAACACACATTTTCGACCAAATAACCACCACCCCACAACTTAATATTCTATCTGATTTCCTTGTTGTTTTTTATGATAAGAATGAATTTCTTTTAGAAAAATAAATATTATATCTTAATTTTGTTAAAATAACCAACCCCACAAACCCACAAAACACATTTCAACCAAATAACCACCACCCCACTAATCCCACAACCTCATATTCTATCTGATTTTTTCTAATAAAAAATTAACATTATTTCTTAAAACAAATCTGATTCCTCATTTTTTTAAATCACCCTACTCTTCGACAACACACATTTTCAACAGTTACAACTTTGTGTAACTGCACAATTTTACTTTATTTTCTAAATTTTTTAACGTGTTTTCTATGTTCCTTTGGATTTGGATATTTCTCTTTTTACAGTCCTTCATTTACCGATCTCATAAAAGAGTTTATGTTTCATTACTAATAACATGCATATCATTGTAGGATTTCGAATAGAGAATGATGCTCTCATGAACCTCTGCTTAATTGAAATTAAGAAACTTCTCTATTGCAATGGAAGGCCACTTAAAGAATTCTCATGTATGTCATATCCCCGATTTTCTGAAAATCTACAATTTGAAAACAAGTTTGTTGTCGACGAGTTGAATTACAGTAAACATGAAATGTGTGATACACATGAAGCACTATTAAAGTCTTTGATTACTGAGTAATCCGAAGTGTATAAACAAGGCTTTGTTCAATCATTGAGGGTTTTATTTTTTATATGGATTTGGAGGTTCAAAGAAAACATTTATGTGGAATACATTGTCTTAAGTTTTAAGATCAAAATGACTCATTGTTTTGAACGTGGCATCAAGTGGTATTGTTTTCTTTGTTGTTACTTGAAGGGAGGACTGCTCATTCATGATTTTCTATTTCTATATCAATTAATGATATATCAACATGTAATATCAAACAAGGATCTCAAAAGGTTGAATTACTTAGAAAGACAAGTTTGATCATATAGGATGAAGCATCAATGTTGAACAAACATTGTTTTGAAGCATTAGATAGAACCTGAATGACATGATGAAAACCCGTTTGAATTTTGGTTATGATAAATCATTTGGTGGTAAAGTTGTGGTCATGGGAGGAGATTTTAGGCAAATTCTTCCTGTTGTTCGAAAAGGTAGCCGAGAAAATATCATTGAATCTTCAATTAATTCTTCATACTTTTGGAACTCATGCACAGTATTGAAATTGACCAAAAACATGAGATTACAAATATTTTCTTCATCATCAACCAATGAAGAAACTAGAGAATTTGCATAATAGATTCTCTAGGCTGGAGATAGTACATTCAACACAATTGATGATGCTCAAATCATGATAGAAATACCACTAGATTTGTTGATAGAAAAATCACACGATCATATACTTAGCTTGGTGAATTTTGTTTATGTTAAAATGATTGCAAACATGAAAAATAATTCGTTCTTTGAAGAAAGAGTAATTTTGGCACCAACCCTTGAGAGAATTGAGCATGTCAATAATTTCAAGTCATCCATGGTTCCTGGTGATGAGAAGGAATATTTGAGCTTTGACACTACATGTAAGTCTGTTGAGGACACAGAGGTAGAAGATTCACTTATTAGTTCTTGAATAACGTCAAATGTTCAAACATTACAAACCACATACTTATTTTAAAGGTTGATGTTCCTATTATGCTTCTTCGGAATATAGACTACACATATGTTGGTTTATACACATAACTTGCTTGATAGTAATAGATTTGACAAAAAATGTCATTGCAGCATCAATTCTAACAGGTAAAAAAATGGGAGCAAAACGTTTTTATCCCTCGAATAAGCTTAATATCATTTGACCCTGGATTACCGTTCAAATTCTCAAGACCACAATTTCCTGTCACTTTATGCTTTGCAATGACTACAAATAAGAGTCAAGGTTAATCCTTATCTCATGCTGCCTTATATCTGCCTATACCATTTTTCACTCATGACCAGCTCTATGTTGCTCTTTCAAGAGTGAAATCAAGAAAATGGTTGAAATTATTGATTTGAGACGATAAAGGAAAGGGATAATCCTCTAATTGGTCCCTGTGGTTGAGTGGCCGTCTGAAATTAGTCCCTCCCGTAAAATCTAAGTCCTCGCGTTTGAAAAGTGTGTGGAAATTAGTCCCTCCGGCGAGGACCTGCTACACACACTTTTTCAAACGCGAGGACTTAGATTTTACGGGAGGGACTAATTTCAGACGGCCACACAACCACAGGGACCAATTAGAGGATTAACCCTAAAGGAAACCTCTCAAACGCAACAAACAATATTGTATACCAATAAGTGTTTGACAGCATCTAAAAGGTTCGATTTATAATGATCTAAGTTTTTTTTATAACATTCTAAATTTGATTTTGTACTAGAATGGTGAAAAGTCAAATTTTACACGTTCATCCTTTTATATAGTGGAACCAAGATTCAATACAAGTGAACTACAAAATTTGTATTCAAAGTAGCCAATATTATAACTATAGGAAATTATTTTATTTCAACGCTCATTAAAACTTAATTTTATTTATTATCATATAAAGCAAATCTATTCTATACAAATCGATGTATTTGCTGCTTCCTTAGCACAAGACTTGGATTCTCTAGATGACTAACATTGAAGATTTCTATAAACACACTCATCTACTCATCAGACAAATCATATATAATATAGGGTAGCTGATGTTAGTACTTTATCATTCATTAATTGTTGTTTGTTTGTTTATCTATATTGAAATCTTCAACTTACAATTTTTTGTCATTGCTATATTACAATCACGAAATTCTTATTTTCGTTTTCGTGCAACTACTAATTCTTCTATATCAATCATTATGGATAAAATTCGGAAGTAAAAACTCGCCGTGCAACGCACGGGTGAACATACTAGTTTAATATAAAAAATTAATTTTTTCTCTCTCTTCCACCTCATTATTTTTCATCTCATTCCCATTTATCTCTATCATACCAAATAACCTCTAAGTGTTTAGAAGAGGGATAGAGTTGTTAAAGAAATAATGGATTAGTGAATGAAGAGTCACCCAAACCACATTCCTAAACCGCGGGTTGACCCGCCATGTTTGCGGGGCGCATGGTTTACGTGCTCTTTTTTTTTTGACCCGTCCCGCCCTTCTTTTGCAGGCTTGTGGGATGAGTCCGCGTAACAGAGTTAACATCCCTAATCACACTACACAAATACCCCTTATATCAAACAGTGACTTAAAGGAGTTAACAGCGTTACTTATATTGACAAAAAAAAACCATTACTTGTGACAAAAAGAAACAGCAACAATGCTTCATTAACTAGAGTATTGTTCATCTTCTTTACCTTCACCATCACACAGTAACAGTGCTTCCCTCAATACTTCCCTCTTCCATCCAACAAGCCATGTAAACGAAGCAGCAAGATCATTGAGAGCTTATATCTGGTACAGTGCTTCTCTCCGAGGAGTGTAAGGTACACAATTCCACTTCACGCTTACCCACCCATCAAAAACATGCGAGAAATTTATGTGGTTTGCTTCATTTTGCACTTCTTGATTATCGATGAGTCTGAGTGAAATATTTGTGCTTGATAACCATTTATATGACTGTTTGTGCATATTTTGTGAATTGAGCACAAGGTGTTTGTTGATTTGTCTGACCCAACAAGTTATGGTTACTTTTCTATGTTTGGAAAAATTTCCTGCAACCATTGACTAGTATGTCGTAATTCTGTATGTGTGACTTCAAATGTTTCAACAGGGGAAAATTTACTCTTCACTTTCAATTAGACTAACTAGATTAATCAATTAAGAAACACTATGTCACCAGAGTTAATTCTTTGCTTCTACTAGAAATATCACAAGTTATACCAATTGACCCCATCTATATATTACATTTGAAATGTTATCAAATAGCGGCTATGGCGGCATAGCGGATTTTTGGCTAATCACGACGCCGCTATTGCCCGCTATAGCACGCTATTCCCGCTATTTCCGCTATTCGCCGCCAAATAGCGGCCGAAATAGCGAATTTTTAGCTCACCGCGATCGCGATTTGATAACACTTCTGATTCTGATTTTTGTTATTGAATGGCACTGATGAATAATGCAAAGCACCTTGAGGATGTTCAAACACTTCGATATGTTGGAATAAAGGAGTGAGCTTCTACCCAATGATCTGGATCTCTGGGTTAAGTACCCATCCAAAAAAATGGGTGTTACCTGTGTGTATCCAAAAAGTCATGGTTATTTTTCATCCAAAAAGAAGAAACGATTCAGTTTCCTTTAAATTGAGATTCAAGAACCAAAGACAAAGAGAAAATACGTAAATGATTGAGTTTCTTTATATTTCTAATATAGCGCAACTACGCAAGTTAACGGTGTCTAGTTAAGGGAGGTTAGTGTTTTTTTAAAATCAGAGGGCGTGTGTGTCATATGGGTAAACTTAAAGGGTGGTTAGTGTAATTTTCCCTAATTTTTTTTATTTGGAGGACCATTGCAGCTTCACAAGACTTGGGGTGTTGTGCTTTTAAGATATGGTAGATATAGTCATAGTTGATAATTGTTTAGGTAATATTTAAATTAAGGTCTATCTAAACTTGATGCCTATTGCTCAGACCAAAGGGCTGGATGGAAGTTGTAATTTTGTTTCATTGACATATGATAGATCTATCATTCATTGTCTATTTTCTGAGATTACACCCAAAACTTGGATAAAACTTATTTGTATTGTTATTAATGTGGTATACAAGTAAAGAAAGAAGTTAAAGTTAAGCCACATAAGGTTAGGCATGTGTCTGTAATATGGGCTGTTAGTTTTTTACTATAATCTCATGCTTATTCTCTCTTGAAATTGTTGTACTTCATAGTGTTGAGCCTATGACCATGTTTTATGCTAAATTATGTTATGCTCTGCTTGATGTTCCAGTAAACAGTTGCACTATTTGCCAGATTTCTTCTACTCCTATAAATAACTCTTGTAAATGTTATATATTTTTGTTGTCAGTTGGATCACTTTGTTATGTTCTGAATAGTGATTTAATTGGATCACAGAAAGAGTTTTAAGGAGTTGTGGTTTAATTGCTCTTCTTCCCTTTGCTTTCTCCCTCTCACAACACCACTAATTCTTCTTACTCTTTAATCCAGCCTGCTTTTCATCTTCTTCCTTATCGTATCAGTTTTTTTATTTACTCTTTTTCTTTCTTAGGAGTATTCAAGTGTTTATTATTTTTAAAAATTTAATATTACTGTTTGGGATTTGTTTTTATTTTAGTTTACTACTATTGTTAATTTACTAATGAATTGTTAGCTTGATATTGGTTCTCGTTCCTTTCTTTGTTTTCTTTTCTATCAGAATGGTACCTCACATTGTGAAGACTTTGTGTTGTGTAACACAAATAAATTTGGATATTTGGAGATAGGAGAAGGCTTATCTTTTTCTATTTTTCTTTCAAGTTTTGGAGATGGGAGAAGGTTGAAGCTATGGTGTGTTAGTCATTGTATTTCATCATCTCTCTCATTCCAATCAGCCAAGGTAAGGGTAGAGTCTAGGTTTCTTGATGAAAATTTCATGAAAGCATGATTAAGGGTTGAATCTTTATGATGATGAATGATGTGTGAGAATGCATGAGAGGTTTAGGGCTTGATTATCTGCCATATGCGTGTGATGCCTACTGTTTAAGATGATGAGATGATGGATGCTATGCCTCTTTGCAAATCACTATTATAGATGTCACCCTTGCTATGATTTTTGCTTAGATCTGATTCATGATGATTCATATGCCTAAGATTGATTAAATTCTTAATGATTATGATGAGATGTTGCTACTGGAATTTAGAGGAGGAATATGTGCTGTATGTTTGCTGGAACATGGCCTAGAAACCTTGGACTCAAATGGTTAGAAATTAATTTGAAGGTAAAAGTATCACTGCCAGTTTTCTGTATTGGACAGCGAGCTTCAGAGCCTAATATCACCTAATTCTGGGTCTCAGATGAAAAAGTGATAAACTATAAAGTTGTAGATTTTCAAAATATCTTTCCAGGCATGTATAGTATGTCAACTGCAGCTGAGAAATGAATTCTGGAGACCAGTTTTAATGCACACTGTTCCTGCTGTCTAAATGCTAGGGTTCGAGTAGAAGAGAGACTTGGACAGCAAGGAACAGATTATCCAAGCTTCATTCTTCCCTTCTTTTCAGATTAAGGAATCAAGGTAAGGGCTGATCTCTAGGACATGGGTAGAGTTTAGGGATTTCTATGTGAAAAGCTATGATTTCATGTGTACAAAAATGCGGTTTTGATGGATTTTTCTTTAACTTTTTGATGTACTGTTGGTTGCTGATTGCTACAGGAAATTTTACTATATTTGTGAAGCTTGGGTGATGCCATGATCAGTAGGTTAATGTTTGGCAAATGACCCTAGGTCTTGTGTATGGAAACCATGATTTTATGCCAAATTTGCCTAGATTTTCACATGATTTTAACATGCAATTTGTAACATGATCAGTTATGGAATTTTGTGAGAAATTGCTTATTGTTGATTGGCTGGACATTGGCTTGTGAACTTGATATGGAGGGAAGAAAGTGTTTTTGAAAACCCTTGAGCCCTTCAGGGTTCGACCAAGCCATTTCTGTGGTTCTCGGCAAGTTTTCTTACTTCCATATCAAGCACAAGTTTATGTGTTGGCTTGGTTTATGAAGTTTCCATAACTGAAGTATTGTTATACATGAGAACATGACTAAGTGCTTAGTATAGCTTATATATGCTTAACTTGGTTACTGCCAAAAGGTCGCTCATTTAGCTGTAATTCCTTTTGGTGCTGTGGTTATTATTGTGATTAAGTTGCATAAGTCTTGTGAAAATGTTAAGACTCTAGGTTGACTATTAGAGCCCTAACAAAGAGAATTGAGACTTAATCGCTTGCAAGTAAAATGTGATGTAATTGGAACATAGGTCTAGTGATGACTATGGACCATGAGAACGATGGTACCGTTAGAGACAAACGGTTACTTGCACGCGAGGGTGTTTTGTGGGTTGTACGGTGTGTCCCTACGTGATTTGGTTGACTGCGGTCACCTTGTGATCTTGTGGGCGTACGGTGTGTCCCCCACATGATCGAGGGTTGTACGGTGTGTCCCCTCCGAGAATTGTTCATCTGCGGATGATCGTGATTATGTCCATTGGTGTTGAGGTGGTTGTGTGAATGGTGAGGACGTTAGCCTAACTGAACTTAGGTGACTGACTATGATATAACGTAAAGATTATGCTTATTATACCTTGTTATTTATGAGAATACATGAACATGTGAATGTTTCTATGAGAACATGTGATCTGACCCTGTTATTTGTTTATGTGCTTATTTGGGGGGGGGGGGTAGATGGTGACCACCACGATATTGGAGACTATCGTGAGATGGGAGATCGTTCTGAGTAGGCCAGCAGAAGACCGGCTTTGGGGGACCGACGGTTCCGGAGTCCGGAGAGTCTACGTCGGCGATGCGGAGCTCTTAGGGAGGAACAGATCTGGGACGGTTGTGGAGAGGCAGATCCTTAGGGATGGGACTGTTGTGCTGCTACATCCTTCCGCTAGGTTTCATCAGACTACAGTGGGTGAGGAGGAAGAAGATCCTTCGGAGGACACTACAGTGGAGTCACGGTTGGTCGAGGAGGAGGAGGCAGTGGAGTCTTCACCACCAGAGACCAAGTCGGGAGTCTGTGCGCAGCGTGTACCTGGGCGTCCAAAGTGCTTTAGAGTGGGACCTCGGAAGAGCGTGATAAAGCTGGAGCAGTCTAAGAAGAGAGCGCGTGGAGCGGGAGCTGACGTTCCGGAGCGGGATCAGGATTAGAGTGTTCCTTTTTGTGGCGCTGAGAATTCGTGTCGAACTACTATTTATCATTTTTATTTTCGGGGTTTTCTTTTGATGTACTTGATGTAGGGCTTTAGCCCAAGGTTTCATTTATGTACTTTGGAATTACAGTTTCTTTTAATTACGAGTATTTTATTCAGAAATGCATGTCTTATTTATTCCGCAAATTTATTCGTAAGGTTTAAGTTTCGCAATAATTGAACTTTTGTCATTAAAACAAGATTAATAATTGAACGACGAAAATTCTTTACGAAAATGGTGATGTTTGGTTTACTGTGTGACACTCGAGAAATCGGGGCGTTACACTTTGAACCAAGAACACAAGTCTACCCCAACTTTATATGCTCAATAGGATGTCAATATAAACTACTGTTCCCAATAATTTGTCCTTGGCTGCAGCACCCCTGTTTCTCTTTTCACAATCCATGCTGGTGAATTTTGCTACTGCTTCTAACTCCACTCTTGATAGCATGACCACATATATAATCCCCAGCTTCACACTTCTAAGTGTGATTGTTAGTGCTCTCAATAGTTGCGCAGAAGTTAAGTTGCCACTTCCTTCCTGAGATGACATGGTATCTTGATAAACAACATTCAAATCTTTGTGGTTTTCCCCAAAATTGCATAAGAAAGTCTTATGAATTATCCACATATATTTATCACAGAATTCAATTTCCCACACAAAAGAAAATAGATGTGCATGTCGCCACTTCAGAGTATTGATCTCAAGCCTTTGGAGTCTCAAGTTTTGGAATTCAACTTCTAATTCATTGGAAGAACTAAGCCAATTTGATGGATTACCTGTTTGCCCATGGGTCAGAGGTTCCAGAACCTGAGAAAACTCCAATCTCCTGCCAGGGTCCCATTGCTTGGAACTTAAGAACCTGAGAAAACTCCAATCTCTTGCTTGAAGAAGTGATGGTCAACCACAGAAAATGAGTGTTCATGGGCAACAATCACATGAGCAAGAACATGTCTTGCGTTTTATTGGTGAAGCACATAAGAAGCGTTATAACTCCTCTTTTTCTCAATTTTTTTTTTGCTTTAAACCCTTATTTTATTATTCTATGCACCTTTGCAAGTGATGGGACCCTCTAGGTCCTGAAACATAGCTATGGCAGCTTCAATCTGCTTGTAGGATTTTTCTCATGAACCTTTGTAGTCTTCAAGATTGAAGATAGCAGAAAAATCATCATAAATTACTCACACGCGTCTTGAAATTTCTCCTCTCTTTTAGGAGTTAATACCCTATATATAACACTATCTCAAACTTTTTCAATGACACCATAATTTACATACACTTTCATAACTAGATTCAAGATATGAGCACAACGACGCTTGTGAAAAATCCAAACACGAAATAAATATCATTTAAAATATGGTCAATCATCTTATCATTTGCAGAACAATTATCATGGGTCAAAGTGGACAACATATGAATGCATCAACTCTGGACACAGTATCACAGATTGTAATCGAAGGAAAAAATTCAAGTTGTTGCCACAAAAAGTTCAGAACAAACACCTTTAGCCAAAAAAAGTCCATTATTCATACTGTTCTGGGGTAGATCTATCTGAGGTTGGACAAAGTAAATGTCGAGGTAGAGAAACTTAAAAAAGAACTGAAGAATGTAGAGGTCGTTGTAGGTACGGAGCCAGCGATAGAAGATTTGCAGAAGCTGAGTGAAATTCACAACGCTTTGGCAAATGGTTGTCAGAAGATGGCCAAAGCCAAATTAGAGGTCCAAGAGCATGAAGATGGTCTGAAGAGTTTAGAGGCTGTTGAACAAGAGAGCTGAAACAGAGAATGGTCCTAGTGAGTAAGCAAGAGGTCATGTGTAGTCTTTGTATTAGGATAACTTGGGGAAAATAACATTTGTAGTAGGATACGAACTACCAGAAAATAACTTCAATACATTATAAATAGTTTTAACTTTAGACAATTTTCTTTTATCATTTTCCACTCATCTTCACTAGGTATAGTTTTATACAAGGTTATTAAAACTAGACCGATGAACAAACCGGTGAGGGCACTGGTTCAAGGTTCACTAGTTCAACCGTAATTAAATCGTGGTCCAACCGGTTTTACCGCTATAAAGGAAATATATAATATAGAGTATAACATACGTACACTCGCCATCCTCGATCATGATGGTAGTCTTCCCACATAAGACATTTTTTGTTGCAGCAGCTGGGAACCTCATGATGATCACACTCATAGGACCTTTGTTCCAATCGATGTGTGATAAGAAGCTACTGCTACAAGCCTATCTACTAATTGTCGTTGTTACACTGGTGTTGGTCCTCTTTTTGCTGTGGTGCGCCTTCATATGGACCAAGTCCGCTGCCTTTTCAAGGCTATTTTCCAGACCAGGATACAATCTTTTGGCCAACGTGTATTTCTTTGTGGTGGCCTACTTTTATAACATCAATGTGAATTATCTCTCGCCGTCGCTACAAGTCGCAAAACGTGGATCAAAATCAGAAAATGAAGCTCTTACCAAAGCTTTCCCTAGGCTTGTCTTTTACCTATTCACCCTAACCAGTGCTAATGTTGTTCAGCGTATTGAGCTGAGATTGAGGACATGATTTCTTCATCTGGTAAAGGCCTCCGTGATCACTGGTGAATTTTCCTTCACCGTGAAAATTTCAAATATGCTTCATGTTGCAGGAGACAATGTGTTATCCACACACTATTTCATACACGGTCTAGTATTTACCTTCGGATGGTTCATCCTATTTTCTAATGATGCAGTTGAGGTCATTACGAAAATGAATTAAAGTGGTGACGTGAGGACCTTTGTGATAGTGGTGGTGAGGATTTTTGTGGCGACAACAATGAAGAACTGATGGTGGTGAGGATCTTAGTAGTGACAGCAATACTAGTGAAGAATTGTTGAATGGATCAAGTCTTTTTAATTTTTCTATTTTGCAATCCAATTTCCAATTTAGCGATTAATTTGTACTCTGCAGTACTTTATTGTTCTCTTGAATTTACGGTCTGTATGGTTTTGTTTATTCAACTGTGAGACACCTTATTTGATTTAAAAAAATAATATAGAGGATAATATTGAATAAAAAACAATGTCATCACTACAAATTATACAACCAAAATATTCGGCAAATACAATTATTTGTCTATTGAAATAAAAGAAATCAATTTCAAAAAAGAAATATAAAAAGTCTCTTTAAAAAAAAGAAATACACCGAATCGGCGGGAGGTGGAGGAGCCACCGGATCGGCGGGAGGTGGAGGAGTCACCGGATCGGCGGTAGGTGCAGGAGCCACAGGAGCCACCGGATCGGCGGGAGTGGAGAAGGAACCAGATCCACCGGATCGGCAGGAGGTGGATCGGCGAGGGGAGGTGGATCGGCGAGGTGGAGGTGGATCAGCGAGGTGGAGTAGGAGGAGAAAGCTCATTGGGCGGGAGCTGGCGAGCCATTGGGCTGGAATCAAAATAACTTGTTTGTATCTTGATTTCGAAGCTTAAAGTGTTATATAACTTTATGAGATTAATTGTTTTTTTTTAAATAATTATATAAGATCAATAACAATGACTCAAGTTTATATCAAAAAAAAAAAAATACAAAAAGTCTACTAGCACTAATTTTTTTTTTTGTTGAAAATAACTACTAGCACTACTTAAAAATATTGTCTTAGTAATTAATATAAAGTGGTGGTTTGACTTTTTTTTGTTACATCAGAAAATTAACAGAATAACAAACGACTAAGGAACAACTAAGCGATCCTTCATGATGAGGATCTCCAGCTCCCGAGTGGAGAACTTGGTGAGGAAGCTCCCTTCCTAACTAGCCAATCCGCTGAACGATTGCAATATCTACTAATACGAGAAAGCGAGATGTCCGAGTTACGCTGGGTGGCTTGGCTATGTATTTTTCGTGATATTTATTTCTACATGCCCAAACTTATTCTCAAGTTTAGCTTCATTGTTAATAAAAATTAAAGCCCAAAATAATCAGCCCACCAAGAAACCCTAGTACAATAAAATGCCCCCCATCAGCCTTCACGTTTATCATTCATCTAGTTAAGTAGCCACTTTGAAAAAATTAAAAAAAAAAGCAATCTCCTCTCAAACGTTTCCTTCATAGATACCGGGAAGATGGAGTTCGTGCAATATCAAGGTGCAAATCTGAATACTTTGATGCTTCTCTGGACTTTTCTTCTATCAACTACGTGTCATCTTTGCTTTCTTAAGTTGCAGGAAGAGAACTTTTGAAGAACGACGACGTCATTTCTCAAGCTAGCTCACAAACCGTTGAATTGGAAAACCACCGGTTTTCACCCGGTTGGCCGATTTTTCATTGCTTCGGTTTTCTAACACTATCTCTAGCATTTTCAATGGCACAAAAAATTATAGACACTTTCACAACTAGATTTAAGATATAAGCACAACGCAAGTGAAAAATCCAACTACCCAATAAATATCATAAAATATAATCAATCATCTTATCATTTCCAAAACAATTATCATGGGTCAAAGGGAACAACTTACTATCTAAATTCCAATCCATCAAGCATTGAAGCAAAACATGACCAAAAGCTTTCCATTATGAGGAGCACGAACATGAATGAACCTAATATGAATATAAATCATTAACAACAACATATTTTGAGGTATTACCTTACAAGCCGACGGTAGAACCCATGAGTCAACAATGGAGTGAGTTGTGACGACCATATAACCCTTGTTTTTGCCAAACAAATTTTTTTGAAGAAGTGATGGTCAACCACAGAAAATGGGTGTTCATGGGCAACAATCACATTAGCAAGAACATGTCTTGCGTTTTATTGGTGAAGCACATAAGAAGCGTTATAACTCCTCTTTTTCTCATTTTTTGTTTTTGCTTTAAATCCTAATTTTATTATTCTATGCACCTTTGCAAGTGATTACACAAGTGTGTTGTTCCTTGCTTTCGATCACCTAAGAGTTTTGCTCCACAATGTATACAAATACCTTTCGGGTTTTCGTATAATATTTTACGGCAAATTATGCTCTCTAACTTAGCCATCATCCAATGGAGTAGTTGAACTAAATGATTGTTCGATAGACATTTTACAAATAAATTAAAAAAAATGTCAGTGATCCAGACATAATGACCAGTTTGTCACTATAACTTTTTTATAAATTAGCCATTAAGTTAAAACAGAGAATGTGTAATTTTAAATGAGAACAAAACAAGTCAACAACAAAAGAGTTAGAAGAGAAACAAAAGGAAGAAAAACTGAAAAACAGTAAAAAGAACATAGAAATCAAAAGATCAAAAAGAGGAATGAACAGAAAAATAGAAAAGAAAGTTGATTTTAAGTTTTATAAGAGAGAGTAGAGTATTCAAAAGAACAAAAATAGAAAATAGGGCTTGTCGAATAAAACAAAAGAAACAAGGCACGAAAAAAAGTAGAAAAAAGAAAAAACAAGGGCATGAGAAGGAAGAATATTGAAAGAGATGAAACATAATATAACAAAAAACAGTAAAGTAAGGGGTTGTCTAAATGACCCATGCTAAAATTTGGGTTAAATAACCCATGATCTAGGTGGACCAATCATATTTAAAATAAATTGGTTGAATCTTTTATATTTTATTTATTAATTTATTTATGATTAAATATGTTTTTGCCCCTAACTTATACACATGAATCTAAATTGGTAGCTGAAAAATAAATGCAAAGGCTTTAGTCCTTGAATTAATACTCCATATTTATTATATACATATATACTTTTGATGATAAAAAAACTCTTAATAATTGATTTGCTGGAAAAATGATTTCTCCCTCTTTTAATTCACTGTAGAAATCGGAATGGTTTAATAGGTGTTTTTAAATAATGAATTGTTTTACTTCACTTTTTATTGCATCGAAAAAAAAATGAGAAGACTATTGAGGGAGTATCATTATGTAAAGTGGCAGCGGTATGATAGCTATGCTAGTGGTACATGGTTTGATGGAAGAGGAAGGAGGATGAAGAAAATGAAGAAAAAATTCCTAGGTTTTCAAGATAGAAGAGTTTCTAAGATGAATTTTTGAGTTTTGGAATGAAGATATGAATTTCTAGGTTTTGAAATAATTATGAAAGGAGAAGGATTTAATTTGATGGAATTTTTTTGGAGGGATTGATGAAATAGATGTGAAAAATCCACTTGAAACCATTTTGAATCAAATAAAATTTCAAGTACTAAAGCCTTTGCATTTTTTTTTTCAAGTACCATTTTAGATTCATGAATATAAAGTAGGGACAAAAACATATTTAACCATAAATAAATTAATAAATAAAATATATAAAAAATCAATCAATTTATCTTAAATGTGATTGATCCATCTAGACCATGGGTTACTAAACCCAAATTTTAGTATGGGTCATTTAGACAACCCCCAAATCCCCGTAAAGTAAACGGAGAAGGGGAAAAAGGAAAGTCAAAGCATAATTCAAAGCCCTAAGGGATGTTTGAGAAAGAAATGGTCATCCAAAGATGATGCAAAGTAAAGAGCTAACCCTTAGTGCCAACACTTTTATGAACTCTTTTGATGACTAGCACTCGAAAGATAACCGAGCATGAGATAAAGAGCAAAAAAGTTGGCGTTTGTTTAATGACTTTTTTCTTTTTTCCTTATTCATTTTGTATTCCGATCCTACATTCAATATAGTAGGGTTACTCTCCTGTCACTCTTGAGCACTACTAAACATACTACAAACTGACTTTCTTATTTAAAGGTTAGGAACTTGTGTTTAAAAAACTTCTTTGATATTTTGGCCCTTCCATGTGTTGTTGTCAAGCTCAGCCACTAGTGACAGTGTGTGTCTCCTAAAATCGGAATATCTAAAAGTGTGTAGTGTGTTAGTGTGAATTTATGTTGAGAAATTGATATTGGTGGTGGGTAGTTAAGTGGATTTCTTCTTAAACATGAGGGAATCAGTTTGCCTCTGAATTTGTTAGGATCTTTTACCATGGATTGGGTAGCTAATCTTTCAGGTTTGTTCTTTGATGTTCAGTTTGCTTGATTCCATGATCATACCACACATGGCTGCATCCCCCGAAATAAATTGTTAATGATTAAAAAAATATAGAAGGTAGAAAAGAATGTAAGTAGTAAACAAAGAGAACCATAAAAGGAGTGTTTTGATCATATTTTCAACTTGTTTACAACAAATATTTAGTGAACATAGAAAGTTAAGTTGCTTGTAGATAGACACTTGAATTAGTAGAAAATTTCATGATTTATAATGGTTTTCTTACTAGTGTAAAAATGGCTCTAGTGATTTTAAAATTATTAAAATGCTCGGTTTTTCCCACTTAGAATGAGATTCTTGCAGAAATGTGTTTGTTCTATGCACATGGAGTACCCCAACCCATTACAAGAAGAATAAAGATATAGAGAAGAAAGGAAAGATAGAAAAGGAATAAAATTTGAAGACACACAGAGAGGAATAGCTAAAAGAACAATCTAAATAATAGAGTTAAAGCCATCATAGATTGTGAAACCTTCCTATACTATACCAGCAACTAGCCCAAATTAACCACCTCCATGGCCAAGGCAAAAACTAGACCCTTCATGGTGGAAACACTATAACCCAACCACACTAACATTAGGTAGTTATGCCTGTGTTGATGGACAAATAAATGGTTTAGGGAAAGCCATATACTCTAGCATAGATCAGATCACTAGTGCAGCGTGCAACAATGTAGTACAATTAGTCTATAAATATATATAAACCAGCAACAAATCACAACACATGTCTTGTTTAATTAGCCTATTTATTTAGTGCCAATAATATGCACATCAATGAAAAATAACTTCATTTTGATAATGACATAATAGATGAGTCAACGTCAAAGAAAGAAGAGGCTCGTGGCCAGTGATTTTATATATGAAGATGTTGAATCATTTTACTTTGATGACTATGATTTTGTGCTACATTATCCTAAGTAGGCGTTTGAGAAAGCGAAAAAGGTTATCATGGGACTGTCACGAAATAAGTTTAATTAGAGAAGTGCATTTTCATAGAATTATTTTCATTAGTGACTTAGCCTGTGATGAAAATATTAGAATGGATAGAGCTGCATTCCATAAGCTATGCACAATGTTGAAAATAGTAGGTGGTTTACTTCCTACAAAAAAATATGGGTGTTGTAGAGTTAGTCGTCATATTTTTTACATATATTGGCACATCATGTTAAGAATAGAATGATAAAAAGACAATTTGTTAGGTATGATGAAACAATTAGTAGACACTTTTCAAAAGTGTTATTGGCACTTTCCGGCCACCACCCTGACAGGACCCCCTTTTCGACTCATGCCACTAGGAGCTAGCTCTGCGGTCATGCTGTCTAAAAACGTTGGGAGGAATCCCCCATGCCGCTAGGAGCTCCGCAGTATTGGCCAACCAGCTCGCAGTGAACCTGTCTCTGCAGAGCCGCACTCTAGTTGATCTTCTACTACAAATCAGCTGACATTTATGCAAATGTACGTCTAGGCTTATTCATTTTTGTGTCTTAAAATTCTTATCTTCGTTAAGAACATAACGGTAACTTTGTAGATGGTGACACTGGTTCACAGTCCACTTCGTTCAGTGATCTTTTAAGGGGTAGTAAGTATATTGTTCGTTCCCAAGTGGGAATGCTGGCGATTAAAAATTGATACCCTCAATGTGAAGTTCGATTTAGTCTAGCTCGGAATTGATTGTTTCAAGCTCTTTCATGTGTATGGAATTTTCTTTTTCAACCCGCCTAAAAGCGGGGCGGGCTACCTCGTATGCGATGCGGGTTGGAAAAGCTTAGTCCGTCCCGCGTAGTGGCGGGTTCATGGGCTGACCCGCATAATAGATAAAAACAAGTTTTAACCATTAAAATTATGATTTTAGCTTTAAAAAAACAGATTTTGAACCAAATTTTGACTCATTTTTCTTGTTTGTTTGACATCACTCCTTAAAGCATCTACATCTATCATACTCATTAAAATATCTACACTTCATTTTATACAATTTTCCAAATGCCATATCATCTACACCATTTTACTAACTTTTTACTCAAACCCAACAACTCTTATTATTTATATATTTTATTATTTATCTCCATTTTAATTACTAATTATATTAATTGGAAGTGCTTGTAATAAATACAAGCTCACTTTTCAAGTCTAGTGTAGAGTATCTATTCTCACATACTCATTTTTGTCATGTTGAAATTGAATATGTACTTAATACTAGATACTACCATTGGAGATGCTCTTATATTATATGACTGCTTCCTATATATTAATTCCATTTATTGGTTCAGTCAAGCAAAGTAATCAAGGTGCATATTGTGCTACTGCTGTCCAAGGTTCCAAGTTGCTTCATTGTTTTCCAAGTTAATCAATTTACGTTTTTTGATTTCACCCACCTAGGTGGTTGATCTGTGTGATCAAAATTGAGGAACATCCCTTTGCACCTAAATTACTCTCACCATCACTGTCCCTAACACAATACAAGTAAGTATGCACCTTAAAGAAGAAACCATTAACCATTCTCCTGATGGTTTGTTCTAGGGAGTGGCCAATCTGATATTAAATGGTACTACCACCTTTCTGTATTATCTTGTTCTTTCGTTTTTGAGGATAACGTCCAACTTTTACTTTCCTTCTCATTAATATATTTTTCTATATAAAAAGACACCGATCTTATTGGTATACTAGCAACAAACATGTTATCAGGCTTTCATACACAGGGTTGTCTCAACCAGGGCCGGTCCCGATATTTTGGAGGCCCTGGACAAATAATAAAAATAGACCCCTAACAATATTTTTTTTAAAGAACATTATCTATTTAAATTGTAAATATCATCAACAACTTAAAAAATGTGACTAACATAAACAAAAACGTCATATCCACTTATCTAGTGAATTAGGTAGAAGATACCAAGGAAACCATCACGTTCCAATGCTAATTAAGCTCTTAAATATGACCAACAAATATCAAGTTACTTGTATCTGCAATTCTCTCTTATTAATTGTGAACACCTTCAATAGAGAAGTACAGAACTGGTCTTAAATGCAACTACTTTTTTTTGGGAAAGCTTAAGATTTTTTTTTTCTGAATAATGTAAAAAAAATATTTATTTAGCAAAAAGGGGTGGGAAAAAAATTATTTAGCAAAGTATGGTAGTTTTTGGAGAAAAGACCACGGGCGCGGTGCCCCAGTCAAAAAACTGTGGCCAGAAGTCTGAAAAGGCAACGGTTCCCTCTTAGTGTGGTAGAACCCAGATCTCATAAAAAGCTACGGTTTCTAAACTGTTGCCTAAAGATTTTAGGCAACAGTTTAGAAACCGTAGCCTTTGGAAATTTTTTTTTGGGCCCCTCTTTTTAGAGGCCCTGGGCTGTGGGCCTGCTTGCACAGGCCCAGGGCCGGCCCTGGTCTCAACCCTTAGGCCAGCAAAGCCCTCGCTTTAGGCCCCAACATTTTGTAGGCCCCAATTTTTTTTTTAAAACAAACTAGTATATATTGTTGGGTTTTGAGAGAGAGAACAAACTCAAAGTGATTTGAGAGAGAGAGTAAAAGTGGGAGGAAATTGATTCTATTGATTTCTGTTATGCATTCAATACACATTGACCCTTATATAGTCAACACATTCTAACAACATTAAGACTAATGAGTAAGGCATTAATTACTCACTTAATTAATGCCTAACCCTAACTACTAATTTTGTATTAACTTCCAACACCCCCCCATAATGCAAAATTCTGGACAGATTTAGCAGTAAAAAAACAGCATTAAAAATGCTTAAAAAAACCTACTATCACCATCCATCACTTCACACACTTAGTAACAACTAAGTATTCTACTGGATGAAAGTAACACCAATTAGTCTTCTAAAATCTTTGAACTTGTCTGCACGTAATGGCTTTGTCAAAATGTTTGCAAGCTGTAGGTCAGTACTGCAGTGCTTGATTCTAATCTTCCCTTTGCTGACTTGATCTCTGAGAAAGTGGCACTTGATCTCTATATGCTTGCTGCGTAAGGTCTATAGCAGATCTATTATCCACCAGTAACTCCACATAATCACCAACACTGATTTGCAACTCAAGAAGCAAAGTATGGAGCCATAATGCTTGACATGCAGCTGAGCAAGCAGAGATGTATTCAGCCTCACATGTTGAGAGAGCAACTACTGATTGCTTCTTAGAACACCAAGAGATAGGAGCACCTGCAAAGGTAAAAATGTACCCCATAGTACTCTTTCGATCCACCAAGTCACCACACCAATCAGAGTCTGAATAGGCTACAAGTTGTAGCCCAACCTTCTCATCTTGGAATGGAAACAAGATGCCAAATGATAATGTTCCTTTCAGGTACCTCAGAATTCTCTTGGCAGCTATCAAGTGAGGATGTCTTGGCTCACTCATGAACCTGCTCACCAAGCCAACACTGTATGAAATCTCAGGCCTAGTGTGACAAATGAACCTTAGACTCCCCACCATTTGTCTAAACTCAGTAGCATCAACAAGAGCTTCACTCTCACATTTATCAAGCTTGAGATTCACATCAGCTGGAACCTCTGAAGCATTGCAATCCCACATCTGAAATTTCTTCAAAACTTCCATAACATACTTCCTTTGATGCATGAACAACCCTCTGTCAGTTTGCATGAACTCCAAGCCTAGGAAATATGACAAAGCACCAAGATCAGTCATCTCAAATTCTTTCTTCAAGTGACTCTTGAGAGTTTCAATTCCTGAGATGCTGCTGCCTGTGATCAGTAGATCATCCACATAGAGGCAGAGAAACAAAGCTCCATGTTCCTGATTTGCTAGAGCTTTAAAATATAGACCATGCTCCACTGAGCATTTCAGAAACCCAGACTTGACTAAGAAGGAATCAATCCTTTTGTTCCAAGCTCGAGGGGCTTACTTTAAGCCATAAAGAGCTTTCTTGAGCTTGAGTACCTTGTCTTCACTTCCTTTCAGAACAAAACCAGGAGGTTGCACTACAAACACCTCTTCTTCTAGTGGACCATTGAGAAAAGCTGATTTGACATCTAACTGCCAAAGAGTCCACTTCTTCCAAGTTGCCAAAGCTACTAACAATCTCACTGTCTCTAACCTAGCCACTGGTGCAAAGACTTCAGAGTAATCAAGGCCTTCTTTTTGCATGAAACCTCTGGCAACTAACCTGGCCTTGTGCTTTGCAATAGTGCCATCAGGTCTAAGTTTGGTCTTAAAGACCCATTTAACAGTAATAGGAACCTTATGAGCAGGCAGTGAAACAAGTTCCCAGGTATCATTCTTCTCAATGGACTTCAGTTCCTCTTTCATAGCCTCTTTCCATACTTGACTAGAGAGAGCTTCTTCAAAGCTAACTGGTTCAGAATCAGCTAACATGGCTATAGATTGCACAAGATCTCCCTCATCATTAATAGTATCATCAGTGAACAGTTGATATTCTCTGAGATGTGGAGGGAGGCTTCTCAGTCTTGATGGTCTATTATTCAAAGAAGGAGGAGTAACTGGAGGAGCTCCTGGTTGTTGTACTGGAGCCACTTGAGATGCAGGTTGTTGTATCTCATTATCTTCTTCCCAGTCAAGTAATATACTTGTCATAGTGGGGGACAACTCTTTCAAATCCTTCCATGAGCTGGCTTCATCAAAGTACACATCCCTGCTGAATAAGACTTGATTTGTCCTGGGATTGTATAGTTTATAGGAACCTGTAGAGTTGTAGCCCACAAACACAAGAGCCTCACTTTTGTCATCCAGTTTCTGTCTTCTTTGATCAGGAATATGCCTATAGCAAAGAGAGCCAAATATTCTGAAGTGTGTCACTGAAGGCTTCACTCCTGACCATGCTTCTTCTGGAACCATGTCTTGAACTCTCTTAGTAGGACATCTATTGAGAACATATACAGCTGTAGACAGCTTCACCCCAGAAGCTATGAGGAAGAGATTTGGTATTCAACATGCTACGAACCATATTCAGGATAGTTCTATTTCTCCTTTCTGCAATCCCATTGTGTTGTGGAGTATAAGGAGCTGTTATCTCATGAACAATTCCTTCTTCTTTGCAGAAAGTGCTCATCTCTCCTGAAGTGAATTCACCACCACCATCAGTCCTAAGGACTTTAATGGCCTTCGCTGATTGCTTCTCAACTAGACTCTTGAATTCTTTGAATATAGAAACCACTTCACTCTTCAGTTTGATGAGATACACCCAAATCTTTCGACTCCAATCATCAACAAAAGACACAAAGTATCTACTTCCACCAAATGATGGTACTGGGAAAGGACCACACACATCTGAGTAGACAATATCCAGAAGTCCATTTGCTCTTGAGGGTGTGAAATTGCTAAAAGAAGTTCTCGGTTGCTTGCTGATCAAGCAACAATCACACACTTTGCTAGGATTCTGAATTGGAGGTAAACCTTTTACTAAGTTCTTTGATCTCATCATAGTCAAGTCTTTAAAATTCAAATGTCCAAATCTCCAATGCCATAACCAGGCATCTTCAGTTAAAACTGAGGCATTTAGACATTGAGATTCAAAAGCCTTGAGTTGAACATGGAAGGTTCTATTTGAGGACAGTTTTGTTCTCAAAATCTTTCTACATGAAGGATCAAAAATTTCCAGGAACCTTTTCTTCATGCTAACATCAAAATCCTTCTTAACTAGCTGCCCCAAACTAATCAGATTACTGGTCATGCTAGGAACATACCACACTTCAGCTAATAATACTTGTTGGCCCTTTTTATCACTGAACATAATATCTCCCATACCCTCAGCATGAAGGATTCTACCATCAGCAAATCTAACACTGCTTTTTCTATTCTCATCAAAATTTATTAACCAATCTCTATGACCAGTCATGTGATTTGAGCAACCAGAATCTAAACACCATCTATCATCTCCATCTAGCACACTACTAGTTACCATCATTAACAATATTGGTGTTTCATTAGAAGTTACCTCATGGTCTTCTCTTGCCAGATTTGCTTCATCATGCTGCTTGTCCTTACGGTTTTCACCTTGTCCAGGAGGTGCCTTGCACTCAGATGAAAGGTGACCAATCTTGTTGCAATTGAAGCATCTAATTTTCTTTCTATCAAGCTTTCTTCTGCCTCCACGCCAATTGCTGGAGCTGCCCCTTTTCCCAGATTCTTCATCAGGGTTTTGATCTGACTTGTCCTGATCTTGATTCTTTGCACTGCCAGCCTTCGAATCACTCTTGGTATCTCTACCTTTGCCTCGATTACCCTTGTATCCACCTCTGGAATAACCTCCTTTCTTGGAAGATTGAACCTGCAAAGCCTGATCTTGAGGCTTGTCTGTGGATCTCTCCATGAGCCTTTGCTCATGTGCTTCTAGAGAACCTTGAAGATCCTCTACTTTCAGGGTATCAAGCTTTCTTGATTCCTCAATGGCAACAACTATATGATCAAAATTTGGGGTTAGAGTTCTCAGAATCTTCTCCACAATGGTCTGATCTGTAATCACCTCTCCATTTGCCTTCATTGCATTCGTATGTGTGATCACTCGATTGAAGAATTGAGCAATCTTCTCATTCGATTCCATTTGCATCAGCTCATATTGTCTTCTCATCGTTTGCAATCGAACTTTCTTCAACTGCTCAGCCCCTTCGTTGCAAGTCTCAAGAATCTTCCATGCATCCTTTGAAGATTTCGCAGCTGCAATCTTCTCGAAGTGGGCTTCATCAACTCCTTGATGAAGAAGACAAATTGCCTTGAAATCCTTACGTTTGTTCTCTTTGTGCGCAGCGGTTTGTACTTCAGTGGGCGCTTCACCAAGATCGGAGAACCCGTTCTCAACGATCTCCAAGACTTCTTGAAAGCCCATGATGGCCTTCATCTGAACGCTCCATCGATTCCAGTTCTTCCCATTGAGTACTGGAATGTTCGCCGGAAGACCCATGTTCGTGTTGGACATCGCGAGTCAGCGAAAACCAACTGAAGAACAGAACAATGGAAAGACGGTGGCGAATCAGAACAGGAGATAGGAACGATCGGCAGCACGGCGGCGACCACCATGATCGGTGCCGTAGACGAAGTCTGTGAGGTCATGAATCCAGGCCAAGAAGAACGAAGCTCTGAATACCAGTTTGTTGGGTTTTGAGAGAGAGAACAAACTCAAAGTGATTTGAGAGAGAGAGTAAAAGTGGGAGGAAATTGATTCTATTGATTTCTGTTATGCATTCAATACACATTGACCCTTATATAGTCAACACATTCTAACAACATTAAGACTAATGATTAAGGCATTAATTACTCACTTAATTAATGTCTAACCCTAACTACTAATTTTGTATTAACTTCCAACATATATTTCAAAGGAAATTATCCAAGAATAGACCAATTAAATAACATATTGAGTGCCTATAAGAATGAATCTATTAAGTGCAACATTTATTTTTAATTAAATTCAATTTATTGAGTATTTTGAATTGATAAAAAGCAGAAGAGGAGTGTGACCTTTCATTTGATCTCTTTGAATTCGTCTTAATTTTGAACATTCATTAAAACCTAATGAAAACTCAAATATTGATAGACTGGATTTATTTACAGAACTAAATATCTTAAAAGAAATTATACATGTAGAAAATGATACACCAATTGACATACTTAATTATGTAAAAAAGAATTGATTATTTCCCAAATGCATATATTGCTTATAGAATAATATAACAATTCTTGTAAGTGTTACTTATGCGTAACGTACTTTTTCAAAATTAAAATTAATAAAATCATATATAAGATCAACAATATCTTAGCAAAGATTAAATGAGTTGACTTTATTATCTATTGAAAAAGAAACTTTAAAAGAATCGATTATGATAATTTAATAAACGATTTTGCATCTCAAAAAGCCCAAAAATAAATTTTATTTAAATTATTTATATAAAAAAATTAATTTTATAAATGTTCAATTCTTAGAGTTCGCTTTAGGCCTTAATATTGGTTGAGACGACCCTGTTCATGGATGAGGGATATTGTTCTTCTATGGCACCATCAATTTATATGTACTGTAAATAATCAACTAGCATGTATGGCAGAAAAATCTCCCCAAGAGATCATTAAGTTTTTAGATGAGGGATAGAGTTGTTAAAGAAACAATGGATTAATGAATGAAGAGTCACCCCCAAACCACATTCCTAAACCGCGGGTTGGCCCGCCATGTTTGCGGGGCAGGGCGCATGGCTTGCAGTCTCATTTTTTGTGTGACCCCATCCCGCCCTTCTTTTGCAGGCTTGCGGGTTGAGTCCGCGTGCCCATTTTGACAGCCCTAATCACACATTCACACTACACAAATACCCCTTATATCAAACCATAGTTATAAAACTCGGACCGGACCGGCCGGTTCGACCGGTTGAACCGGGAACCGGACCCTTGACCGGTCCGAGCCATTAAATGGATCGTGCATGTAATTGAACCGGTATGAACCGGTTTGGACCGGCCGGTTCAGGTAATAAACCGGCGACTCGGCCGGTTTTTTTTGGACCGGTCAGTCTTTTTTTTTTTTTTCTGATTTTTCTTTTTTTTTTTTGTCGAAACTGTTTTTAATGGTCAAACTGTAATTAATTTACATTTAATGTTAATTATTTGGTCAAATGATATTCAATTGAGAGTTATTTAAAAAAATTGTCATGGCTAGGACTTGAACACAGGACCTCAAGGAGGAAAGCTAATCCAAATTTCCACTACACCACCTTACTTCTTGTTTAGAAGAATGCATATTATTTTATATATATGATATACTAAGGTTATATTTTAAATTATTATAATTTTTTAATATAAACCGAGTCAAGCAATCAAACCAATGACCCAGTGGTTGAACCATTGACTCATTGACCCAGTGCCTCGACCGAGTCGATCACCGGTCCGAGTCTGATAACACTGTATCAAACAGTAACTTAACAGAATTAACAGTGTTACTTATATTGAAAAAATAAATTCCGTTACTTGTTTTTTATTTTTTTAGGTAAATGTTAGTTGTTAATTTTTTTTAGTAAATTAATCATTTCTGAGTTCGAATCGGAATCCTTCACCCTTCATCCTGCCCGTTGTGACAAAAAGAAACAGCGACAATGCTTCATTAACTACAACTAGAGTATTGTTCTGTTCATCTTCTTTACCTTCACCGTCACACAGTAACAGTGCTTCCCTCAAGCCACGTAAACGAAGCAGCAAGATCATTGAGAGCTTATAACTGGTACAGTGCTTCTCTCCGAGGAGTGTGCCTCAGCCAAGGTACACAATTCCACTTCACGCTTACCCACCCATCAAAAACATGCGAGAAATTTATGTGTTTTGCTTCATTTTGCACTTCTTGATTATGGATGAGACTGAGTGAAATATTTGTGCTTGATAACCATTTATGTGACTGTTTGTGCATATTTTGTAAATTGAGCACACACAAGGTGTTTGTTGATTTGTCTGACCCAACAAGTTATGGTTACTTTTCTATGTTTGGAAAAAATTCCTGCAACCATTGACTAGTATGTCGTAATTCTGTATGTGTGACTTCAAATGTTTCAACAGGGGAAAATTTACTCTTCACTTTCAATTAGACTAACTAGATTAATCAATTAAAAAACACTATGTCACCAGAGTTAATTCTTTGCTTCTACTAGAAATATCACAAGTTATACCAATTGACCCCATCTATATATTACATTTGAAATGTTGTCAAATAGCGGCTATAGCGGCGTAGCGGATTTTTGGCTAATCACGACGCCGCTATAGCGCGCTATTCCCGCTATTTCTGCTATTCGCCGCCAAATAGCGGCCGAAATAGCGGATTTTTAGCTCACCGCGATCGCGATTTGATAACACTTCTGATTCTGATTTTTGTTATTGAATGGCACTGATGAATAATGCAAAGCACCTTGAGGATGTTCAAACACTTCGATATGTTGGAATAAAGGAGTGAGCTTCTACCCAATGATCTGGATCTCTGGGTTAAGTACCCATCCAAAGAAACGGGTGTTACCTGTGTGTATCCAAAAAGTCATGGTTATTTTTCATCCAAAAAGAAGAAACGATTCAGTTTCCTTTAAATTGAGATTCAAGAACCAAAGACAAAGAGAAAATACGTAAATGATTGAGTTTCTTTATATTTCTAATATAGCGCAACTACGCAAGTTAACGGTGTCTAGTTAAGGTAGGTTAGTGTTTTTTTTAAAAACAGAGGGTGTGTGTGTCATATGGGTAAACTTAAAGGGTGGTTAGTGTAATTTTCCCTAATTTTTTTTATTTGGAGGACCATTGCAGCTTCACAAGACTTGGGGTGTTGTGCTTTTAAGATATGGTAGATATAGTCATAGTTGATAATTGTTTAGGTAATATTTAAATTAAGGTCTATCTAAACTTGATGCCTATTGCTCAGACCAAAGGGCTGGATGGAAGTTGTAATTTTGTTTCATTGACATATGATAGATCTATCATTCATTGTCTATTTTCTGAGATTACACCCAAAACTTGGATAAAACTTATTTGTATTGTTATTAATGTGGTATAAAAGTAAAGAAAGAAGTTAAAGTTAAGCCACATAAGGTTAGGCATGTGTCTGTAATATGGGCAGTTAGTTTTTTACTATAATCTCATGCTTATTCTCTCTTGAAATTGTTGTACTTCAAGGTGTTGAGCCTATGACCATGTTTTATGCTAAATTATGTTATGCTCTGCTTGATGTTCCAGTATTCTTTCTCTAGCTATTGCAGTAAACAGCTGCACTATTTGCCAGATTTCTTCTACTCCTATAAATAACTCTTGTAAATGTTATATTTTTTTGTTGTCAGTTGGATCACTTTGTTATGTTCTGAACAGTGATTTAATTGGATCACAGAAAGAGTTTTAAGAAGTTGTGGTTTAATTGCTCTTCTTCCCTTTGCTTTCTCCCTCTCACAACACCACTAATTCTTCTTACTCTTTAATCCAGCCAGCTTTTCATCTTCTTCCTTTATCGTATCAGTTTTTTTATTTACTCTTTTTCTTTCTTAGGAGTATTCAAGTGTTTATTATTTTTAATAATTTAATATTACTGTGTGGGATTTGTTTTTATTTTAGTTTACTACTATTGTTAATTTACTAATGAATTGTTAGCTTGATATTGGTTCTCGTTCCTTTCTTTGTTTTCTTTTCTATCAGAATGGTACCTCATTTTGTGAAGACTTTGTGTTGTGTAACACAAATAAATTTGTATATTTGGAGATAGGAGAAGGCTTATCTTTTTCTATTTTTCTTTCAAGTTTTGGAGATGGGAGAAGGTTGAAGCTATGGTGTGTTAGTCATTGTATTTAATAATAGGTAACACTTTTTGACATTCATAGAATCAAGGAGCTCAACTTTGGTGACTTTTGAGGTTATCAATTATCACTTTTCCGTTTATCAACTATGGTGGATACAAAATGTGATGATAACAAGAAATTGTAGTTTGACCGCCTAACCCTAGCATCCCTAGCCCAAAATATTGCAAGTCTATAGGAGGCCTAAGGTCAAGGTGTCAAGTGGAAGTGGGAAAAGCAGTGGCTTAATGGGGGGGGGGGAGTTAATTAAAGAGAGACCAGCTACGTGTTTAGGGACGTTGGGGCTCAGGTGTAGGGAGTTCCAATATGTTGCATTTTCTGTAGTTGGCTTGTGCCTGGGTAGAGGTCTTATCTACTAGGAGCTTTGTCCTCTGTTCTTCCTTTTTCTGTAATTTCATTCACTTTATATATATGGTCAAACTGCTCCCTCTGTCTGGTAGGAAGTTGTCCTGCTATCATAGTTTTTCTTTTCCTTTTGTAAAACATGATATCCCAAAGCTATCAACTATTGTGCACTGCTTGCTTTAGTTAACAAATATGAAGTAACTATTACTTTGAAATCAATTACCTTATGTGTTAGTATGTAGCTGGTTAAAATGTGTTTTTTTATTCCTCTAATTGCTCCGTAATGCATTTTGCTTCTAGGTTCTGAAGATATCTACCCATTTTTTTTATACATGATTCGTGCCTATTTTCCATGTTTATTTGGTTCCTAATCCTAACTTAAATGTTATGTAGGTAATCAAACACACCGTATATATTTGCAAAACATAGTTGTGGCAAGAAAACTATAGTTTTAACCATCAGAAGGCAAAAGAGAGAGTGAAAACCTTCAGAACAACAAGCAAAAAGTTAATTTTAAACCTGGTTGTCTGAGGAGATCACAATAGAATAAGATGAGAGTTGAGAAGATTAAAGATCTTTGTTTTCTATTTTTCAGAAGATTAAAAGATAATGAAAAACTACAAAAGTCAGATACTAATTATGCCAGACCCTTTAGCTTAAGATCCAATAAACGTTTTTCTATAAGATAATAAGAATGATAAAAGTTGTTCTGTACTACAGGTTTTAAACTGCTTACAGTTTTACTTCAATAAGCTTTTACTTAATATGATTTAAGCAGGTTGGGTCATAATTCCACGAGTAGCCTCACCAATATCCACCGCGGTTGAGCAATGACTGAGTTGAACTGTTGAGTGTCATCGTCTTGTTTTTCCCTCACAATCTAACTGCTGCTTGCTTGTTGCTGCCAACTCTATTCGCAATTTGAAGCTGCCAAATGAAACTGAGGGTTGTCTGCAGGAAACTTTACGACTATGTACGCTATGATCTCAAAGAAATTGCTTTTCCTTCATCTTTGCCTGACCCTCCTGACATGAAAAAGCGCCTGAAATTGAGCTGGGAGGAGCGTATATGGGTATGCTGATTTCCAGTAATTTTTCCCTCTTATATTGCGTCAACTAATTTTGGCTAGTTTTACCTCAGATGATGATAGTGTTTTTATCTTCTGGGTTTTCAATCTTTAGTTGCTTTCCATGTAAGTTTTCATCTTTATCTCAATTCAATGTAGTTTTGTTCACACCACCTTCAAAGGGCCATGTATATTGAAGTGGCCATTTGTTAATTTTTTTATTGATTTCAACACTCACAAAGAACTTATTGTGGTTGTCATGTGCATATGGTTTATTTTATTGATGTTGTCTGGGGATAAAAATGCAGTCTTGGAGATGCTGAACTGAATCGTTGTTAAAATTGAGCGGATCAGCTATTGGTAATTTAAATTGTACTGAAACATTCAGCATTCAGGTTTTGAAGAGGGCTGCTAGGCTTTATGCTGCTAGCTGGGTTCGTGACATTGGTCCTGATCTTCGGCCAGATGATTATAAGAACGATGATATGACTGATGAACCAAATGGTGATAAGGAAACAACTAAAGGAAAAGAACCCTCAACACTGGAGGATCTTGGTACCATCTCTTTCTCTGGTTTATATCATGATGCTATTTGGAACTAATGGTCTTTCAAAATCAAAACTATTATGATGAAAGTACAGTGATGCTTGTCAAAGTGAACTTACTGATTACCTATATGTAAACTTCTGCTCAAGTAATCTTGTGTGAATTATTTAATCTACACACACTGAATATCAAGTCAAATGTGCAATACCCCCCCCCCCCTCTAAGATTTTTTTTTCTTCAAAAAGACTCCATGATGGTCACGAACAAGTCATAGATTTTCTCTAGAACAAGTGTCCTACCCCTTGCTTATTCTGCGCTGAGTAGAAGAATTCTGTTCTTGCTATTGTTGCAGCCCCAACTTCTGTTTTCTTAGTTTTATGCTATGAATCCTATTGTTTATAACCCCCATCTCCCTTCTTTTTGTTTTAGTTTTCCTATCATATTTTCCTAGGTACTTTTCCTATCGTTGCTCTGAATAATGAGTTTGTGATGGTGATTTTGACCAAGCATATGTATCTTTTACTGGAAATATACAGCTGTAGCTGCCAGAGGGGGAATGGAGACTCTAAGACCTGCTTTGCAGCGTGTGTATATGACCAGAGCTGCTTCATACAGAGATGCTCTTAAAAGTTTTATACAAGGGTACCAAGAGGGTGTTCAGCAAGTAATGGAGAAGATAGAAGATTCCAAAACTAAAGAAGATGGCGATATACCAAAAAAACCAACTTGAACTGGTTTGTAGTAGGCAGTGTCTCATTTCTACTCCTGCAGATCCACTGATTATTTAGACTCAAGCATGCAGCTTTCAGAAATTAGTGGTAGTACCGATTTTGTTTGGGCAAATTTTTTCTTATACCGAATTTTAATTTTTAAATTGTGTGCTTTACTGTGATATTAATGGTATGTTTGTTCAACAAATGGTAGCATTAGCACTTTGTGATGCCATGCTTCTTTAATAGCTATTGCAAATGGTATGTTTTTTTAATAGCATTGCATATGGTATGTTATCTATCATATATTTGGAACCAACCAAGTCTTGGTCTAGTGAGGATACAAGTTTAAACACCGAAAAAGTCATATATTGAGAAGGATTGTCACAATTTTGTGAACAGGTGTACACTCAAACAAACACAAAACATATATTTGGAATTTCCCCCTCACACGTTTAAATAATTGGTGACTACAGGTTCAATAATCTCTAGAGGCTAAATAATGAATTTCATGTCATTATCTGACAATGCACGTGATGCATGCCATAGGATTTTGCAATCTGTATTGGTATTATTCTGAGGACTTTGCATTGGAAGTTTTGAACTATTTGTAAGTAATCACATCTTCAAACAACTTTGATGTTTTCACTTTTTTTTTGTTGTCTTTCATCTTATTTTTACTCACTTTCTCTTCGCCTTTCTCTCTTCTTTTCTCATCACATCATTTATCATGTTTTTCACCTCTTTCTTTCTATTCCTATATCTCTCTAAAGATGAAGTTGAAATTGGTGTGAACAAAGCATTTTCCCATCTTCAAATTATGATTGTGAATTTGTCATATTCTTCTTCCTGAGCTTGGTTGTCTATTCTATGAAAGCTAGGCGGGATGGGGGAGTTCTTTCATTTGATCCTACCAGCATTTGCTGTTGACCAAAAAGCATCTGCTGAAGGATGCATAGAAAATTAGTACATTAAAGCTCTACTTTAGCCCCTAGCAGATGAATCATTTATCAACTTAGTTCTTCAAATAAACTTTGTCAATTGAATTTTTCAAATTCAGAATGCACAATTTTTTTTTCCATCCACCTATTTCAAAGTAACATTAATTATCCAACAACTTCTCAACAAGGAAAAAAACATAGCATTGCCTGTTATCTAACAACTTCTGGAACACTATTATTATCTTTCCAGATGAAATTCACAGGGTGTTTGGTAAGCATTTAATATTTTCAAAATTTTATTCAATTTAAACTATAAAAAACTCAATCAGAAAAAAATTATATAGGAATGTTAACATAAAAAATTATTAAAATAATTGTTAACATAAAAAATTTTAAAAATAAATTATTCGAAAGGTATCTCAAAATATTCTAAAAAATGTGAGGTTAGGAATCTAACAATTTCAGCTTTAGTACAAGTTTTAAAAAATTTATTCATGGATATGATGAATTCCCAAGCATGTAACTTACTTGTGATCATGTTTTGAAAAAATTAAAATGAAAATTACTTCTCACTAATACTTCACGTTTTATATTTTTTAATTAAATAATTTTAAAAACATTCATCAGAATAATATATAGAAACCTAATATACTTTTTATTTTATCCGAAAATGATGTGGCTGGTAAATACAAAAAGATATTTAAATAATGAAGTTTTCTTTTAGTACATCGAAAGGGGTTGTCTAAATGACCCATGATAAAGTTTGGGTTAAATAATCCACCATCCAATCACATTGGAGATAAGTGAGTTGGAATTTCTATATTTTATTTATTAATTTATTTCCAATTCATTTATCTCCAATGTGATTGGATGGTGGATTATTTAACCCAAACTTTATCATGGGTCATTTAGATAATCCCACATCGAAAGGGTTGTCTAAATAACCATTGCACCCTCTAGAGATTGATCTCTGCACCTTCTCCACTCAACTCATATTTTCCCTAACTCTTACCACTTGAGTTATCATTTTGGGACAATGAAGTTCGTTTTTGAGGATTGGATAATTTAATTTATATTTGACCGTACAAGATAAAATAAAAACATAAGACCATTTACAATGGTTAAACCCCTTCAACACCACTTTTTATCTTCCCAACACTCAATATCATTTTCTCTCTCTAATTCAACACTCATTAAACTTTTACCCACTTCAATGGTTTTTCATTCAACACCCTACCCCACTACTTTTTTTATTTCATATTCTTATTTAATTTTATATTTTAGTTTTTACGATTTACATAAAATTACAATTATCGATTTAAATTAAATTAAAATAATAAACACTTAACAATTTTTTTTAAATATAGACAATAATTTATTTTATTTCTTTAACTTAAAATGCAAGACAACAAACTAAGCACACAATAATTTATTTTATTTTCTTAACTTAAAATGCAAGACAACAAACTAAGCACACAACACACAAATAACGTAATTAGTACGATACAAATCATCTTCAATCACGACACATTCCAAACTTTGCCCATATGTGCTTCACTAGATCTGCTTGCAGTTCGTGATGAACATTTGGATCACGCAACTCGGATCTAGCACGCACATGATTTGCAAAAGCGAGTAACACCCCGGTCGAGTATGGTTGCGGTGTACTAGATCCACTTTCCCCAGGTTGCTCAAAATCGGTCAAACATTGAGAATATAAGTCTCGTTCATCCTCAACAATCATATTATGTAATATGATGCATGACCTCATGATGATACCCAAATTAGCTATGTCCCACAAGCGAGCTGGTTCACGGATGATTTTAAAACTAGCTTGAAGCACTCCAAATGCACGTTCGATGTCCTTCCGACATCCCTCCTGATATTTTGCAAATAACTTATCGGGTTCGCCTTGAGTAAGTCTAATCGATTTGACGAAAGTTGGATAAGAAGGGTAGATACCATCAGCTAGATAGTATGCCATATTATAGGGACGTTGATTCACAAAAAAATTTACACTTGGAGCCTTTCCCTGTTCCACGTCATCAAACACTGGTGACCGGTCTAGAACGTTTATATCGTTCAACGCTCCCGGACATCCAAAAAAGGCACGCCAGATCCATAGATCATGAGATGCAACTGCTTCAAGAATAACTGTTGTGGTTCCCTTATCCCCTCTAGCAAATTGACCTTCCCATGCTTTAGGACAATTTTTCCACTCCCAGTGCATGCAGTCAATACTCCCGATCATGCCTGGGAACCCTCGCATTTCACTAACATGTAGTATTCTTTGAAGGTCATCTTGGTTTGGTGCTCTCAGGTACACTTGCTCATACAATCGTGTGATTCCTTTACAAAATCTATGTAAACACTCCAGTGCTGTAGTACCTCCTATTTTGATGTACTCATCTACCGCATCTGCTGCCACACCATATGCTAACATTTGCATTGTTGTGATACATTTTGCTAAGGGTGATATACCTTCTTTATTGGCTGCATCAACTCGCTGGGTGAAGTAGTTATCACTACTTGAAAGGTCCGCAACGATTCGAAGGAAAACATGTTTTTGCATCCGGTACCGACGACGAAACATTGCATCGTCATATGTAGGCTCATTGACAAAGTAGTCGTCAATTAGCCTTTGGTTTGCCGCTGCATGATCTCTATTGAGATATTTTCTACTACGAGGTGCACTATCTTCCAATATTTTGTTTCGACGCTCTCTAAATCGGTTGACTATATAAGTTTCTTCAATTTCACAATTTTGAAGGTATGTTGCCATATCAAAAGGATATTCAGATGAATCCATTTGTTGTGAAATTTGAAGTAGATTGGAAGAGTTTTGGGATATTGGTACATCAATGGATCTATGAGTCCATATATATAAGTACATTGAATGGTGGACACTGACAGATTCGAAATAAGTTATCAACTAGAGTTAATAATCGGATAAGAACTAGATTCGATTTGAGTGGTACATATTCAAACACAATAACCCATACATTAAAGCCAAACACTACAGACTTGACACCACTTGAAAATTATTAAAGCAAACACTACAGACCTGACACCAATTGAAAATTATTAAAGCAAACACTACAGACTTGACACCACTGACAAATTATTAAAGCAAACACTACAGACCTGACACCACTTGAAAATTATTAAAACAAACACTACAGACTTGACACCACTTGAAAATTATTAATGCAAACACTGACAGACTTGACACCACTGACAAGTTTGACCGAATACAGACAAATACTCGATTGAAATTAATTTCCAAATAGCTCTTGGGACAACTGCTTCAACAACTCTTTCTTACGGTCATCGAGATGCTCTTCGGAACTTAGCTTTAGATACAATTTCATCAATTGGTTAGCCTCTTGTTGCATCAAGGCTATCTTGTCCAATCGTTCAAGCTCTTTCTCCTTGATTTGTTTGTATTCAGCCCACTCTTTGTCCACCACCTCCAAGACAGCTTCTCTGCTTTTCTTGTTACCCTTTTTTTTAGCTGCCTCCCTACCCATTGGACGAGCAATTGATCCTATAGAGTTTGAGCCACATGCATCACTCTCGTGAGATCTCTTAGATCCACTACTTCCTAAGCCACAATTTCCTCCTACTTGACTACAAAAATGTGGTTGATCACGGAGAGCGTGCCATTCTGCCATCAATGTAAATTGAACATTCTTCCCACTTGCGTATAATTCATGCGCTTTTGCCAAAATATCATTCTCCGACCAACCGCTTCATTGCAAACGCTTAGCGTAAGCGCCAATCCATTTACCCAGTATTTTGTTCATATAATTAAAACGGTGTCGGCATGCAACTCCATCGCATGGAGGATCAAATGAGCAATGCTCATTACAATACTCAGCAATTTGACCCCAATATGTTTCTCCTTTCTGGTTTCTCCCGACAACACTGCTTGTTCCATATTTAATCCACCCGCTAATTAGCACCGAATTTTGTTCAGTGTTCCATGCTGGTGACTGGGTTTTCTTGCTCTTAGGAGTTGAATCCTCTTGATTTGGAGTGACTTCATTAGCAGCTGTCATGTTGGCAAGAGTTATTTGTGTTGAAAATTCAGGAAATTCAGGTGCACAAACACTCGGAAATTTTTCATTCACCATTGGCATAATCATTAAACAGGGGTGTTTGAGATAGATATCTCATCATAGATCCATGATGTGGATGAAAGTTTGAAACAAATGATGACTGGTTAAAATTTGGTGCCAAACCAAAATTATGTATGTTTTGAGGACGTTGGTTGGAAAATTGATTTGGATCTTGATAATTGTTGGGATTTTGGTAGTTGGAAAATTGATTTGGATCTTGATAATTATTGGGATTTTGGTATCTAACTGAGCATTTAAATGAATTCTGGGTGTTGAAATGATAATTGTTGGGTTCCATTTCAAAACAAAGGCTAATAGAAAGATGATAATAATAATAGTGAAAAACTTGGTTTTTTTTCTGTGTCCAAATCAAACGAACCAAGTCTCTATTTATAGAGGAAAAAAAATCATGAATTTTGGTTAAAAAAAAATTTCCAGAAATTTTTTTTTTTTGCAATGAAATAATTGAGTTCAAAAGATTAAGATGATAACAATCCAGACATCCAATCAAGAGGAGCCACATGTCAAAGTAATGAAGCCTTATCCTCTTTCTCTCTCCGCGTCGCTGCTGCGTGTGGTGCACGCGCCTGGCGTGACCACACGCAAGCCGACACGTGGCTCCGAATATCAGACCTTCAACATGTTGAGCTCTCTCAACACCTCTCTCCTCCACATCATCTTCAACAAAACTCTCAACACCACTACACTATCTCAACAAAACTCAACCCCCCTCTCAACACCACCATTGTAAATGGTCTAAGAAGATATAATGAAGATGAACAGAAGTTAAATATTTCAAAAAATAAAAAACATAAGTTGAATTAATACTCTCACACCCAGTGTTTTAAAACTCGACTCGGTGATCGACTCGGACAAGGTAGTGAGTCAATGAGTCACTGATCGAACCAGTGAGTCATTAGTTCGCTAACTTGACTCGGTTTGTATTAAAAAAAATATAAAATTTATAATATAAATAATTATTTATGAACTTTTGTATGATTATAACGTTGTTATATCATATATATAACAAAATATGCACACTATTACACAGAAACGGAAGTGGCTTGGTGGAAAGGCTTCACCCATTCTCCTACCGAGTTGCCGAGTCGTGACCGAGTTGATGGCATCATAACCGGTCCAATTACAGAACAAATCCAACAAGCAGCTCGGACCGGTCAAAGTACCGAGTCACGGTCGGATCGGCCGGTCCGAGCCGAGTTTTAAAACTATGCTCACACCTTTCATCCAAGGAAAATATCCATAAACGAATATAAAATATAAATTTGTCAGGAACCTTGATGCGACGTCCAATAAATATTTTATCATTTTCGTGACCCCATTACATTGATTTGAATAATCAAACCAAACTCGTGCAACGCACGGATCCTACAGCCAGTAAAAAATAAACATTTATCGTGAGAAACATGGACATGAAGCAGGACAACACAACATCATCGCATTTATTACCTTTGATTCCCTTCTTTGGAAGACAACGTTTTTGGCTTTTTGACTTTAAATACCACACTTTTGTAGCCTAATCTGGTTCTAACATAAGAATATCTCTGCACTTTTTGCTCTTCTAATTTTCCCAGAAAGATGATCAAGCAGGTTTTTCTTCTGTTCTGCTTTGTCTCTGGACTCACCCTTTCAGTCTCAGAGTCCAAATCTGCTTCTATGCTGCAACCTCATGTTGCTGAGGACTTTGATGTTGGCTATATTCAGGTACTGTTAACAGTTCTTCCCATGAATAAAAAAAAAAGATACCCTTTATTTGTTTATTTATTTATTTTTGTTAATTTCTGGTGGAGCTGATTTTATGTTGGATATTGAAGGCCAACGTTTTTATTATTTTTATTTTTGTTTGTGTGTTGAATAGATGAAGAGTGAGCATAACTGTTCTTATCTGGTGATGATTACAACAAGCTGTTCTTCACCCAAGTTTACTACTGATAAGATCAGTATTGCGTTTGGAGATGATCAAGGCAACCAGGTTTTGCCCTTTCCTTTCTTCTACTTTCATTTATATATTATTATTTCTTTTATGATTGTTAATTGGTTCAAGATAAAAATATTAAAAGAAATATGAATGGATTTATTGTTTATAGGGGATTTATAAACTAATCCTTGATTAAAAAATTGTTTGGAATTCATTGAATAATTATGAGTAAGATGAAGACAATATAACAAAAGAGATTGACATACCAAATACCAATCCTTAAAGTTTTTGATTAAAAATGTCTTGTTAGATTCTGTTAGAAAAACTGAGTTCCTCTTGGGGAAAACCAGAAAACTGCAAGTGAAGAGAGAAAATTACAGACTTTGCATAAAGACTGTAATGAGGATTTTGGCTCCTCTAGAGGTACTCATTTTGGACTGTAAAGTAAGCTATTATAACCTTTGATTGAGAAATCAACGGTTACGATTTAAAGAACATCATAATGTGCTATTGCTATACATGTGCAAGTATGTGATCACCGATAACAATCAGAACGGTTGGTTTTTCAATCAGCGGCTGCCATGACTTACTTCAATCCCCAAAGTGAGTGAGGGAGTCACTTTGGAGTAGTCAAATCTCTATTACGAGTTTTTCATCGATAGCTTATAAGCTTCTTTCTATACATAGACTGCCTTGCAAACCAAAAGTCTCACACTAAAGTAACATATTTTCAATAGGGTTGTTTACATCACCCAAGATTTATTGTAGGTAAAATCACCCTAGCTTAGGTGATCCAATACTGTTTTAACATATGTCCTAGAAAATTCTAGCTCATATATGACACATGTTAAAATGTGATTAGGTCACCCCCTAAGATAATTTTACCCAATATTTACCTTGTATGATTTAGACAACTCATTTTTGAATACCCAGTATCATTAGTACTAGGCTATCATGACTAAATAGGTAGTTATAGCTGAAAAACAGAGAAAAGTCTCAAAATCTAACAGATTCTCTTGGTGTTTTTTAGCCTTCACTCGTAGGTTCAAGTCCCCAATCAAATTGAAGTCAGAATCATAAGTATTCAGTATTTTGTAAATGATATCAGGCCAAAACACTAACAAATTAACAGCTTGATAGGTTCACTTTTTAGTTCATGTTTTGTGAATTGCAAATTAATAGAAGACTTTTAAAGTTACTCTTTCTTCTGGTTTTGTTTTCCTTTGCAATACTGTTGGATTAGGTATATGCACCAAGACTGGATGATCCAATTTCAAAGACATTTGAGCAGTGCTCTTCAGATTCCTTTCAAATAGATGGTGCATGTGCATCCCCCATTTGCTATGTGTACCTATACAGATCTGGTTCAGAAAATGGTTGGAAGCCTGAAAGTGTGAAAATCTTTGGATTCGATGCAGAGCCTACTACTTTCAAATTCAACACCCCTATCCCCAATGATACATGGTACGGGTACAATTTGTGTGAAACACCTTCTCCTCCGTCTTCTTCACACCAACTTTCTGCTCAGAAATGGCTTATTTGTGTGGTTCTAGGATTTTTTCTTAGCTTTTTGATGTAATGTGAGGCACTTATAGTTACATGTTCCACGTCAACTTTTGATATTACCACTAAACTTATTAGAACTTGTTGCAGAAAAAAATAGGGGCATGGGATGTGTAAAATCTTATTAGTACTTTATATATGCTGATATAGAGACATGAGATGTGTAACACCTTTAACTTTTGTTGGATTATATTTAACTTAGTGTTTGAGTAAGGTGAGCTCTGTATAGAACAGAGTGTTTACATTGGATAGTTGTTGAGCTAAGTTTGGAAGAACATAAACGTTTATATAAGAGGAGTGCTAGGCTGCTAGCAACAAATTCTTTCAAGGTTACACTCCAATACACTCATTATGTTTTGTATTTTGCACTATTAAAGGATTATAAACTTAAGTTAATGGTCCTTGCAAATGTATTAGATTAGTTTTCGTATACTTTTAACTAGCCTATGATTAGGTTGTCAAATCATGTTGATTTCGTATAATTTTAACTAGTCTATCATTTATGTTGATTCCAACTTCATTATTTAAAGGATTATATTTTTTTTTACTTTAAAAAAAAAACTTCATTATTTTTTCGCCTTGACAATGTAACTCTAACATTGTGGTGGATGTGCTTGTCCTCTTCATTCGCTAGTCTCCATTGTTAAATCATTCTCTTATGTGTTTTTTAATCTAACTAGTAAGTTACCCGTGCATTGCACGGGTCGCGGTCGGTTGACCGCAATTGATTTTATTTAACATTTTTTTTTAATTTTTTAATTATTAAACATAAATTAATATTTTTGTGATAAACAATTACAATATATATTTGTGTTTATAAAGTACATATAATATTCGAGATTATTTTAGCACATAGTTTTTTTTTAAATGTTTGATTATTTTTATGATAAATTTATTATGTGCCAATATTTTTTAAGTTTCTTTTCATAACTAATCTCTATATAATATAAAAATTTATCATGATAGAAATAGAGAAAATTCTTTTTGGTACCATAGATATTTTCTCGTTAATTAGTGAAATTATTTATTTAAATATTGAAAAAATAATTTATACTTAAAGTTAATGTAAATTCATTAAGAATTTTTAAAAATTATTATTTTTGTTAGCATAGATATTTTCCCCGTTTATTAATGAAATTATTTATTTACACATTGAAAAACTAATTTCATACTATAAGTTAATTTAACTAACCCTAACTAAATGACGACATATATAACTAATCTATATATAATATAAAAAAATTAAAATTTATTATTTTAGTCAGCATAGATATTTTCCCCGTTGATTAATGAAAATATTTATTTAAACATTGAAAAAATAATTTTATAGTAAAATTTGATATAAGTTAACTCTGTATAAATGAAGATATAACTAATCTCTTTTTTTTTTGACAACAAAAGATGAATATTATTAATATCAAATGCAAACATGAGAACAACCCTCTCATGGCTAAATCATTTGAGATATAACTAATCTCTATATAATATAAAAATTCTTCATGTAAAATTTTTAGAAAAATATTATTTTGGTTAGTATAGGTATTTTCCCATTGATTAAAGAAATTATTAATTTAAACATTAAGAAGATAATTTTATACTATAAGGTAATTTAATTAACTCTAAATAAACGATGTTATAACTAATCTATATAGAATATAAAATTTCATAATGTATGAATTTTTAAAAAAATTATGATTTTATTTAGCATAAATATTTTCCCCGTTGTTTCCCATTGATTAATGAAATTATTATTTAAATATTGAAAAATAATATTATACCAAAATTTAATGTAAATTAACTATGTATAAATGAAGATATAATTAATATTTAAATAATATAAAATTCCTCCTGTAAGAAATTTATAAAAATATTATTTTATTTACCATAGACATTTTTCCCGTTGATTTATGAATTTATTTATTAAAAAATAAAAAATAAAACTCACTTTATACTAAATTTTAATATAAATTTTGTATAAATAAAAATATAACTAATCTCTATATAATATAAAAATTAATTATGTAGAATTTAAATATTATCATTTTAGTTACGATATTTTTCCCGTTGATTTATAAAACTCTTTTTAATCATTGAAAAAATAAGTTTGTAGTAAAATTTAATATATAAATTAATAAAGATATATTATCAAAAAAAATTAATAAAGATACAATTAATCTCTATTTAGTATAAAATTCATTATATAGGAATTTTTAAAAAATAATTTCAGTTACCATATTTATTTTCTTGTTGATTTATGAAATTATTTATGCCCGTTGATTAAAAAAAATTATTATTTTCAGTTAGCATGTACATCAATAAGCTCTTCAGTGTTTACAATTCTCATAAATCATCCCATTATCGTCCAATTCGGTCAAACGATTTAACAAACCATTTTGAACCACAAAATACATAACTCAAACAACATATTTAAACCAAACAACAAAATTAAACAGTTTTAGATGCTTAAAGAAAGAAGGTTGTAGCCTTGCCTATAACAGGTCTTGCCTAACGAAAGCAAAGTGACAGAAAAGCTGCTTTAATAGGTGCTCCCCGTTGATTAACGTGAAGCTTTGTATGACTTTTAGTGAAGACATCTAAGGATTTTAAAGAACATAAAAGTGCATTGGACACATTAGCCCTCCAAAAAGCGATTATACAAAGCATATTGGCTAGTTTCTTGCTTTCAGAAGATGTAAAACTCAGTTCATTACATTAAATTTCCAAAAAGTAGAAAATTTAAGCTTTGAGAATTCTTTAAAAGCCTTGTTGTCAATTAACAGCTACTTAAAGTTATAAATTTCAATTGCAAACCTAACATACTAAAAATCAAACAAAACCATACATGAAAGTACATTGGACACATTAGCCCTCCCTGGATGAAGGACAACAACGACCTACAGCACACACTTAAAACATATACAGAAAAGATTACTAATCTTATCAGCATCTAGAGCCACCTCTAGTTGTTCCAACATTGTCACATATCACCCGAAGGCCTCAGCAGCTTAGAAACCAGATGCAAGTTAGTCTGCAAGAATAAGCATACTATTTAGTATTTAGCTATAGTTTCCATGAAATATTAAGCAATGGTTGTTAAAATCTCCAACCACCAGGATTGTGAGGAGAAAAAGACGCAGATAGGAAAGAAGAGCAACATTAGATGACAGCTATTTAAATAAATGTTGGATAGAGTGAGAAATTCATTGTTAATTGCATTCATGAACTAAACAGATTCCTCTTCTTAATCTTCTCATTCAGCAATGCTTCTACATGCTATTTGGTGAGAATGTCAGAGAACCAAACAAAGAGTTCTACGAATAGAATGACAATAGAGAAAAAAAACACTATATTTGACTTGAATCTAATATTTGACTCTTGACATATATCTAAATGATTGAAACTATTTTTCTTGTCCTCAAAGTTACAAATTACGCGTTGAAGTTGCAAACATCTCGCATTATATGTAGAAAGAAAGGGTTATCCGTCTTGGTTCTTAATGGATTAATATCATCATGTTCTTTAAAATAATTTAGTTGTGGATGGACTTTTACTTTAGAATTGAAATGAGCCTTATTAAATGCTCAAGGAGAAAGTCGAATCAGTACCAAGGAACTCTTTAATTTTAGACCCATAAATAAAAACAGCATTAACAACATCCCCAGCAGCAAGGAATGTATTCAACTGATAGTAAAAAGTAGGAAATACAGAACAATTATAAATCAAGAACAAAGTAGAAGGGATATTATTCAATGGGGAATGAAGGAAGCCAGCAGATTATGCACAATGGAAACCAATTGCAATATATATACTATCTAATTCACCATAAGGAAGATATGATCATTGGAAAATAGCTAACAATCATAGCTCACCTGTATCAGAATGGTTATTTGAAGCAGCTCCACTCGGAGATCTTATCATAGTTCGCATCCAATTTGTTTTGGACTCTATTCTTCTTCTTGCTGATCATCTGTAGATATCAAAGATAAATGTCAGTCAATATCTAAAGAAGTAGCCCAATTTGGTTTTTCAAGAACTTATAGTTCTGAAAAGCTAAAGTATGCTGGTAGTTTCCAACTTCAACTAAAAATCAACAATAGATCAGATTAGTATAATAGTATGGGTAGAATGAAATATTGAGATTTCAATAGAGTATAAAGACGAGTTTTTTCTAAAAAGCAGATTAGTAATAAAAAAAAGTACACAAAATACATAGTATAGAGAGGCTTACTTTGGTGATATAAACACAAACAAAACAACACATGATAGTAAACTTAACATTGGATCTTAGAGGATAATAAATCATGAAGAATAATCAAAATTTATACCATGATTTAAACTTAATATTCACAATTACAGCACATGATAGTAATATGTCATCATTGCAATTATTAGCATGAGTAGTTGAACTGTACATTATTAGCATGAGTAGTAGAAACAATACAATTGAAAGGGGGGAAAAGCTTTAGCAGCAAAAACATGTTAAAGAGCAAATGCAGCTTCTATCTTGAGAATGAACTAACCTTAGAGTTGAGGGATTCTGTTTGTAAAACCACGGGTGATCATATTTCGTCCCGTCAACCCAGAGATTCAGTTCTGTTGCGCAAAATAGAGGAAAGAAGAATCAGACAAAAAGAAACCAAAAGAAAGATATAATTATAAAGATGAAGTCCAATCAATACTAATATCTAATTTTCTCAATTTCAACAATACTAAAATCTAATGAAATTTGTTGAAACTGTGTAGCAATTTGCCAGCCTCCAACAGAAAAATTGTTTGAAATATATGCTTTAATCATTATAGAAGATTAGAACAAAATCCCATACATAAGAAGATGAAAACCAAGGATTGTAACGGAAAATCAAGAAAAAATTAAGCTCAAAACATTATATCTACGCATATTAGGCTTTTGAAGACTAATTTTTGCAGAAATAAAAGAAGATAATAACTAAAATTAGAAAGGGACCTTGGTTATCAGTGAGATTCCCATCTCTAACCTACAACGTATTTAGGAACACCGAACACCAATGAGATTCTCAATTCAAATCACAATGTAAGATATAAACTAAAAGAGCAAGGAAGAAAATTCAAAATTGCAATTAGAATTATCTAACAAAAAATTCGAATAAGATGAAAATGGTTTAACCTTGCATCAGATCCAGACAGTGAGATTTCACGGGTTTGGGTAGCAGACCTAGGGGCAGTGAGGCAGAAATCTTAAGTGAGGGTTTCAAACAGCAGCAGATCCTCTTACCCTGACCGCGCTGCAAGGAAGGAAAATATTTGTGGATTGCGACAAACAAAAAAGGTTATGAGGGGAGCTCCAACTCTTCGGATAGCAAAGAAGACCTTTTCTAACAGATTTTGTCACAAAACAAATGGCAAAGAAGACCTTTCCAGGTAGAGTTCAATTCAAAGTTGTAGAGAAGAAGATTCAGATGAGAGATGCTTGTAGAAGACCAACTTAGAAGAACAACAGATGGATTTTTTTGGTTCTTCTAGAGATAAAATCCGGATTTGGAAAGAGATAAGATTTATTCAATTTTTTATTATTTCTCTTTCTAACATGTCTGACCTTAGCATAACTTTTTCAAAACAAATTTTTGAATTAGGGAGGGAAATTCAAAGAAACAGAGCAGAACTAAAAATGAAGGAGAAAACTTAAATAATCCAAAAATTTGAGAGAAGGACACGTAACCCAGTTAGGGGTTTCTTTTCTTAGAGTATATTGATAATAAAGCTCTTGGACAATTCTTTCGGAACCCCACATGTAGGTGCTGGTATAGTCCCGAAGGTTATTGGTATAGATGGTTGAGACATGGAAATGAGGAGGAGGAAAGGAGACAACATGTGGTCTAGGGATATTACTAAAAGAAAAGACCTTATTATTGGCGGCTTTTACTGAAAGAAAACCGTAGCAACATGTCGTTGTTATCAGGCCATCGGTAAAGTGGTAAATAAATTTTTGGTAGAACTAGTTACCGCCAAATTACAAATGGCTTTACCGACGACCAAAACTGGTGGTAATTTCAAAATTTGAAATTGTCGCCGCCGATAATTTCAAAATTGAAATTTCCGTCAGGGAATAACTTTGCGGGCTTTTTTATTTATTATTATGGACTATCAACAATTAAAACCGTTAATAACTTATAAATAAGCGTTTGCAGACGCTCTTACTCACAACTCCTCCTCCTTATAGAATTTTTTAATTTATTTTTATTCATCAGAAAATCTCCTTAGAATTTTAACATACATAATCTACACAACAAATTTTGATATGCAACTAATAACTCTTTAAACCATAAACCAAAAAACTTGTGTCTAGGAGGGTTATGTTTTAAAGGAATGAGTTGGTGGTGGAATTGGAATGCAGCCTGCTGGTTCCACACCTAAGAATACTTAATTCACAGTTAAGAATACTTAATTCACAGTTCTTCACGACACCTCTTAAATCACAACCTTATGGCAGCCCTCACTCACTATTAGACTATTAAAATTATAGTCATTCCTTTTCCCAACCTTTAAGTATTACTCTCTCCGTTCCTATATAACTGACACTTTAAGGTTGTTGCACAAGTATTAAGAAATAACAATTAATATTCTTAATTTATTAAAATTACAATTTAACTTTTTTTTTTTTTGAAAATGAAATGTATATTATTGATAATGATGCCTGAGCCAAAATTGTGACCCAAGACTAGAGGAAGTACAAGATGTCCAAGAAAGACCATTACAACAGCAAAGGTGCAATAGGAAATGCACAAACCCACCACCAACCCACAGAATAGCTTCTAACAGAATCCCAAGAGGTAGCCTCATTAAAACCTTGCTAGGAAAAACCCAATGGGATAAAAACCTAGCAAGGAAAAAGAGTACCACCGACTTGGGAAAGCCAAACTGCAACTAAAGAAATTAATCAAGACAGTAGTAAATATTCCTTTGCAAATCCGTAGTCCGTAGCAGACTTGAATAGTCATCAGTAAAACAGCTCCAAAACCAAACAGGAAAAATAGCATAAACCACACAGCAACGAGAATAAAGCAGCAACAGTAAGCGAAAAACAGATATCAGCAACAGCAAACAACGACGATAGCAACAGCAGTAACAGCAACAGAAAAACAGATATCAACAACAGCAAACAACGATGACAGCAACAGCAAACAACGACGACAGCAACAGCAGCAACAGCAACATCAAAACAGATATCAGTAACAACAAACACCACAACGACAACAACAACAGCGACAGCAACAGCAACGATAACAACAACAACATCAGCGAATGTCCACAGTATCAGCACCAGCATACAGCAGCCAAAAAACAGCAAGCTCCAACAACAATTAGCGGATATCGAAATCTCAGCAAGGCACCAACATACATTGATATTTATTTTTATTTTTTTTTAAATATGCAGCAGCACCTAAAAGCTTCCCACGGCCTCTTCAGACACCAACCACCGATCCAGGCGAGACCACAACCCGTCATTGCGGCTTGAGAACCAAGTGTACTCTCCATTGTTCAAAGGCAAATCCAATAAGTTGCTGTCCTGCACAAACTGTTGGAAAGATAAATCACCCGCATCTAGAACACCTCCTGAGGACCGTTCGGATCCAAGCAAAACTGCATTAAAATCACCACCAAGACACACTAACCCCCCATGACGCATAACTCGTTGCATTAGAGCCTCAAAACATTGTCTGCGTTCCACCTCTGAATGAGGGCCATAGATATTTCCTACCAATACTGTATTATCAAAATTAGGGAGCTTCACAGTCATTAGAATAAACCATGTTTCAACTGCCACTGTCAAGACCTGCAGATAACTCTCCCGCCACAAACACATCAAACCACCTGCTGATCCCACAGAAGAAGACTCAGCATGCTGCATACTCATACTTTGAGACCAAGAAGCTACTGTACGCTGCCTCTGTTCATTCAATTTAGTTTCATGTAACAACACAAGTTCTGGTTTCAGTTGCATCACTGCCTTTTTGACTGCCTCTCTTTTTGTTCTATCTCCGAGCCCACGGACGTTCCAAGTCAACCACGGACCTGACATATTAACTGAGGTGGGGATGATTTTGACGAATTTGAGCCTCTAAACCACGAAGCATCAACGCTTCTGATCCTCGCGGTTTCAGACCCAATTGTTTACCAAGTAGCCAAGTTCTCTGCGTTCCACAATTTAACTTCTTATTATATCATTTATCTCTCTTATTAATTCTAACTTTTTAATTTTTCTACCATCAATAAATGAAGGGTACAATTGGTAAAGTATAATTAATGCTCTCTTGAACTTTGTAAAGTGGCAGATAATTATGAACAAAATTCAGCTAGAAATAGTGTCAGTTATATAGGAACGAAGGGAGTAATCAGGTTAAGTTTTAAACCCGAACTCGTCTCTATATCCAAAGAAATCTGATAATTAAGATACATGTTTAAGAAAGACTGAGCTACAAAAGGGCGAGTTCATGTTGACTCGGTAGACAAGTTGAATGACAATCTCAAATCTTATAAAAGAATTATAAATACTTCTCACTATGTAAAACCAGTAGTTCCCAATCATATTATGAATTATAGAAGAAGCTACACTTATATTGGATTATTTGCACCACAACTTGTATGGTACAATGTTCTAATCTAACTATACAGTGAGATACATATCTCATAGGAGTGTTCATGGGACGAATTGAGTCGAGTTGTACTTGTCTTTCACCCAATCCTAAATATTGATAGAGCTAGTTTTTAAAACCTAAACCCGTCCAGAAACCCAATGATGTTCAGGTTTATAGCAGTACTGTTTTAGTGTTTGATTGTAAATTGAGTTTTTGTGTACAATTGGAAGGAACTATATTGGAAAGTTTGTAGATTAGCTCGTCGAAATAGGGAAACAAATAATCATGTTTGGTTGGACTTGTAATTATTACCATCAATATAACGTTTGATTCTTTTAGTTTTCCTATGATATGAATATATGATAGTAATGATCTTGACATACAGTAGTAACATGAATAATCCAATTTATTGGAGAGGAAGAATAGGAAAACTTCTAGTTCAAAACAGAGTAGGAAAACTTCCATATGAATCATACTGCCAAGAGAAGATATTGGTTGTTCTGAAGTAGTTTTTTAACTGTCAAGCATGAGATAGCTCTAATTTAAGTGGTAGTCTTTTTCAATAACAGAAAGGCTATGTTTCACTCCATTACCGTGATTTTTTGGTTGCAGGCTTGCAGCATAAAAATATTTGATTAGTTTTCATGCTAGAAAACAGTTTTTTATTAATAATTTAGTATATTGATTTTTTTTAAATTATTTCAAGATTTTGAAGAATATATCTTTTATCTGCAACCACTTTTTTCAATTAGTTATATTTAGTTTTCAAAATAATGTTTTTTTATAAGAGAAGGGTACGCCCCAGCAAACAAAACGCTATTCAGAAGCGGGCAAACAATTAGGAGAAAAACCTAGGTTGTCTTGAGCAATATAGCACTCTCCAAACGGAGAGGAAAAAGTATGCAAGCCAAAGGGAAAACCAGTAGTCACACGAGCTAAATAATCCGCAAGCGAGTTGGTCTCATGATGAACATGCTGAAACCATATTGACCCATGAACCTCCTGCAAATGACATATATAATGCGCTAAATACACGAACTGATGAGATTCATCAAGGGGGTATTGAGGAACTGAACCAGTTCCATGAAATCACTCTCAATAACAACTCTAGGTATCTTAATGCTCATGACCATCTCCACAACATTTAAAACCGCATGCAACTCTACCAAAAACACATTATCCGAAGTTAATTTTTATGTATGATAATTTTCTCCAAACTGATGATATTCAGGGGTGATTAGGTGGATTAATCGGAACTCTGTTAAAATAATATTGAATTTGGAATATAAAAAATGAAAAAAAAAATTAGTAAAAGTAATGCAACATGAAACTAACACTTTGTTTGTTAGGAGAGAGTTTGGGTAGAGAGAGATGGGGAAGAGAGAGAGTTAGGGGGAGGAAGGAAGAAGTATGTGTGTTTGGTAAGTGAGAAGAGCGAGTTAGAGGAGAGAAAAAGTGGTGGGACCCACCACATTTTTTGTCTCTCCAAATTGGAGAGAGATAGGCTGGTCCGTATTTTTTTTTTTTAATTCTGATATTTCACACTTTACTGGCAGTTTGGACCACCAGATGTCACATCAAGCCCCCAGAAAATTGTTTAATATGACAAATTAATATTCTTAATCACAAATGTACTTTATTTGCTGTTTCCGACCGCCAGTAATTGCCTTCTAAACTCTAGAAATGTTTTTATATTACAAATATTCATTTTTAAATACAAAAAGTAAAACTCTCTCCTCTCCATTTCTCTTCTCTTTTTATCATACCAAACAACCTCTAAATCTACTATATTTCTCACATATTTCTCTCTACTCAAATTCTCTCTTCTCTATCTATCTTTACTCTACCAAACAGAGTGTAAGTGTGAAAGAGTGAGTCCCATTAAAATGTTGATGTTTTCAATTCGTGAGGATATATATCTTTATATCAAAGGAAATAAGTGAATTAAACAAAAAGTTTTTGAGGTGAATTAACGAGCCAGTTACTAATTTCTCTCGACAAAATGTAAGGAAGTGAAATTAATCATAACAAAACATTAATATTTATATATGTTTGGATTCATGGTTCGATCCATAGTTTACTGTCTCAAACTTGAAATCCGAAACTGAATTCATCGAATTTTTCCTTCCAAAATTCAACCCTATCCTGTTTTGTATTTTGCACTATTAAAGGATTATAAACTTATGTTAATGGTCCTTGCGAATGTATTAGGATTAGTTTTTCGTATACTTTTAATAACTAACCTATGATTAGGTTGTCAAATCATGGTGAGTCAGAAACCGTAAGCCACCTTTGGTTGAACTGTCCAGTTTTTAAATGTTTTTGGTTTGCTTACCCGCTTATGTAACACCCCGATTTCGGTGGCGTCACTTTAGTAACCAAAAAGAAACTTAAGCAGAAAAAAACGTGAATATTTTTTTTCGATAATATAAGCAAGACTGAAAGAAATAAAGCTCGACTACGAAAGATAACAGAACTAATATACAATAATAATTACAGCCCCCGCTGTAAGTAGCAAACCACGTCACGAGTAAACCTCCAGTGACGGGAAGTAACAAAAAGTAACGCCCGTAGGCAAAATGTACAATCCAGGAGAAAAGGTTAAGTGTCCGCAACACAAACCCTCCAAAGTGAGGATGAGTTAGCCCAAACGGCCTAAAACAAGACCCCCTAGTCCAACCAACTCTCCGTGATTCCCGTAGAGAAACCACACAAAAAGCTATCGGTAGGAAACTACCATGTCCCCAAATAGAAAACATGACGGTCAGAGCTAAGACTCTACTCCTACACTAATCCTGTCTCGAGGAGCTCACACTAACACTCAATCCTACATGCTAGCGTGATCGTCGTCCGAATCTGAATCCAGAACGACCAAGTCTGTGTACACCATCCTCAGCACTCCTTTCGTCAAGTGTCCTAAGCTGTCGACACGATCCTCCATGATCCTCCCCGAGTACGTCGCTCGATGGCCAGCGGGGTCGACCACCCACGCGCCGGAGTCATCCTGATCTATCATCTCGTATCTACTCCCCCCCGAAGGGTGGACCATCGTGAACCAGTCCGCCAAAGACATCTGACAATGGGCGTAGTCCGCCAAAGCACACACAGAAGACGCGAGGGTCAACTCCAAAGAATTATGTAAATAATATTTCCAATAGATACAGATAAGAGATAGTCACTTAGGCTTATAAGTTAGAGATAGCATCCTAGGGTTGTATATTCCACAATGAATATAAACAACAGTAATAACAAATAACATGCATCAAATACGATTAACAAGTATCAAACACACTCAACAACTAAGTCAGTATGCATGGTGCATGAAATGCAAATGTCGGTTAACCCAGTTAACCAAATGCATTCCGGAAAAAGGATGGACATCAACGGATCAGCCCTAGCACCAGCCACGATGGGACCATTTCGGCCCGCGTGCCTCTTACACCACACAAAGGTAGCCAGATCAGCATAAAACCCGAAGGCCTGCCATTTTGGTCTGCTACTAAGAGTCACCTAACAGCGCTCTTACGCGGAAATCCGGGTCTTATGACCATTTTGGAATCCATCGAGGTCCGGAGTTCGTCCCGTGTTAATACCTCAAATTGAGTGCATGAATGCAAAGTGATTAGCCAAACAACGTCTCCGACCTCACTCGACACGTCGCCACGTGTTCTAGCTAACTTATTGTCTCTAAAAAGAATACCCTAAGGTAAAAGTCGATTCTGCGACAAAATACAATTAATCATAAACTGAGTGCAATCACTCATGATAACTCTTCGAGTCACCTGTACTTTCACGAAGTCTCACGCTTCAGTGAAATCTCACACATTCACAAAGTCTCACGCTTCAGTGAAGTTTTATGCTTTCACGAGGTCTCACGCCTCAGTGAATTTACACACTTGCACGAAGTCTCACGCTTCAGTGAAGTTCCATGCTGTTCACGAGGTCTCACGCCTCAGTGAAGATCCATGCTTTTCACGAGGTCTCACGCCTCAATGAAGATTCACACTTTCACAAGGTCTCACGCCTCAGTGAAGCTTCTCGGCTCATCCCTTGGATGGCTAAACAAACTGCTCAAAGAGCGAAGGAGTATCAACATACTCAGAAACTTACAGTTTTCCTAAAACTTGGACTCGACGACAATTCTCATTTTTCCAAAACTGATATTCAATTCCAAAGCTTGCATCCGAGAGTGTTATCATTATTTAAAGATTTAGAGGTTGTTTAATATCTTATGAGTTTTCCTTGTAAAAATAGCTTCCTTTTAGTCTTATCGTATTTCCTACGAGTTTTCGAAGATTCTATATTCCCAAGTAATTCCCAGAGAATGTCTCGATCCACTAAAACAATAACAAGGCCCGAATCTCCGTTCGTCCTGTCAAACTTTCCCAAAATCTCAAAATAAAATCGGCATGACCTGCCCGTTATCCTCACTCTGAAGCATAACAGATATATGTGTAATAGCATAGTTAAGTCAGCACACTCCAACAATCATGGCACATATATCAACACATCCTAGATTAATCATGTAACACTTAGCATATAGGGAAAATATCACACATCCTAGATTAACCACTTAGCATATAACATGTAAGTCAAGCTCAAAAACAGTCAATAGATGAATAATCATCATTGTCAGCCGAAGCCTCAGAAAACATTTCCCAGTCAAACACAAACAAGTGCATAAACAGTAAATCAAGTCGAAAGCGTCGACACCTAAAGCATTAACTAATACTTCAGTGAGTAGCCCTCACCTGTAGATTCTCCAGGGTTCTCTTCGAACGTTCCTTCACAATCAGCTCCTTGTTCCTCGGGAAATTCCTCAAAAGAACCTTTAGAGTAAAAACCACAGAATTCCATCAGAATCTATCAAAAACTCAGCAATCAATACTCACTAAGGTTACACGAAGTAGTATATACTCCGAGGTACGATAATCTAGCGCGAAAGGACAAGTTTTTGAAAAAGAAATTTTCCTCCTCCTCCTAGGGTGCTCTCGGCCACACATGGTAATTGTGTGTGTCGATTTTTCTTCGATCAAACTTGGTTCCTAGGTTATTATTAGCCGTAACTAAGGTTATTCTAAACTCGGAAAAATTATCGGATCGAAAACTGTCGCAGGGGTATTTTGGTCAATATTTTTAGCTCAGAATTTCAAAATTGGAATTTCGAAAAACAAATTAGATGGGGACGTCACCTACGACGTTTATGACAACTAATCCTACTAGCACTAAGCTAAGGCGATAGTTTTCATCCCAAAGGACGGAACTTTGTCCCAAAATGGGTATTTGAAGCAGAATTGAAACTCGACGGTAGTTTTTCGAGAATCGGCGTAATATTATTCGCTCAACATGCTCAGGAGCACGTAGGGAAGATGTTTAGATAGAAAAATGGAATTATCTGGATAGTTTTGCAAAAACCTCAAAACTAAGAGCACAGAAAGACATAGTGAAAAGCTACGGAAACGACGATCAGAGGTAAGGATTAGCGACTATACCTCGATACCTTCAAGTAGCAATTGTTGGATCGACGATCAAGCAAGAAACGGCGAAAATCTTCTCTTCTCCCTCTCCTCTCAAACTCGCGGCCTCTTGGGAAGAAAATGGGTAAGTTTTGCAATTTTTCTCATTTTCTTGCTATATATAGAGGATGGAAAAACGCTGGAAAATGAAAGTTTCGCGATTCCGATTTTTCCGGCTTCATTCTCCGTGAATTCTAAGATAGGTTTTGGCGACAGAATTCCAAAACTCAACAGAGGTTTCCTTGTACTTTAGGTGACTAATGCAAAGTCGGTGTAAAACTATTTTACCCGATAAGTTACTTTTTGCAATGGATGTCGGAAGAGAAAACTTCCTTCTGAAGAAAGATTGAAAACATCAAGAGAAATGGGTGTACGCGTGTGGAATCTTCATTTGAAGCTCCGAATAGAAAAAGTCTTGCTGCTACGACGGAGGTTGTGGAGTGGCACAATGGTGGAGGCTGAGGCCTTAGCATTCCGGTGGGCGATTGGATTAGCTATTAACCTTGGGTCCATACGGGTTTGCTTTGAGACGTATTGTCTCACTCTAGCTCTTTTAGATGTGGAAGAAGCCTCCGGACAGGAGGAACTACTTAGCTACTATTTTTAGTGATTGCATGCTTTCAGTTGTGTCGTTCTTTAGATTTCGTATCTGTTGTTTTTGTTCGCCGTTCAGGCAATGTTGTTGCAGACTTTTTGGCCAGGAATGCCGCCTCATACGCCGGTTTTGTGTGGATTGAGGAGGTACCGCCTGAAGTCGATGTTTTTATAACCGCAGACCTTTTGCCTTCTATGCCCCTATTTAATTGATAGCAGGTTCTTTAAAAAAAAACTATTCTATCATTTATGCTGATTCCAACTTAATGATTTTTTCGTCTTGACAATGTAACTCTAACATTGTGGTGGATGTGCTTGTCCTCTTCATTCGCTAGTCTCCATTGTTAAATCATTCTCTTCTGTGTTTTTTAATCTAATAATAAAGCTTTGGACAAATGGACAATTCTTTCGGAACCCCACATGTAGGCGCTGGTATAGTCCTGAAGGTTATTGGTAGTGATGGTTGAGACAGAGGGAAATGAGTAGGAGGAAATGAGACAACATGTGGTCTAGGGATATCACTACAAGAAAATACCTTATTATCAGCGGCTTTTACTGAAAGAAAACCGTCGCAACATGTCGTTGTTATTAGGCCATCGGTAAAGTGGTAAATAATTTTTTTGGTGGAACTAGTTACCGCCAAATTACAAATGACTTTACTAACGACCAAAACTGGTGGTAATTTTAAAATTTGAAATTGTCGCCGCCGATAGTTTCAAATTGAAATTTTTGTGAGGCAATAACTTTGCGGGCTTTTAAAAATTTTATTACGGACTACCGACGATCAAAACCGTTAATGACCTATAAATAAGCGTTTGCAAACGCTCTTACTGACACAATTCCTCCTCTCCTTATTGAATTTTTTTAATTTATTCTTATACATCAGAAAATTTCCTTATAGAATTTTAACATACATAATCTACACAACAAATTTTGATATGCAACTAATAACTCTTTAAACCATAAACCAAAAAACTTGTGTCTAGGTGAGGGTTATGTTTTAAAAGGAATGAGTTGGTGTTGCAGTTGGAAGCAACCCCATCTAGGATGCAGCCTGCTGGTTCGAGACCTAAGAATACTTAATTCATAGTTCTTCACGACACCTCTTAAATCACAACCTTATGGCAGCCCTCACTCATTTTTAGACTATTAAAATTATAGTAATATTTTTTCCCAACCTTTAAGTATTGATCAGGTTAAGTTTTAAACCCAAACTCATCCCTATATCTGAAGAAATCCGATAAGATACAGGTTTAAGAAAGTCTGGGCTACAAAAGGACGGGTTCGGGTTGACTCGGTAGACAAGTTGAATGAAAATTTCAAATCTCATAAAAGAATTATAAATACTTCTCACTATGTAAAACTAGTAGTTCCCAATCATATTATGAATTATAGAAGAAGCTACACTTGTATTGGATTATTTGCACAAAAACTTGTATGGTACAATGTTCTAATCTAACTATACAATGAGATACATATCTCGTAGGAGTGTTCGTGGGACAAATTGAGTCGAGTTGTACTTGTCTTTCACCCGATCCTAAATATTGACAGAGCTAGTTTTAAAACCTGAACCCGTCCATAGACTCGAAGAAACCCGATGATGTTCAAGTTGATCGGACATGAGCCAGGACAATTCTAGGGACAAGGTCGAGTCCTATACACCCTAATGACCCTTTCGATCACCCGTGACTCCAACCATGATCAATATCCTCTATTCTTAAATAATGTCTCATTCTTTATCTCACAAATTAGATTGTGTCATATTAACTAAGTCATCAATTTGAGGTTATAAATTTTATATCCATATATATTTTTTTTGAGTGATGTAGCATTGGTCTAAAATTTTAAGTGGCTTAGCATAAATAGGATCTTCATCCTAATTTTTTTTTAAGAGTAAAAAAAAAATACTATATTTTTTTTCTTATGTTGGTATTTGTGTGCAGACCAATCCGGGTCACAACAAAAACAACCCATACCACTCTGAAGTAAGAACCCAAAACCGCAAAACGTTCAACACGTGAGAGTGCTAAAAATATCAGGTTATAAATCCAACGGCTACAATCCAAAGAGAATAGGGTTTCACAATCCAACGGCGCACAACAATCCACCTCCAAACCTATAAAATCCCCAAAACCTTAACGAAACCCTTCCTCTTTCATCTCCTGCTTCAACCGCAACTCCCAGCCACCGAAGCAGGAGAATCAAAAAAACCCTCACCGAACCCCGCCGCCACATTCGATCATTCCCACGGCGGCGATGCCTTCTCTACTCCCTCTCTCCAACGGCGCCACCGCCATGAGCGAGAGTCCCAAAGACAAGTCGAAGAAGAAGAAGGACAAGAAGAAGAGCGAAACCGTCCAAATCGACGCCGATTTGGAGGTGACGAGCTCCAAGAGCAAGAGCAAGAAGAGCAGCTCGAAGAAGCGGAAGAAGAGTTCCGATGAGGAGGAAGAGGAGCAGGAGAGGAGTGAGACTAGCTCTGAGCTCGTGGAGCCGAAGGCGAGTAAGAAGATGAAGAAGAAGATTAAGTTTGATGAGGATGGTGAAGAGGAGGAGGAAGAGGTGGTGGTTGAGAAGAAGAAGGAGGATCCGAATGCGGTTTCGAGGTTCAGGATTTCGGAGCCGTTGAGGGCGATTCTGAAGCAGAAGGGGATTGAATCGCTGTTCCCCATTCAGGCTATGACGTTTGATACCATTCTCGATGGTGCTGATATGGTTGGTCGCGCTCGTACTGGTCAGGTCTGTAGTTTTCTTCCTTTCTTTTGATTCTCTGTGTTTGTGAGCTCATGAGTTTTGGAGAATGAAATAATTGTGTAGTTATCTTCATGGATGTAACTTTTAACTAAATAAATTTCTCAAATATAAATTCATCTCCAAATTTTTTAGGTGTGACTAAGTAATTCAGATTTGGTAAAAAAAATCTGGGGATGATAAATTAGGTGACTCTATGATAGATAAGGAACTAAGTAGTACCATGTTTATAACCAAAACAATTTTATTTGAGAGTTAAGTAGAAGTCTTTGATGAGTGTAATGTGATTCGGACCACATGATTAGATAATTTGGAAGCCGCTGTCCGAATATTTTGCTTTCCACTTGTCTGTAAACTTATATTATCTATCTTTTGCTTCTTTGGTAAAATGCAGGGTAAAACTCTGGCCTTTGTGTTGCCCATACTTGAGTCTTTGACAAATGGTCCGGGCAAAGTGGCAAGAAAGACTGGTTATGGGAGGTCTCCGAGTGTCCTTGTGCTTTTACCTACTAGGGAATTGGCCACTCAGGTATGATATGCATGAGCTGGTTGTTAGAGTATGTTTGTTTGCCATTTTATTTATGCGTACTTTTCTGTTGTGGTATATTTTGTGTTAGGTGTTTGCTGATTTTGAAGTTTATGGTTCGGCTATGGGATTGAATGCTTGCTGTTTATATGGTGGTGCTCCATATCATAGTCAAGAAAGTAATCTCAAACGAGGTGTTGATATTGTTATTGGAACACCGGGTCGCATAAAGGTTAATTTTTATTTCAGTAATACTTGTTTGGATACATGTAGTGGTTTTTCATTTTTTTCTATGTGATTGTTAATTACTGCAAAAGTCGATTATAGAAGCTTCACTCTGTATTTAAGACTATCAGTAAATTTGTATAGGACCATATTGAGAGGCAAAACCTTGACCTGAGCAAACTAAGGTTCCGTGTCCTTGATGAGGCTGATGAGATGCTGAGGATGGGTTTTGTTGAAGATGTCGAACGCATTCTAGGTATGATTTTGCCTAAATGTAAATTTTGAAGGCTTTATTGTATGAATATCTGCGCCAACTGTTGTGACATGTCAGTAGTTAACTATCTGAGATTGTCTACTTTTAGTTGAATTTGGTATTTTTTCTGGTTCTGTAATATATTTCAGCATTACAATGATCTGTTTTATTTTTGCAGGTGAGGTAGATGATGTTAATAGAGTTCAGACACTTCTTTTCAGTGCTACTTTGCCAGTCTGGGTTAAGCAGGTATGCATCTATCATCTTTGTCGCCATTTCATGTTCTGATTGGGTTTTATTCAGTTGGATTTTTAGCTTATCCAACATTTTTTATTGCCAGATTTCTACAAAATTTCTGAAACCAGATAAGAAAACTGCTGATCTTGTTGGGAATGAGAAAATGAAGGCTAGCACCAATGTTAGGCATATTGTTCTTCCATGTAGTAGTTCTGCCAGGGCGCAGCTTATCCCTGACATTATTCGCTGTTACAGCAGGTGATTTGTTGTATTCAATTTGTGATCGTCACAATATTAAGTATGTTTAGAGTTTAGAATTGACTTTTTGCATGTTGTTTCAGTGGAGGCCGAACCATTATTTTTACTGAGAAAAAAGAGTCTGCTTCTGAGCTTGCGGGCTTGTTGCCTGGAGCAAGAGCTCTCCATGGTGACATACAGCAGTCACAACGGGAGGTAAAATTATATACAACTTTTGATATGATTATTGATTCTGTAGATTTTCATTGAACGGGTGTTGCAATGGTGACCTGTCCTGGAACCTTTGATGTTGTATTGGACTCTTACGTTTGCTTTATGGTTTTTGTTTTAAATTTGTAATGAAGGTTTGAGTGCCACTCTGTTTCCTGTTCCTTGCAGATTACGCTGAAAGGTTTTAGGTCTGGGAAATTCATGACATTGGTGGCTACAAATGTGGCTGCTAGGGGTCTGGATATTAACGATGTTCAGTTGATTATCCAGGTACTCTTATTCATATATTTAATTTTTTATGATGTTATAAATCATTCTTTATATTCTTGTTTATCTGATGTGACATTGTATCTGATTTAGTGTGAGCCTCCACGGGATGTAGAAGCATATATCCATCGATCTGGGCGCACAGGAAGAGCCGGTATGTTTGGAGTTTGATTATTTGTTAGGATAGAGAGATTGATGTTACCAAGTTTTCCGGTTACATATTTGGCTTTCGTTTTTCAGGCAATACTGGAGTTGCTGTAATGCTTTATGATCCAAGAAAGTCAAATTTTTCTAAAATAGAAAGAGAATCGGGTGTGAAGTTTGAACACATATCTGCTCCCCAGCCTGATGATATTGCCAAAGCTGTTGGTGGGGAAGCTGCTGAATTGATTATCCAAGTTTCTGATAGGTATTTGCTTACTGCGTTTAACAGTGTCTTTTGCTGCTGGGTAGTTTTTATATTATTCTTTATTCTTATGTTTAATACTGCGAACATGTGTTGTAAATGCAGCGTGGTTCCTGCATTCAAGTCTGTTGCTGAGGACCTTCTGAAGAACTCTGGTTTATCAGCTGTTGAGTTACTTGCAAAAGCTCTTGCCAAGGCTGTTGTGAGTCCAATCATTTTCCATATTCTCTCCTTGTCTTTTCCCTACAATTTATTTTTGTTTTACAGTAAAATCTTTATCTTCTCTTTTTTTCTTCTGATCTGGGAAAACATCATGTTATTTGCAGGGTTTTACTGATATAAAGAAAAGATCACTGCTGACTTCCATGGAGAATTATGTTACATTACTTCTCGAGACTGGAAGATCTATCCACACCCCATCGTGAGAACTTAACTACAGATAATTAGGACTATCTTACTTGTATCAGTATCTTGGATGATCTTAGTGCTTATAGTCTTGTGGTTTGGATATATTACTATTGAGTGTAGAGTTATTTAGTTTTCAAGGTTATCAAACTGCACTTGAATTATCAGTTTGTTTTTTTGTCATGCATTTTGTTGTGTTTGACCTTTTGATTTTGTTGGTTGTTATCAGCTATGCTTTTGGAATCTTGAGGAGATTTGTGCCTGAGGAGAAGGTTGATGGTGTGCAGGGTCTTTCTCTCACTGCAGATGGAACTGGTGCTGTGTTTGATGTACCAGCCAATGATTTAGATGCATTCCTTGCGGGTAAAATTTTACCTAACTGTTGACTTAGTATTCTGATCATTTTAAAAAGAATTCGAACTTTTACCTTTTCCGACATAGATATTCTATATGGACTGGCATCCTTAAACTTTCATTGCTTTTCATGAAGATTGTAATTATGACTAGGTCAACCTGTCTTTCAAGCTTTAACTATCACTAGACACTAGTTTACAATTAGCATTGTAAGAATTCAACATGTAGCTTTTAGTCTTGGTCAATATATTCAATTCTATTGTGTTTGCTCTTCAGGTCAGAAGAATGCTGGTAATGTAAGCCTAGAGGAGGTAAAACTATTGCCACGTTTGCAAGAAAGGGACCAATCAAGAGGGGGCAGAGGGGGTTTTGGAGGTGGCGGGAGTAGGTTTGGGAGAGGTGGCCGTGGGTTTTCAAGTGGTGGTAGAGGTTATGGAGGCCGAGGTGGAGGTGGTAGGAGATGGTAAGAGACTATGAGTTGAGTGATCACTATGCTCATTATGATCAGGGAGCATAATGGCATTAACTTTTGCTGTGTTATCTGCTGCCACCACCGCCCCTCAATTTTGCTGGCCGTCTAAAACCCTACATGGGGTGGTCTAATTTTTGATAATTCTTTATGTTCAGTGTCTCCCAATTAGTTCAATTTTGACAGGAAAATGTACTAGTTAAGTTTCTATATGTGACAAACAAGGACGAGTTTTTAAGTGTATGATTGATTATGACATCGACAATGGTGAAAAATATATATATTCTGTCATTTATTTGTGTTTAGCTAATTTATTTTCTTTTCTTCACATGGTTTTCATATTTGCTCTCCCCTGAGCGTTCAATTTTTATAATTCTCTTAATAGAGTAGAGTGGAGTTTGTTTATAAATGAGTTTTACATGTACTCGAATAAGCTGGAAGCTGTAGCTTCTCCTTGAATGCGTGTACAACGATTTGATTTTGATGTATCGTATCAGATTATCAGGTTTTTGAACATTCAACATTCAGGTATATGTTAAAGGACTAATAATAATTTAATCTATGGAGCTCTTTCACTATTATTGTTACATGCCTAAGTAATTTAATCTTATAATTTTATTGTCAGATCATGAAATAATTTGATGAAATGTTAAGCGATTTGTTTGATTAAGAAACAAGAGTTAAGTAAAAAAAACTTACCAAAAATCACCTGAACACTATTTTAGGAGGAACATAGATATAATTAAGACTTGAAAAAATAGCGAATAATTTTTTTTTATAAGTATTTACATATTTAAATCAATTAATTTTGAAATATTATTTTTAGTATCTTTATAATATAGAATTATGAAGCTTAATCTAAATAATCATTTTAGATATTAACAACTATCACAAGACTCGAGCTACAAGTCTCGATCTATACAAAACACACTGGATTTTTTGTGTTTCTTTCGGTTTCATTGATAACAGAAGAGCCGTACTCTATAGAATAGGGGCACTAGCATTTTATTAAAAAATGAAAAATAACTTAGAACCATTATTTGAATGTTGAGTTTCTCTACTAAAAAATTTGAATTTTTTATCTGTGTTTATAAGAAAAAACTTATCTAAATAATATCAAAAGTTTATTTAGATTAATTTTTGATATATTATTAAAAGATTAACTTTAACTAAAATTACATTTCAAAAAAAACTAAAATTTAATTTTTTTTTTTACATCGGAAAGATAAATTGCACCCTCCAGGTTTGATTCCGGACACTCCCTCACCTAACGCATATGTTCCTAGCTCTTACAATTTGAGCTATCATTCGTGACACTAAAATTTAATTTGAAGCTAAATCTTAAAAATTGATTTTTTTATGGTACTTAAAAATTGATTTTCAATTAATGTAGTTTTATAAATTTTAATTAGTTAAAAATAAATTTAAAGGATTTATATATGTAGAGAGTGACGGTGTTGGTCTTCTCACGTGTTTCTGTGTTTTTCTCTGTCTAGATCCTTCGAGTTCTTTGCGAACTCTCCACGTTCTACCGCTTCCATTCACCTACATGTTTCGATTCTCCACTGACCCATGAATTTCGCACTGTTCTAATCCGCTAAATTTCATCATCTTCTTCTTCAGTTTCGATTTTCAGTTTTCGCCATCATCATGTACAGAAGAGCAAAGATTGCTTTCGATGGTTTTCGAAGCTTGACTTTCAGGGTTGCTCCTCAAAATCCATCTTTTCGATGTAACTCGAGGATTTGGCCATCTGGGTATTCGAATTCATGCTCAAAAGGAGCTAGCTCTAATGGGTTCTCTTCGTTTTCTTCAATTTCTCAGAGATTAAGCACAAGAGGTGTTGGTGTTAATGGGGTTAATGGGGTTAACAGGAACTTTAACAATCTGTTTCTTTCTGGGGGTAGGAGATTTTACTATGTGGATCCTTACAATGTGAAGCATTTCAAGCCAAGAGGGCCAAGGCGATGGTTTCAGAATCCTAGACATGTTTTCATTGTTGTGGTGGTTGGTTCAGGTGTTTTCATCACTTTGTATTTTGGGAATAGGGAAACAGTTCCTTACACGAACCGAACTCATTGGATTCTGATGTCTAGACCCATGGAGAGGAGGCTAGGGGAGTCTGAGTTTGAGAAGATGAAGGCAGGTTTTAAGGGGAAGATGTTGCCTCCTATACACCCGGAAAGTGTGAGGGTGATGATGATAGCTCAGGATATCATTGGTGCATTGCAGAGAGGGTTGAGGAAGGAGAATGTGTGGAGTGATTTGGAGTATGCATCACAGAATACCATGTTGGGTGAAGAAAGTGGGAGGGAGGCATTGCATGTGCTGGCTGAAAATGAAGGGAAGATTGAAGGGAAGTGGCATAGGGAGGATGAGATTCTTGATGAGAAGTGGGTTCAGCAGAGTAGGAAAAAAGGTAAGGAACAAGGGAAAGAGCCTAACACTGCTCATTTGGATGGTTTGAATTGGGAGGTTTTGGTTGTGAATGAGCCTCTTGTTAATGCCTTCTGCTTGCCTGGTGGGAAGATAGTTGTATTTACTGGTTTGCTTGAGCATTTTAGAAGTGATGCAGAGATAGCAACTATTATTGGACATGAGGTATAACTGTGCTTGGTTTAAGGCTTAAGTTTACTAATTGTTTTTTGTTGTTTAACATATCTTGGAGACCCATTGCTTACACATTAGATTAGAACTTGCTAATTTATTATTTTTCACTTGGTGGGGTATAGCTTTTCTTGTTTCTTATTGTTGTATATGCAGACATATCAACTTATGTGGGTCTTCCTGTTAATTAGGTTGGACATGCTGTGGCTCGACACAGTGCTGAGGGGATTACAAAGAATCTGTGGTTTTTTATTCTGCAGTTGATTCTTTATCAAATTGGCGTTATGCCTGATCTTGTCAACACAATGTCATCGCTTTTATTACGGCTACCTTTCTCGAGACGGTATACATCATTCATTCTCTCTATTTCTAACCACTTGATTTCTTGTGCTGTTCTTTGATTGTACTAGAGTCATTTGAGGGAAACATAGAGTTTGTCATGAAATGTTGAAATAGATATTCATAAAACAGTGCTGCTGCTCTGGTTTTCCTAATGAATTTCTATATTCCTGTCTGTAGACCAAATGTAGCTAAAAGCTTTGTACAATTTTCCATCAATTTGACTGTTAGAACTTGAGTACTTGTATTTTTCTTAGATGTGAAATTTAATTTGAGTTAGATATCAATTACTATTCTATGAATAGTTAGAGTTTCTGTTACTTTACATGAAGACTCTCATGTCCAATAAACATTAGGTATCTATATGCAGTCTACTCTCAGTTTGGTTAAGCTTATGAAAATAACATATGACCTACCTATAAGCTACTTTCATCTTATTCTATTCGCCTTCTTTGACTAGCTTATCAATAAGTGCTTCTACCAAATATAAACTCTTTTGACTTATTCCAGCAAGCTTCTCGATTAAGCTTATGGATAAGGGCTTACGTGGTAAGTATTTATGGGCATAAACGCTTGCTTCTCAATTAAGCTTATGAATACGGGCTTACATGATAAGTATTCGCTTAATTATTCTGTAACAGGCACACCCTGAACACAATTTCTGGGAGTGAGCTAGCCCAAACCAAACTAATTCATTTGTTTAAGAATGCTCGAACGTTCTTGGAGTTGACTTTATGCCGTAGAATATCTTGAATTTGAATCATATTCTATGTTAGATTTAGAATTTGAATCATATTCTTTGTTGGTCTGAAGTAGTTTTGATGGATTTCATGAGTCTGACATGGCACTTGTGAGATTTCATCTGATGGACAAGTTATTTTATATTTGGTTTTTTTCTGTGGCTGGAGTGTGGATTGGTCCAAAGTGAGAGGGGCATCCTGAGCGATGATTTTGTAGAATTTCCTATAAAATTTTCATTTTTGTGCTGATAGTTTAGTTCATACTGCTTTGTATTTGTATTTATATCAATTTCTTATTATTCATGTTTGACATGGCTACGTTCGTTCATTCTTGAGTGCACTTGTCGTTTGGCATGTACTTTAATTACTTTGCAATGTCTACGCTGGTCCTTTCTGCCTGTCACTGTTGTCTTTTCCATTCAATTCATACTTTTATGATTGTTTTCAAGCTGCTTGTTCTTGTTCTTCATGGTAGATTTTTATATTGAAATGAAAAATTGTTGTAATTATAATGTGATTTTTTATGTAAACTTTTTTTGGTTAGTTTTTTAAGCTTAACCCAAGTTATTTTCTATTTTTCAGGATGGAAATGGAAGCCGACTACATTGGGCTACTGTTAATTGCATCAGCTGGCTATGATCCCCGGGTGGCACCTAAAGTCTATGAGAAATTGGGAAGAGTCACTGGCGATTCTACGCTTGGAAATTATATCTCTACTCATCCATCTGGAAAAAAGAGAGCAGAATTGCTGGCACAAGCTAAGATAATGGAAGAAGCACTTACTATATATAAGAATGTTAGGTCAGGACGTGGGGTTGAAGGATTTCTTTAGGACTTCAGTCTCACCACTCTACAAAATACAAAGCGACTGTTCTTGAACTTGTCTAGGATGTTTTTTTCTTTTTCAATTTAATTTTGTCAATATTTTGGATGGAACTTCCTATATTTGTGTTCAACTGTTCATTATGTGGATTAGCATCTATTAAAGTGACAATGCCCTCTCCACACTTCTCTGAATCCAAAGATTCTGTTGTACATTATGCTTTTGTACAGTTAATACTCTCACCTCTTTAGAGGACATAATAATAAACTAATAAGAAGTAAAATGTAATTTTTTGAGCATAGTAATGATGATATTACCTAACACACTTATTTCTCAATGGAGTAAATTCAATACTCTTTCTTCATTGCTAACCTCTGAACTTTTTAATTTTTGTACATGTCAAGTTTACTTTGTGCATGTTTGGTTCTCATTGGCGAACCTCTGAGTCGAGTATAGATGGACAAACGCGCAGAACCGGCTACTTTTAGATATTTGGGTGCTGCCATCAAGAATCGATCACATTCCCATAATCAACTTTGGGGTCAAGCTGGAGAGTCTAGCTTCTTTGACGGGCTACAATCAATTCTTGTAGCTGAAAGGTCAAATTTATGGAGTGTGTTCAGGTATACCCTTTACTCGTCCTTCCGTTTACAGCTGAATGGTTGGAAAGGCTATCCTGAAAATGTTGGATTCAAATTTTTTAGAGGTGAACTTAGTCTTTAAGAAGATCAATGTGCTAGTATTAGCTTTCAGTATGGGTTTTTCGGTCTGGATTTTCTTCTCATTACTTATTTGCCTATACTGTCAAACTTTAAACTTCTTATTTGCCTATGCTGTTGTATCTGATTACTTATTTTCCTATGCTGTCTTGGAAGTTAATGTTCTTGTGGTGCAGGCATTGTCTCAGGTGCCAATTTATGTGTACCAGTGCATTTGCTTCTGTTACTTTTAACCATTGGAATTACATGATTTTTCTATACATTGCTGATGAAGAAGCATTATTCCTGAAAATTCTTGATAATGTCTCTCCACTCCAGTATGTATCCCTTTCCATTGGTCAATAGTAGGATATGGACCTCAGATGAATGTTTTCAGTTTGCTATTCAATTTCCAAATAGGGAAAAGCTTCTTGCCAACACCTTTATATAAGTAGTTTAGAATCCTTTGTGTATTTGATGAATGTTTGATTGGCAAGAGAGTTTGGAGAACTTTCTATGTGATTTTAGTTGGTTTGGTTTGTCAAAGAGGGCAAGGCTGTTTTGTCCGTGAGCGCAGTATGGTTATGGTAGTAGTATGCTTATATAAGTGAGTTGATTCACCTATTCTGCGGATTAAGTTGATTCGGGTTGGACCCCTTTTTTCCTTTTCATATTTTTTTGTAGTCTTTTTCTCTGTTTTTTGCATTTTCAATATTTTCTTTTTAATTCTTTTACATTTTATATGATTTTTGAAATATTTTCTAATTAAGGTGAACCAAGGATTTGGCCACCTCTCCCAGCTCGTAAAATCCATGACAGCTTGCCTCAGTACATAGTTTAACCTCCAAGGTCTGTCATTACAGATTTGATTTTTTCGCCATCTCCATGGCCACCAAAGAACGGCCATGGAGATGGCGAAAAAATCAAATCTGTATGATTTTTTTGCTGCTGTATGATTTTCAGAACCAGTTCTGGAATGGTACATGAACATCAAGAGGTGGCAGGCTCATTCCAAAATGCATCCAGAAGTTGCGTGAACCCGGGCATGTGCGAAACACATGATGAAGGTCCTTTGATGATGAGAACAGTTAGCGTTACTGCTGACATGATTTTGTTGCCGTTTTGCGTTTGTGGGTAGTGCCTCTTTTCCTATGAGCCAAAGGAAAAATTTGATTGGCAGGTAATTAATTATATTTGTAGATAACTCTGGTGTAGATATCATTTTGGGTATTTTACTGATAGGTAAAAGCATCCCCTTAGCTTAGTTAGAATAGTTAGTAAAGGGTTAGCCTATATATAAGGGAGTGTTGAGAGGGTTTAGGTATCCTTGCTTCCTTGGGGATCATTTGTGTAATTGATTGTGGAGAGTCCAGGTTCTCTCGAATAACCTGGGTTACTCTCAGTAATAACAAAATTTCCTATCTCTTTCTTGGCTGATTCTATCATTTACCTTTTGCAAGGGAGCTGCTTCGGCATGGGAGTCAGGTTTGCTAATATTTTCTAATTTATGGATAACACGCCATTGCTTTGGTTTTCTTCTTTTAGGTATCTGTTTGTCATTTTTCCATTTCAGAATTATGCTTGAACTTTGAACTGTGAACTGAAACTGCTTTTGATGTGCTTTTCTTAACGCTAAAAATGAAAGTTTGAGCTCTAATGATACTGTTATTTGTTCTCACATCTTTCTTGACATCCTTTCTTCAGGTCAAGCATCCTGAGGTTGCACAATTTCTAGGAGGGCACCTATATGCGTATTCAGATACAATGAAGCTTCATGATTATAAAGCTGATTCTTTTGTGTACAAATTTTAAAATAGTCAGCGGTGATATTTATCTATATATCTAGTATAAGCATATGCAATAATTTTCAAAAATAAAGATCTGAAGAATCAAACATGATAATAAAGCCTAATAAGGCTTAATTGCACTTTTGGTCCCCCACGTTTACCCTTTGTGCGGTTGTCGTCCTTAAAGTAATAAAATTGCAAAAAAACGTCCCGTACTTTGTCGAACGGCAGCACTTTTGGTCCCTCATCCATATTCCGTCCAAATTTTAACAGTTTCTGTAAAAAACTAACGTTCTCAGGTTTTCCAGAAACTTTTTTTTTATAAGCTCTTCATCTTCTTCATAACCTTCATCTCTCAAACCCAGGAAATAAAAACCACAACCATCTCCTTTAAACCAACACCCTTCCCTCAACCTCTAAAACTTCCTACAACATAGTAAACCCTTAATCACCCACACCATTCTCCCTCTTTAATCTCCATGCATGAATAGCTTTTCCTTCCCCCACTGAGAGCAAGAGAAACTGAAATTCTAGAGGGGATTCTTTTCAAGATGACCCAGATATGCAAAATGAGAAATCAACATAGACAGAGACACAAGAAATAATTTTAATTTGCAGAAATGGAGGGGAGGGTGAAAGGAACATAAAAGTAAAAAAAAACCCAAATGAACTTGTGGAACAGAGAAGTTTGAGAGGAACCAAAAGAATTAACCAAGGAATAACGATTGGTGGGCAAGCATCCAGTGAATTGCAATCACAAATTTCAGATTTGCAATGCAGATAAAGAAAAAGGGTAATAATTTCATTCAAACAGTTATACATGCAATAACTCAGGACAGGTTGGGATCTGGATCTGTTGGCCCTCTGTTTCATCTTCTCCAAATTTGGGAGTGGGTTTAATGGGGGTTGGGTTGGGGTTTCTAGTGGTGGGACTGGGAGAAGATGAAGAAAATTGGGGAAGATGATGTTTTTGGGGGAGAAGAGAAGATTTTGGGAGAAGAAATTCGGGGAAGATTATGAAGAAAGAGATGGAGATGAAGATGATTGAGGAAAATAAGAGTTTTGTTTTTAGTTTTCATTATTTTTCTCAAAAAACCGTTAAAATTTGGACGTAATATGGATGAGGGACCAAAAGTGCTGTCGTTCGATAAAGTGAGGGACGTTTTTTGCAATTTTCTTACTTTAAGGACGATAACCGCATAAGGGGAAAACTTGAGGGACCAAAAGTGCAATTAAGCCTAATAATAAACTAAAGAACAAAAATTAAAATCAAGGGAAATGTTTTTTGGAGGCTGTAATTGACATGATGGGCATCGTGTTCGTGTGTTAGTGTTCTTCTTGCCAGTATAGCTACCTTTTCATAGAGCTTAGTTTGAGACAACAATGGCGGAACCTCTTTGGAATGAGCAAGTTGGGCGGGCGAGGTGAGAGGACAAGGTTCAGCTGGAACGGAGGGCTGGGTCTCAAGGTTTTTGGTCGCTCTGCACTCCGCGTGAGATATTGATGGGGTGGGTTCTTGGTTGCTCTGCACTCCGTGTGAGATATTCAAGTATTGGATAAAAAGGGGTTAGAAAGAGCAGCTGACAGGAATTGAAGAAGGAAGTTTCAGGAACCTCGGCATAAGCTCAAATAAGCTATTACATGTAGCTTATTGAATTAAGCTCAAATCAGCTTATGGAGGACTTATAAACTATTTTAATAAGGTGCCCAAACACTGACACAAGTGCTTATATGGTAGAATAAGCTCTAAATAAGTTCTCTCAAACGCCTCCTTCCTCTACTTTGACATATAAGCCATTGATGCCATCTTGCAGTAGCATTGTGTTATTCCCACGTCTGGGTTGGTGGGTTTTATATTTTCAATCTCACCATCCTCAAACGTGCCCTTGAATGCATCCCACTCTAGAAGGGAGGGGCAAAGAGAGCTATCGACTCACTCCACTATCAGGCATGCTCATAATGATATCTATTATCGTAGCAAACTTGAATTTATTTGCTTTAACCATAAATTTACAGAAGTCTCCTAAATGAATATTTATTGTTATATACTAAAATTTACAGACTATTGGAATACTAACTTGCTATCGAGGAATAAATTCACTTATAGGCATTTCATTGGTAGAGAATATTGTAGAAGTCTTGATCGATTGAAAGGAACTTAATTCTTGAGCAGTTAGTTGTGCAGACATTCTACGTGAGGAAAATGCCGGTTCTTGTGGAGTTGGTAATTCAATAGAATGACTGCTAAGATATGAAACAATTGTTGTCATTGTCGGTCTAGCATCAGGGTTTTCTTGCACACACAATAAACCAATATGAATGCATTTAATGACTTCAAATTCAAAAAATGCTTCTTTGATAGTTGGGTCCAAGATAGTTAAAGGTGCTTGATCCTTCCATTGTCTCCAAACCTATAAAAAATTGTTAAACTTTATATCCAAAATATATATGTAAGAATGTACTATGTGTTATGAGATTAACTCAATCTATGTGCCTATGAACTGACATAAATATACTTTGAAACCATTGCTATACTATATACTTACATAGCTCAGAAGGCCGTTCATAACACGATGTAATTCATAAGAACTTAGATTCTTTTTTCCAGTAATAATCTCTAAAATCATGACTCCAAAACTGAAAACATCCGATTTCTCAGAAAAATGTCCAAGCATAGCATACTCAGGAGACATATAACCACTACAAATAATAAAAAAAAGAAGTCAATGTCAATTGATCAAAATTGAGAATTTTAAAAACTAAGAGTGGAAATGATAAGGATTAGATTTTCAAACTTACTATGTCCCAACAATTCTATGTGTACTTTCTTGATCTTGGTTTATTTCAACAATTCTAGCTAAACCAAAATCTGAAATTTTTGGAATCATATTTTCATCTAATAGAACATTACTTGGTTTGAGATCACGATGAATAACTTTGAGTCGGGAATGTTCATGTAAATAAGTAATTCCTTGAGCAATCCCTTTTATAATACTGTAACGTTCAACCCAACTAAGAGGCTTTGGCTGCTGAGAATCTACAAAAATCATAAAGGGAGAACGTAATTAGAGTGACATGTTTTGTAATTAATTAGTTGAAGTTGAATTAAGTTAAGTTCATAGTGGCAATATATATATATATATATATATATGTATATATATGAGATGTATCAGACCGTAAGAATAAATTATGACTGTTAGATCTAATCATTAATGTTCAAGATCTAATGAGTTGACCGTTCATGATTAGATCTAATAGCTCATAATGACTCTTCTTACTCTTACAAAAAAGCGTCATTCTCATTTGAAACATCCTTTATATATATATATATATATATATATATATATATATATGAGATGTATCTTATGAAAGTGATGTTTTTGGATGAGACCGTAAGAATAAATTATGACTGTTAGATCTAATCATTAATGTCCAAGATCTAATGAGTTGACCGTTCATGATTAGATCTAATAGCTCATAATGACTCTTCTTACTCTTACAAAAAAGCGTCATTCTCATTTGAAACATCCTTTATATATATATATATATATATATATATAAACAAGTTAAAGAGCTAAAGTTAAAGTGTCAAACCAAATAAAAAGTAGTCAAGACTCCTATTTGTCACATATTCGTAAATAAGTATTTTCTCTTCTTCTTCAAGGCAAAATCCAATGAAGGCCACTAAGTTTCGGTGTTGAAGCTTAGCTATCAATAGAATTTCATTCTTGAACTCGTTAGCACCTTGTGTAGAACTACTTGACAATCTCTTTACAGCTATTTGTCGCCCATCAAGAAAAATGCCCTAAAAAATACAAATAATTATGAATGTGTATAAAGAAGTAAAAATGATTTCTTAAAATAATTTTTTACCTTGTAAACTTCTCCAAATCCACCTTTACCAATCTTATTCTCATTTGCAAAGTTGTTGGTTGCTGCTTTAATCATAGCCAAATCAAAGTGCAACGGCTCTAAAGTGGCAAATTCTTCACAAACTAGTTGAAATATGATTGAATTGTTAAACTATGTTTTCACCATAATTGAAATGAATAATTTTTCTTCGTTTTTAAAGATACATACGATTTTCTTTGATAATGGTCGTATAACTTTTTTTGGCTTTTCTCCTTAGCATGCAGTAGCCAACAAAAGAGGCGGCCATCAAAATAATAATCACGCCAACAACAATCAAGACAATTGTTCGCAATTGACCATGATTTTTTTCTGCACAAAACAATCAACATGTACATATGTACCACTCTCATGGAATCAATCAATTAATGAATATCAATATCAATCAATATAGATTTAAACGAGAGTTGAACTTAAACTTTTGGATTAAATACATTAAGTAATAAAAATATTTCTTTTTATTAAATACATTAGATAATATCTTTCCGATGTAAAAAAAAATACATTAAAAAAAAAAACAAAAAAAACCTACATCCACTTTATTATCCATTATATTAATTACCGATTGTTAAATTTTTTAATTCCTCTTACGGGTCTGGATGCATGGTAGCAAAGGGAATTTCACAGTCAATGAAGCCTACCAATGGCTAAATAACAAAGACAAGGTAGTGGATCGCATCTATCACTGGGCATGGATTTGGAAGCTGAAAGTGCCGGAAAAAGTGCGAATTTTCATCTGGACAATTTTGCAAGATGCGCTGCCAACGAATGATAAAAGATTTCGATGTAATCTAGCAATGTCGCCTTCCTGCACTCGTTGCTCTCATCCAGTAGAAGATGCTTTTCACTGCTTAAGAGAGTGCCCTCATGCCAGGGAAATATGGCTGCGCATGGGGGGCGCTATCGTGGAGCGGTTTTAATAACTCGAATATGGAGAATTGGCTGCAAATGCTAGCTAGAAGTGTCCATAGTTTGAGGTTTCTTTCAGGTTTATGGGGAAACTGGAAGTGGCGAAACAACTGGATATTTGAAAATCAGTCTTGGAACTTGGAGACAGCTTGGCGGAAACTGTGTCATGAGCACGATAGCTTTGTGCTGATCAGCCGCACCCCCAACGACAAAGGAACGTTCATGGCTTCAAGGTGGGAACCGCCGCCTTTGGGAGCGATGAAGTTAAACACAGATGGCAGTTATCGAGGAGAGGAAAATGTGATGGGTTGTGGAGGGCTGTTACGTGACCATGAAGGCAAATGGACAGGAGGATTTGTGAGTCATGAACCAGGTGGGAATGCCATAACAGCAGAAGCGAGAGCCCTCTTACAAGGACTGAATCTATCTTGGGAGAAAGGATACCGCAACGTGAGATGTGAAGTTGATTGTAGTGAGCTCCTAGCAATTCTAGATGACAGAGAAGCACTGCTATATTTCCAAGAAGCTAGGGAAATAAGAGAATGGCTAAGAAAAGACTGGTTTATTGACATTAGCCACATTGATAGAGAGTGTAATGCCTCAGCTGATTGTATGGCCAAATTGGCTGCTAGATCCCCTCCTCCTGGATCCAGGAATTTAGACTCCCCGTTTATGGAACTTGAAACTCTCTGGTTGAGAGACAAGTTAGGTAGCTTTTAGTTGTTTGTTGTCTTTTGTACCCTTTCCGATGAAGCAAAAAAAAATTTTATTTTAATTAAAATTATAATTACTGATGGACTGGGCGGGACATAAAGAAGATTATGTCCCGCCCAAAATGAACAATAAACCATTGACGATAGCCAAGGCGGGAAAGGCAACATGACGAGCTTCATTGCCCTCCTTTAGGTGATGGACCCACAAGCCAGCTGGAAGATTCCTTTGGATTTGTCTTATATGTACGGGGATTTGGGCCCTGATTGTCAGGCCCAAATATAGGAAAGATCCATATCATGACCACCCCCTCTATAAAAGGGGAGGTCATCCACTTGTACGAAACCAACTTTTTCAGCATTAATGAGAATATTCCTTTTATGGTAGTTTTGCTATTTTAGTGCTCTGCTAGGGTTTACTTTTTGTCTTTCTCTTACGTAAGCTTGCCCTAGTACAGAACATTGGCGCCGTCTGTGGGGAAGACTCAGCTCTTCCGGTGACAGAAGGAGGAATCGCGAGCCATGGAGACTCGTTCATACGGCGTAGGTCGGCGCGATCATCGCCGGCGCGGTGGTGGTCGACACGGCGGTCGCGCCGGCGGACGAAACAACAACCGTCCCGTACTGGACGACCAAGAGCAGGAAGCTTCCTCGGAGGGGGTCCACTCAGTGGCGCCGTCGCCGGCGTCATTGGTGAATACAGCTCCGGGAAGACCTTCAGATCTGATCGCTAAATCAGATCCAGGTGTTCGGCGGCGTTCAACGCCGCCTGACTACGTGAACTTGGAAGATCTTAAAACAACTGCTCCACGGAGAGCGCAAGAGGCAGTGACAGGTATCACGCCTGCGGCTTTGCAACAAATGTTAGATACCTTGCAGAAGGTGCAGTCCCAAAACGAGCAGTTGCAAGCCCAAGTTGAGTATCTTACTCAGCGGCAGAATTTTAAGCAAGAACAACGCCTGGAGGCGGAGGATGTAGTTGAATTCCAACCTTTTGTTCCAGCCATCACTAGGGTGGACATTCCAAAGCACCTGCAAACCATGGCATTAGACGCCTTTTCGGGCGAATCTGATCCTATGGAGCATCTTAGATACTTCAATACTAAAATGGTGATCGGCGGGGCGTCGGATGCGGTAAAATGTCGATTATTGCCTTCCACGTTCAAGGGCATGGCGATGCAGTGGTTCATTCGACAACCGCCCTTCTCCATTGATAATTTCACTGATCTGTCCACTAAGTTTCTGACTCAATTTTCCGCCAATAAAACCACAAAAGCAACAATGTTTGATCTTATCAGCATACATCAGCAACCAGGCGAGAAATTAAAAACCTACATGGCACGCTTCAGCAAGATGGCGGTGCAGTTGGAGGATGAAAATCCAGATGTCTGTTTGGCGTCATTCAAAAATGGCCTTCGGGCGGGAGATTTGAATAGAGACTTAACAAGGCGACCGGCGAAGGATATGATGGATCTTCGCGCTCGTGTTCAAGAGTTCATATTGATTGAGCAAGATGACCAGAAGAAACAAGAAAGAGAGGAAGGACGTAAGCAGTCTCAATCTGGCGGTGTTTCACAAGACAAATCTAAGGCGGGGAAGGAAACCAGGATAGCGCAAACCCCCCGTGTACCAAGACCGGGACCATATCACAACTCTAAACCTGGCTTTCAAAATACATGACACAGAAATTCACAAGGTCCCGCTGCTGCCACAGCTGGTCAGCCTGGTGCTTCGCCAACGCCAATCCCACTTACTAAGTTGAATGCACCCTTAAGTACCATTTTAAGGGCGGTTGGACAGACCAACGTTGTGCAGTACCCACCACCCCCACGGCGGCCGCCAGCTAACGTGGACACCAATAGGTGGTGCGAGTACCACAGAGCGTTGGGGCATACGACAGATAATTGCTGGAATTTAAGGCGGGAAATTGATCGCTTGATTAAAGCTGGCCATTTGGCAAACTTTGTCAAAGACACAGCAGCGCCGGAGGTAGCTAAAATCACTCAAGGGGACAAAGGTAAAGGTAAAGAGATAGTTGAAGAGTTGGGCGATCCTGTTGGGGAATGCTCATCTATTGCAGGAGGATTTGGCGGGGGTGCAATTTCAAGTAAGGCCAGAAAACGCTACGTGGCGGCAGTACACTCAGTACAGGAGTCGAACGAAGGCGAGTGTTGGGTGAATCATTCCCCTATTATATTCACCCCTCAGGATTTTGCGCATGTAATTCCCCATGACAACGATCCAATTGTGGTAACAATTAGGGTTAACAATTATGTGACAAAGAAGGTATTCTTAGACCAGGGATCTTCGGCAGATATCATCTATGGAGACGCCTTTGATCGCCTGGGACTAAAGGAATCAGATTTGAAACCATACAGGGGAACTTTGGTGGGATTCACAGGAGACCGTGTCAGTGTGCGGGGATACGTCGAAATTTCGACTGCCTTTGGAGAAGGAGAGTTTGTCAAGAAGTTTCAAGTAAAGTACTTAGTATTGGCGTGTAGAGCCAATTACAACGTACTCTTGGGGCGAGACACCCTCAACAAGGTCTGCGCGGTCATCTCAACTGCTCATTTAACTGTTAAATATCCCGCCTGCAACGGGAAGGTCGGGATATTGCGTGTAGACCAGAATGCAGCAAGGGAATGCTATTTGAGGAGCGTGGCGCTCTATGGGCGGAAGGCCGCCAAGGAGAGCCACCGAATTACAGAAATCTTCCCACAAGAAGGATTTAGCTTGGACCCAAGAGATGATGCTGATGATTTTCGCCCACAACCGCTGGAGGAAACCAAGCAGGTGCAAGTCAAGGATAAGTTTCTAAAGATTGGCAGTGGTTTGACAACAGAACAAGAGGACAGACTAATCACCCTTCTGGGTGATAATCTAGATCTCTTCGCATGGACCATCAATGATGTACCAGGGATTGATCCCAAGGTGATCACTCACAAACTAGCCATACGACCAGGGGCGACCCCGGTCATCCAACCAAGGCGAAGAATGAGTGAAGAAAAGAACAAGGCTGTACAAGTAGAGACTGAAAAATTGATCAAGGCCCGCTTCATCCGTGAGGTACAGTACCCAACGTGGCTCGCCAATGTTGTAATGGTCAAGAAGGCCAATGGGAAATGGCGAATGTGCACGGACTACACGAGCCTGAACAAAGTGTGTCCCAAAGATTCGTACCCACTTCCCAATGTTGACAAGCTTGTGGATGGAGCTTCAGGGAATGAACTTTTAAGTCTCATGGACGCTTATTCGGGCTATAATCAGATTATGATGCATCCCTCGGATGAGGAAAGTACAGCATTCATGACCAATCAGGCGAACTATTGTTACAAGACAATGCCTTTTGGTTTGAAGAATGCAGGAGCTACGTACCAACGGCTCATGGACAAAATTTTTTCAAAGCAAGTAGGCAGGAATATGGAGGTGTATGTGGATGACATGATTGTAAAATCCGCCAGGGCTAGTGATCATGGCGGCGACCTTAAAGAAGCGTTTGAGCAGTTAAGAACATATCAAATGAAGTTAAACCCTGAGAAGTGTTCTTTTGGGATCCAGGGAGGAAAATTCTTGGGATTTATGTTAACATCAAGAGGAATAGAAGTAAACCCAGATAAGGGAAGGGCGATCTTGGAAATGAAAAGCCCAACAAGTGTAAAGGAGGTTCAGCGTTTGACAGGGCGAATGGCCGCCTTATCACGTTTCTTGCCAATGGCGGGTGACAAAGCGGCCCCGTTCTTCACATGTTTAAAAAAGAATTCAAAGTTTCAGTGGACAGAGGAATGCGAACAAGCTTTTACCAAATTGAAAGAAACATTGGCCACATTACCGGTACTCTCCAAGCCAACACCAGGCGTTCCATTAGTGCTCTATTTGGCGGTTACTGACAAGGCGGTAAGTACGGTTTTGCTCCAGGAAGAAGGAAAAAAGCAGAAAGTTATATATTTCGTGAGCCATACTTTACAGGGGGCAGAATTGCGGTACCAAAAAATTGAAAAGGCGGCTTTGGCGATTCTGAAAACTGCAAGGCGCCTCAGACCTTACTTCCAAAGTTTCCAAGTCAAAATTAAAACTGATGTTCCCTTAAGGCAAGTACTTCAGAAGCCTGATTTATCAGGGCGATTGGTTAGCTGGTCAGTTGAGCTGTCAGAGTATGACTTACAATATGAGCCAAGGGGCCAAGTCACAGTCCAGAGTTTAATTGACTTCGTGGCGGAATTAACACCCACTGAAGGAGAGAAGACTCAAGGAGAATGGGTCCTGTCTGTGGATGGATCCTCTAATAACACTGGAAGTGGGGCGGGAATAACCATCGAAAGTCCAGATAAAATGATCATTGAACAGTCTCTCAAGTTCGAGTTCAAGGCGAGCAATAATCAATCTGAGTACGAGGCTCTGATTGCCGGCTTAAGGTTGGCCATTGAATTGGGAGTCCAGAAGTTATTTATCAAAGGAGATTCGCAGTTAGTGGTTAAACAAGTGAAAGGTGAGTACCAGGTGAAGGATCCGCAACTGTCCAAATATTTGGAAGTGGTGCGCAGATTGATGATGGAGGTCAAAGAAATCAAAATAGAACATGTCCCGAGGGGACAAAATGAGAGGGCTGATGTATTGGCGAAGTTGGCAAGCACAGGGAAATTGGGCAACTACCAGACAGTCATTCAAGAAACCCTGCCTCGCCCGAGCATTGATTTGGTAGAAATAAAGTTGAAAGCTGTAAAGTCAGTCAGTGAGGGCGAGATATCTTGGATGGAATCGATTAAAACCTTCTTAGAGAACCCACCAAAGGAGGATGATTTGAACACGAGAGCAAAACGAAGGGAAGCCAGTTTTTACACACTGGTGGGTGGAGAGTTGTATCGGCGAGGAATCATGTCTCCTATGCTCAAATGTGTCGATATCAAGGACGCCCTCGGAATAATGGCGGAAGTCCACGAAGGCGTGTGTTCTAGTCATATTGGCGGGCGATCCTTGGCAGTTAAGGTGATAAGAGCAGGATTCTATTGGCCAACGATGAAGAAGGATTGTTTGGAGTATGTTAAGAAATGTGAAAAATGTCAAGTCTTTTCTGACCTACACAAGGCTCCACCAGAAGAATTAACAACCATGATGTCGCCTTGGCCGTTCGCCATGTGGGGGACCGATATCTTAGGACCATTCCCTGTGGCGAAAGCACAAATGAAGTACATCATCGTGGCGGTTGATTACTTCACTAAGTGGATAGAGGCTGAGGCAGTAGCAACTATCACGGCCGCCAAGGTCAGGAGCTTCTTGTGGCGAAGGATTATTTGTAGATTTGGGGTTCCCAGGGCATTAGTAATGGATAACGGAACACAATTCACAAGTAGTGTTACCCGAGAATTTTGTACAGAAATGGGAATCGAGATGCGATTTGCCTCTGTAGAACATCCACAGACCAATGGGCAGGCTGAATCGGCTAACAAAGTTATCCTGAAGGGTTTAAAGAAGAAACTGGATGAAGCAAAAGGGCTTTGGGCGGAGGAACTACCAGGCGTTCTTTGGGCATACAACACCACGGAGCAGTCAAGCACAAAGGAAACCCCGTATCGTCTAACTTATGGAACTGACGCCATGCTCCCAGTGGAAATTGAAAACCAAAATTGGCGAGTGGCTCGGTTTAATGAAAATGACAACGGAGAAAACTTAATAGCAAATCTAATTATGCTGCCCGAGGAACAACGAGAGGCCCACATAAGAAATGAGGCGGGAAAAGTGAAGGTGGCAAGAAAGTTCTCAACAAAAGTGGTGCCAAGAAAAATGAGGGTAGGAGACTTAGTGCTCCGAAAAAATACAATACCCGATAAACACAACAAACTCTCACCCAACTGGGGCGGGCCTTACAGGATTATTGGCGATGTTGGAGGAGGAGCTTATAAGTTGGAACAACTAAGCGGTCAAAAGGTTCCACGAACATGGAACGCCTCTCATCTAAAGCAGTATTTTAGTTAGTAGAAACAACAAATGTAAATGAAGTCGCACTCTTTTTCCCTTTCTTTGAAAGGTTTTTAATGAGGCGACAATTGTAATGAAGGGACAATTGTTCCCATACGAAGGAAAATTAATGAAAAGATCATTTCAACAGAATCGTATGTTTTTTGAATTTTTATTACGAGTTCATGCAAAGCAAATCGTATCAAGGTATGCAAATACCGCGAGTAAACCTTTCGGAATAAGAAAGTATCGCCTTCAAAAGTTAAAAGCCTTGGCAATTCTAGTGGCCACTAGAAACCAAGCCTCGTCGAAAAATCGGCTAAGGTATATAACAACGAAAGTTGGGAACAACTAAAAACAACGAATGAACTTAAGATGATATCCATTTAAAGTAGAGAAAAGGGGGCGATGCCCATACATGATTTGGAATGAAAATAAAATGGGGCAATGCCCAAAGAAAAATTTCAACTTCATAAAATAAAAACAAATTCAAGCCAGGTTCTCGTTGTTGGCGTTGTTGCCCTGGCTTGTCCCAGCTTGAGGATCTTCCTTCCCTTGATCCTCATTCCTGTGCTGCTCATTCCCATCCTCGCCATCTTCTTCAGGCTCACTCTCATCATTGAATTGGGGAAGGAGATCGAGGCTAATGTCATCATCACCAACTACTTGACCATCCTTGATCTCCTTCAACCACCCAATGCGGGAAAGATCAAAGCCCGGCTCAACTACACTGATCTGCTCTTTGGCCGCCAGAAAGCCTTGAGCATATTGGAGAGAAGCACGCCCTAGGATGGAAGCATTCAGGCGATCATGTTTCTTCTCCAACTTTTGATATTTGGCTTGAATGGCAGTGTGCTTGTCATTTATGGCTTCTTTAAGAGACTTGGTCTTTTGAAGAAGCAGGTCCGAAGCAGCCAAGTCTTCAGTTAATTTAGCACACTTCTCCTCAGCAGATTTCAGCTTGTTGTTGGCGGTCTCAGCATCAGTTTTAGCCTGTTCATAGGCTGTCTTGTAATCAGCTGCCTTCTTCTCAAAACGGTTTTTGGCTGAGATCAACTCTTTCACACACTGAGCCATTCCCGCTACAGTACTGGCGGCAGAAAGCGCGTGATGGATCGCCATGGAAGCAATGTTGGGGGGACCCTGACCGGAAATGTCCTTGTGAATCCGGTTGTCAAAAGTACGGGTCATGAATTCCAGCCCATTGAAGTGAGGATCCGACAAGCTCAGCAAGGGGGGAGGAGCTTCGCCACCAATGGCTGAACTAGGGCCAGCCTGGCCAAATGGAGTTGATGGGCGGTTGATCAGCGTGCTTGGATCTTGTTGAGGGGGCGGGACATTGTCATGTCCCTTCTTTTTCTCAGCTGGACGACTTTTTGAATCAAGAGTTGATTGGTGGAGAGGCTTACCACCAGCAGCACCTGAAGTTTTTTGACGTTTAGGGTCCCTGACGTTGTCAGAACCCGAGGTACCTTCATTCTTCTTCTTCTGCTCAGTTTCGGCGGCCCTCTTTTTCGCCGCCGCAGCAGACTGGGCGAGGTACTCCTTCATCTTGAGTGGGTTCGCGTCAACCTTGCCTTTTCCCATCGTAGCTGTACGGAAAACATCAATTAGACGAGATACATGAACAAAAAGGAAAAGAAGTTACGTACAAAGATTATAAACTTACTAAAAAATTGATTTAAAGTGCCGGATTTCGACGCCTCAATCAAGTCGTGACCGGAAATTACTGGTAGTGTGCGGAGGTAATCGGCGACGCCTTGTTCAGATTCATCCAAGGCGTCGTATGAAACAGATATTTTTCGGCGAGGGTTCTTTGTCCAGTAAAAAGGGAAGAGGGGGTTATTGTCAGAATCTCGGAACAAGTTCTTTATTTCGGGCGACTCCACAACTTTAAAGTATTTCTTCTGCCATACTTTGTAATGGCTTTTAAGGGCGGTAAACCGACTCATGTTCTTACGGGCTAATAGTGGAACCCATTTCACAGAAGTAGGTTTAGTGGTGACTGATTTATAGAAAAGGAAGAACAAGGGATAGGTTGGAGTGAAACTCAAGTGTTCACAAAGAATTTCAAAGCAGCGGAGGAAACCCCAGGCGTTGGGCTGGAGTTGGCAAGGCGCCACATTCAGAAAAGAAAGAACGTGACATATAAACGGCGAGAAAGGAAGTTTAATGTTTAAATCTAAGAAGAAATAGCCATAAACAAAGAAAAAATCGGGCGATCCATCGTCTGGTTCTTTACGCAACAGAACACAGTCATCTTCGCCACATGGGAGGACATTCAACAGATGATCTTCATTATTCGAGGTGGCGGGATCTATCTTCGTGAACCCTTGAGCAGAAATTCGAAGCGAACTAATGCTCCCAACGCTGCTCCAGATAGAATGCAACAGACATTTATCTTCAACTAAATGCACGTCAGAGCGCCATTCAGGTGAAGACAAATCTCCATTAGAGGAGAGAATTGAGTCTACAGAGCCGGCGGGACCGGAATCATCATGGGTAGAAGGCGAGGAATGAATTTCAATTATAGAGGGGGCGACAACTTCCTCCTCCGTGGAGGGTGAAGAAAGTTCTAGGGAAGAAAGGCTAGCGTTTGGTAAAGACATGCGAGGCAGTTTCATAAAAAGAAGATGAACAGAGTTAAAAGAAGAAAGAAGATGAACAGAGGCAGAGAAAAAAGAAGTAAACGAAGAGTCTCAAGAAAGAGAAAAACTAACCAGAGGGAGAACCGTGAATTTGAGAAAGGAGAACGTCGGCGATAGGGGAGCACCGCGCAATGACGACGGCCGGAGGAAGAAAAGGTTCACCGGAGTTCAAAGAAGAGAATGAAAGCTGCGGTGAAAAGGGTTTTCAGAGCAAAAGTTTTAAGAAAGTGAAAAATGAAAAGTGAAAAGGGGATTTTATAGAGAGAAAGGAAGAGAGAGAATGAGTGGGGGAAGATCGTGGGATCGTGGGATTTGAAATTCGAAAAGTTAGGAAGCGAAAAGACATTACTCCTCGAGACGCGCAACTGAAGATTGCATTTATAACAAATGATGACGAAATCCCGGAAAATAAGGAAACGTGCGTCAGTTGAAAAGACGTGGTTGACGGTTATGATTAATGGCGACATATCTTTGAAACGGCAACAAAGGTGGCGAAGCGTGAAAATGGCGATGTAACAACGAAGGTAAAATGGCGATGAACGAATAAACAATAGAGGCGAACTACTAGGTAACATGATGAAGACATTTCAACTCTTTACTCGAGTCTCATGTCTTGGGGGCATGTGGACTGGGCGGGACATAAAGAAGATTATGTCCCGCCCAAAATGAACAATAAACCATTGACGATAGCCAAGGCGGGAAAGGCAACATGACGAGCTTCATTGCCCTCCTTTAGGTGATGGACCCACAAGCCAGCTGGAAGATTCCTTTGGATTTGTCTTATATGTACGGGGATTTGGGCCCTGATTGTCAGGCCCAAATATAGGAAAGATCCATATCATGACCACCCCCTCTATAAAAGGGGAGGTCATCCACTTGTACGAAACCAACTTTTTCAGCATTAATGAGAATATTCCTTTTATGGTAGTTTTGCTATTTTAGTGCTCTGCTAGGGTTTACTTTTTGTCTTTCTCTTACGTAAGCTTGCCCTAGTACAGAACAACTGATATATAATACATTCAGTTTTTCTAAAAAATAATTAATTGCAGTAAATTTTGAGATGTGACAGCAATGTAATGTCCATAGAGAATGGTCTCTAAATGATAGGTAAGAGCTAGTGGACATACATATATGAGTTGAGTGAGGAATGTCTAGTAATCAATACTTGAAGGATGCAATTTATTTTTCCGATGTAAAAAAAAAAAGACTTGACTACGTACCTCGGGCGGAGGATGGCACACCATTTGGGGATAGAGAATTATTAGGCTCCTTGTAAAATAAGAACAACTCAAACCTAAGACTGCAGCTAGGATACATAACTCTTCCACCTATGCTTCCCAAATAAGTCCATGGAATTGCTTCTCCAATCACAACTCCAAGACAACCCTTGCAATCATTGATGGCCAAATCATGTGTACACTGAGCAAGAGCATACAACGTTAGCCCATCATTCAGTTTGGATGACACTGTTCCATGTCTCTCATCACTGTCCCCTGCTTGTATTGCTGCATTATCTACTGTCTTTGCTATTCTAACAATCATGTTCTGTTCCATTTTGTAGATAGAGGTATTGTTACTGGTAATATTCAAATCTGAATACACAGAACTTGTGTCCACTTTGTAGAAGAAATTCCCATTTGAGTACCGAAACATGCAGTGAGTGTACCATATCACAGCCTCTTGGGCTGTGCCACACACTGAAGGTGTTTGATGAATTGCGTCAGAGACACACTTTTGACAGAGGTGAGGGGGGAGGTCAAATTGGCACATGAAGAGGCCATAAACTGTGCCACCCACATCAGCTTTATGAAATTTGGTGTTGGTGGAGTTGGAAGACAAGTAAGAGAGAAGGGTGGTGATGTGTGTTTGGAAAGTGCTATTGGCAGTGAAGTTTTTGTTGGTTGAGCAGTTGTGGGAGAGGTAAGTCGGGTCTGGTGAATCTGCACGCGAGGTGTTCGGTGAAAGGGCGAGCACAGATGATGATGAAACACTGGGGTGGTAGAAGAAAGGGTAGAGTTCATACCTGATATTACAGCTAGGAGATGCAACTCTACCTCCAACCTTTCCTTCGCAACAGTTTGGAAGAGCCCCTACCATTGCACTGAGACATGTTCTGCAATCAAGGGGTGACAAATCTGGTGTGCACTGAGCTAGAATATAAAGGGTCTCATGTCCTGTGAAGGGTACTTCCGTTGTGGCAAACTTCTTGTCACCAATAGGTGGAAGGGCTGCTAAATCTACAGTTTTGTTGATGGTGTCTAACAATAAACGCTTGAAGCTTGCTGGGTTTGAGACATTGCCGCTGTTATGCATTTTAAAGCTAGTATCTTTTACCATAGTGGAGAACAAAGAGGTGGTGGAATACCTAACCATGCACTCTTCATACCAAATATTAGCTTCTTTTGACAAGGGGCACTGTGTTGACAGTTTCCCCCTTGCAGTGTCGATGCATAGTTGGCAGAGATTAGAAGAGACATCACCCCTGCACATGAACATGACAGAGATTGAGTCAGAAGGGTTGTTTCCAGGGGAAGTGGTGTTATAGAATTGGGTGTTGTCGGTGGCATGTGATGATAGGGAAGAGAGGAGCTTTGTGAGGGTCAATTGGAAAGAGGTATTGGCATTTGTTTTTTCGCTGGAACAATCTTGGTATAGATAAAAAGGGTCCTCTTGTGCCTCATTAATTGCGAAACAGAATAAGTTAACAATGATAAAGAGTAAGAAAATTTTGTAGGAATCCATGGATGTGTTGATTGGTCTAATTCAGTTTTTGGAACACTATCATAAATGTGCATGGATATCAGTTTTGTAGAGCTAACGGTTTTCTTAGAATTTTCCATTAGAAGAGGGATAGATACAATTAAGCAAGTCAATCATATGGTAAGTCAAGCAAAAGAATAATGGATAACAAATATGAAAGCTTAGCTTGGGGTGGAAAGCAAAGGATTCATGGAGATAAGGCTCTCCAAATGGGTTACGTTCTCAGTGGGTCTACCCCAACACCAAAAGTTGGTCATGTCATGTGAAAGTGAGACTTTGATTCTCATTTGAGTAAAGATCCATTTATACGTCTTTTTATCTCTCATCTCATTTCCATGTATTTTTCTTTTTATCTCTTTCTGCATTTTCTGTCATATCACATATGTTAGAAAAATAAGTAACATGATATGTGATGTGACATGAAATGTAGAAAGGTAAAAAGAAAAAAATGTGTGGAAATGAGATTAAAAAAAATAGAAGTTTGAATGAATCTTCACTCATTCTTCATTAGGAGAGGAATATATCAAATTAAACAATTCAATAATATGGTCAGTCAAGCAAAAGAATAATGAATGTGATAGCTCACCTTGTTTGACTGTGAATCAAGGCTGCCTCTACGGTGGGTTTATTTTGATTTTGGTCCACGGTGGACCAATTTAGTTTTGGAAGGAGAAGACCAAACTATCCTTCATATCTCAAATTTTTCCTTTTTTCTCCTTCCCATCCTCACCACCTATCATTCTCCTCCAGCGACTTCACTGTCACCATATGCCCACTTCACCGCCGTTAGAACTGAAGACAACCCCCAAACTCAGACATTCAGAACCACAACAACCTCAACACCTCTCCCTCTCTCCCAACCACCACCACTACCCAAAAACCACTGCCTCCTCATCCGCCAACAGAGTTAGAGAATGATAAAAAAACCAGAGGATGATGGTGATGGCGGCGAGCAGAACAGTGCGATGGTGATGGAGGTGGCAAGGTTTGTGAGCCAGACGATGGAGAATCCGCGGCTTCGCGAGGCCGAAACCAGCAGCGGTGAGTGGGGTATGAACAGAGGATCTAGTTGTGATGGGTAGATCGGGAAAGGGAGAGCGACAGCGACGCTAAAACCAGCAAGGAGAAGTGGAGGTGACGCTGGGCTCAGGGAAGAGGAGGTTCAGATCGGAGAGTGAGGTGATGAGCAGTCCCTTCCCAACTCAGATCCTCGTACTTCAACTCTTCCCAGCTCAGATCCAGCAACGACGGAGTTTGTTCCCCGGGAGTGGACTTTCCTCCGACAACTCCGGCGGTAGTGGCAACGCCGACACTGGCGGGTGGTGATGAAGGAAGAGTACTTCTGGAACATGAACAACGTTGATGATGGTCAGGGGTGGGTTGAGGGGGATAAGGGTGTTTTGGTAAACTGAAATATATTTCACAAATAAAATCTTTTAATGTTTATTTATCTAAACCGTTTAAAGTTAAAAAAATTAGATCTAACGGTGTAAAATCAATTTCGTCATTTTGGACCACGGTGGACCAGAATCAATCTTATCCCACCGTAGGCGAAACCGTGAATCAAGCAAAGGAATTGGTGCTTAGTGGGCTCCTCCCACAAAAAAGTTTGTCATTTGGCTGTCCTTCATTTCAGTGGTGAAAGTATAGTTTTAGAGAGCAGCCAGCATTCTAGCTGGTTGTTTTCAACGTTTTTACTTGAATAGCAAATATGTGAATTTTGTGAAGTAGTCAACTGAGAAGCATTATTTTAGGATCAAAAGGATTGTTTCACACTTTCAACAATTAATGTTCCACCTATAGCTATTGGAGATTTGGAGCTCATCATATACAAATAACGCATGGTCATAAACGGTGGGCGAATGGGTAATAAGAAGGAAAGGAGGGAGGGGGGACCTTGATGGAAAGCAGAATTTCTGAATTTTCCGTGTCAGGGTCTTTGGCTGACCGATTAAACAAAAAGTTAATTCCCTATAGTACGTATTAATCTCCTTGTTTTCAGACGTATTTTTTTTCCACACATACACTTTGTTTGGATACGGATTCAGATTCTCTCCGGCAGGAATCCCTCTACACCTTCTCCAACACTCATTTCAACCGTCAGATTCATCCAATGATCCCAATTAAAGAAGTTGACAAGGCATGAAAACGGTGTCGTATTATAGAGACATCCCGGATTCTCCTTCTCACCCTCACGATCCGTGACTTTTACCCGCCACACCTTATCGCTCCCCATGTCCCTCCGTTGCGTATCACGTCTCCCCATGCGACGCTCCTGGTTCCCCATCTCGTCTCACTATTCACCTACAAAGACAAATTCTACTAGCTACCTTCTTCAATTAGTATTATCCTTCCTTCGACATAACCAACCATGGCATCAATTAGAAAAATGCATTTCACACTCCTTTCCTGTGTACTGGTCAATTTCATCCCTATAACAACTAGAGTAATTTGTCAGTTCAGCTCAGGTCTTATAACTTTAAAATGAAGAGCCTTTAAATCTACTTCTTCCTCCTTTTGCTCCATGGAAAAAAGACGGCAGCTAACATACCATATGCAATTATTGATAGTCATATTTTGCTTGCTTGCGGAATGTGCAAATTCTGTTGTTCCTGCAAATTAAACTCTGTTGTTCCAGCTTATATATCTACCATAGTTTCAAAAAAAAAGAGCTTATATATCTATCATGCTTGTCATATTGTGGTTTCTTGTAGAATGACCTTTACTTCGTAGAAGCCACCAATTTGTGTGTGTTTAGTTTTGGAATTACAATTGTGTTAGTTATAGAGAATTGTTTTGCTGACCATAGAGAAATACAACTACAATTGTGTGTGTTACTCATAAAGAATTGATTTTCCCTTGCTGCATTAAAATAACTAGAGTTTTGCAGCTAACACTCTTTCTTTATTATCACAATCTTTCATCGGCATCACTCAAGAAGATCAATATTTGGGGAGATGGATCAATTAAGTAGTGATCATTCTAGTTGAAGAAAACAGAAAGCTGAAGGAAAGTAAAGAACTACTAATGAGAAAAAGAAATGCAGAGGTGGAACTCTTGATATTGATGCGGATAAGGAATGGTTAGAAGAAGAGGGTAATAGAGAAAATCTTATGCAGTAAGAATAATAGCAGAAGCCATATGAAGAGGATTCTAATGTGGTTTGGGAGACTAAAACTATGGAGAGTGCAAGGTAGCATTGCAGAGAAGGAAAAACTTAAAAAAGGTGAAACAAGGATAGTTTGAAGCAATGTTCTGAAAACCGGACCGGTCATTGAATCGGTGAAGGTCCTGGTTTAAGGTTTAAAGGTTTAACCGAGGTCAAACCGGGGTCGAACCGTTTATAGTAAAATAATATTTAAAATATCATTTATTACTAATACTTATATTAACTCTTAAATTTATACCTAGATTTTAATTTAATTACATGTAATATTATAAAGATATCAAGCAAACAAAATAATATTAAGTTTTATAAAATTAACAAATATTCTATGTTTGAGTATATATTAAAAAAAACAACAAAACAGGTGGTACCTTCGAAAGTTTGTGCAAGTGATGTTTATAATTGGCAAGTGATGTTTAACTTTTTTTTGTGTGAATGAACCCAATGTTTAGAATAAAACAAAATGATATAAAACATGTATTTTAATATTTATAGTGTACTTATTTTTCATTATATCCAAATAAAAATAAACTCACATATAGTTAACATGTATATTTTGTTGAAAAGTGGTAGGATCTCTGTTACAGGTGCAAGCACAAGGGTCGAAAATTCATTTTGGTGGGAAGCGTTTGTTAAATCTTATGATAAATATATTTCTTTGCAATTCATTCTTGAAAGATAGATGTGGCTTAGTGGCAAATGCTACTTTTTGGCACCTATGTGTTGTGAGTTCGAATCTTGCTCATGCCTTTTTTTCAATTTTTTCTTCCAAATTGTAAACCGTCCGCTTTGCCGGTTCTGACCGGATCTCCGATCTGACTTCCAGTTCAGTAACTAACGGTTTAATATGCCAACCGAACCGGCTATAGGTCCGGGTCCCGGTCGGACTGGCCGGTCCGGTTCGATTTTCAGAACATTGGTTTGAAGTGTAGTTTTAAGGCTTAATTAAGTTTTTGTCCCTAACCTTAATATAATGTTTGGTTTTAGTCCTCGCCGGCGTAAGTGTGGGAAGTGGACTCTAACATTTGCATTAATGTTTGGTTTTGGACTTTTAGTCCTTCCGCCCGCCTGAGTTTCTTTTTAATATCAACTTTTTATTATTATTTTTAATTAAAAACAATTAAAGAATGAATGAAAGTTGACGGAAAATCAAAACTTCAATGGTTAGTAACAGTGAGGAGTGAGGGGTGTTGTATGCTAATAAGTTTTAAGAGAGACCAGAACTGTCAAATCGTGATAAGTGAGGGACACAAATGCTTTTATTATTAAGCCTAAGAAAGTTGTAAAGTCAAGTATGTAGAACATCTAGAATACGACTTATGTAATTTTTGATAATTATGTATTATTGAATTTTAACGGTTGTACTCTTTGGTATATAACTCTGCTTCAATATATTGAAAAAGAAATATTTACTCGATGGATTAGAATTTGAATATCATTTTATTGTAATTGATAGCTCTCAGGTTTGGTTGGTGTTTTGTTTTGGGTCCACTGCCATAGCTTGAACACAAAAACCACATTTGAGAGTAGTGGTTCATTCAAAGCAAGCTACAATTCAAATAGACTTCATAATCAGTCATCTAATTTGAAACTAAAAAACAACTCCTGGAGAAGGAACTAGAATTTGAAAAAAAAAGCCCCATTTGCTGATTTATCTCACTGATGAACTGAAATTCAATTTAACAATGTTTTTTACTTTTTGTGACTTCAGCGTGGATGACAAAGGTGTTTGACTTTTATGTTATTTTTTCCAATTTACTAAAAAAGAAAGTAAACAAAGGATTGGACTAAAGTCTTGTTTACATTATTGTAAACAGAACTTTTGTTACCGTTGGGTGGTTTCCTCCTTAATTGGGCAACACAACTTTATTTTACCGAAAAAAAAAGATTTAGTTTTTTGGGCCAAGCCATGTTTCTTTTTATTTAAAGGGTTAAAACCCTTGTTTTTTGAAGGGAGCAGCACAGTAATGTGAATCAACGTTGTTTTGAAGCACAACCATCGTAGAGAAGATTTTTGTGAGTCACTAACAGATTTTTCGGTAGATCGTTTGTTTGTTTTGGTTGAAACTATAGTATGCCAATTGTGTCTGTGAGCTCTTTATTTTAACCCTTTTTATTTGAGATTTTATCTTCTCTATTGTTTGGGTGGTTTGCCTTTTTGCTGTCTTCTATTTCCACATTTCTTTGGTGTAGTTTTCCCTTTTTGTTTGGGGTTTTATACTTGTCAAAGAAAATGATTCAATACCATATTGACAAACTAAGGATCCAGCTCCAAGAGGTTAGAAAGATGGAAATTGAGGCAAGATGGGAAAATGGGGCAACCTTTAAACTGAGCTAGAAGAAAATTGACACAATAGTAGTTGAGGGTTCACAGTCTTACAACCCTCAAGCAAATCTACAAAACCAACAATTTTAGTATGCACATAACATAAGAGCAGGATTTACGATACCATACCTTCATAAGTAATTATAACCGTTGGAGTTGTTGATTTCAAGCACCCCATCGCCATAGCGCTTCAGGACGATGGACACGATACGACGCCGAGACCAGAACGGAGAACCCGCTTCTCTTAGACCGGGCCACTCAGTTGGAGGTCCTCAGCTCCGAGAGGGGTCAACATTGATAGGGGATAAAGAGGCGACCAAAAGAAGAAGATCAAGAACGCTGCCTAATCACCGTAACTTCAGGGTGATGGGAGCGCGACAGTGAAAGTCGCAGTAGCGATTGGGAAGAGATTGTAAAATCTCTATGATGCGACACTGTTTCATGCCTTGCCAGCTTCTTCAATTGGGATCGTTGGATGAATCTGATGGTTGAGATGAGTGTTGGAGAGGCTGCAAAGGGATTCCTGCTGGAGAGGACCAAAATCTGTTTGGATACATAAAAAGAAAGAATATAAAAGGAAAGAATGTAAACGAAAAATGAGATTATTCATGTATAGAGAACAATGAAGACGATCCAAGCCCAAAACCCTAGTAGAAGTATAGTCTTGTAATAGTTTAGCCGCCAAATGTATAAATAGTCAAAAAGTCCTTTCTCAAGTTACAAACTTTCTCTTTTATAGGGGTACAAGAAACCCTAATCTAACCCTAGTGGACTTATTGGGCCTTATATTTTCTCGGCCTAGAAGTCCATACAGGAATAGCCCCCACCCTAGGCGGTTATAGGAGTAGCCCCCACTCTAGGCGGTTACTTTCTAAGCCTAAACACCTAATTGATAGACTTTCCCCTCCATTATTTCCCTTGCCATTGGCGCACCCCTTCTCAGATCTGTGCAACTCCCTGCCGTTTGGGCTCTGCTGCTTGCGCTCTATATTTGGCTATCATTTGCGCTCTAACTTTCACGCTCGACCAACTCCATCATTTCTCTATTCGAATCTACCCTTTCTCCTTTGGTCTTTTCTTTGTGTCACTGTGAGTTGTTGTTTTTGTGTGTGTCTTATGGCTTGGGCAAGATTTTTGGGTGTTTGTGTCGTTAGATCTTAGTGTGCGTCTTCCACGTTGATGCTTGAATGGCTGACATTATCTTTGAGCAATGAGCATTGGTTTTAATTTCAAGTATTTCTTGCTCTGTTATTAAATTCATTGTCATTTTATAGCTATGTTTTGGTTGTCATCACGAGTGAAGGAGTTTGTGGTTGTTGCTGAAGCTAGGGTCACTGGAAAGGGGTGGCTATGACCATGCTTGTTGAGAAATCGTAAGGAATGGACGGTGATGAGGTGTTTGGGATGAGGTCCTTCTATAATTTCTCAAAGACTTATGCCAAACTAAAAATATTTTTTTAATTAATGAGTTTGACTGGGTCATCTTGTGAGTTGTGATCATAGGTCATAATGGGGTTATGCAACGTTATAAATAAAAAAACTTTGGTAGAGGGCCCCGCTCTTTAGAGGTGTTGTGTCCCTCTTTTTGATTATGTTGCCTCTATCTTGTCTTTTGTTAAGGATTTTTTAGTTTTTATGGTGATATATACTATATATAATCATTTTGCTTAAAAAAAAAAGAAAAACTAAAATCTTATTTAATAAAGAAATACAATCTAATCCTAATTAATACATAAATAATGATAAAAATAGAAATATTTTAAATTAATCGTACAAATTAAATTTTCCTACTACATAAATAAAATAAGAAAAGTTAAAACAAATCAAATTAGCATCCATATCCCAGAAAAATGGCTATAGCACATGATCAAACGATAAGCAAATGATATTAGTGCTCTTTATAACATAAATTGTACACATTTTTTGTGACAACTCTTAAAGGCATAAATTCCATGTTTATAGGAACTCCATCATGATAAGGAGAACATGTAATTAAAGGAAATGAATTACAATTAGTGAAAAGCAATAAGGGTTTGTTTCAGAGAGCTTGTTTGAGAACACTTAAGGATTACATGCTAAGTGCTCATTGGCATAAACACTTAGTTCCTCTATACCACACACCCTAAACATATATATAAAGGGAGTATCATATGAGAAAACATTTTTTATATGAGAAAGATAGGAATGATTCACAGCCTTTAGATTAAAACAGACGGACTGGATTAAAACATTCATTTAAAGACCTCACGTGCTCTCAATTCCTAATTCTACTGCTTTCTGAAACAGTCCACGGTTTCTGGAAAATTCGTTCTCTAATTCGTTGCACCGTACGGCGTACCCCTTTGCAATTCGTTCTCCATAACATTGAATCACTGTTCTTGTGTGTCCACACTACCGCTGCAATCACGCTCCATTGTTCGTCGACGGAGTTGCCCCGCACGCCCTCTGCAATCCTTGTTTCTGTGCGTCGTCGTTGCCTCTGCAATCCTTGTTTTTGTGCGTCGACGCTGCCTCTGCAATAGTTTTTGTGCGTCGTCGCTGCCGCTGCAAACCCAACCCCGTTCTTGTGTGCTAATTGAGCAAAGTTCAAGTTTTTATCTCAGCAAATTGACAATGACAATAAACAGGGAAACCCAACTGGATCTGGCCATGAAAATGAAAACCCAGAAATGTATAAATAGAGGAAAACTTTCTAAATGAAATTCCCTACCAAGTACCAACGCATGATGAATGCAAGGCACCGAGCCACATTCAAAGTTGATTCAAAACCATTCCAATCCTCCCCAATCCCACGTTGCTGTTTCCTTGCTCAAAACCATTTTCTTTGCTATTTCCTAATCCTAGAATGCAAGGCACCAAGCTATAATTCAAATCAAAACCACAACTACTGAACACCATACAAAGCTCACCCCAAGAATTTCAACAGAACAGCAAACAGAAGGTGATTTTGGTGAAAGAGGCTTGCAAGTTGCAAGCGGTGATTTGCTAAAAGATTGTGGCGGTGGCTAGAGATTAGATACAGTGAGAGTAATAGGAATGTAGAGCACGTGAGGTCTTTCAATGAATGTTTTAATCCAGACCGTCTATTTTAATCTAAAGGATGTGAATCATTCCTATCTTTCTCATATAAAAAATGTTTTCTCATATGATACTCCCCTATATATATCAAGCTTTGAATAGGAATGCTCAAATATTCTTGGAGTTGTTTGTACCCTACATAATTTGTACAATTTAAATCATATTCTATTAGCCTGGAATAGTTTTGATGGAATTCTAATAAGTTTTGAAATTTTATATTTTATGAGCATAATGAGTTTGATATGGCGCTTGTGAGATGTAATGTTAGGACTGTAGATGAATTTAGGGGTTAGGAAAATATGCCGTGTTAAATAGAGAAAATTGGAAAAAGTAAATTAATCGGTTGGATAGGGAAGGGAGGTTGTTCTTCCCTGTGGGCTAGTGGTTAGTTCTCTTGGGGCTTAGCCCCTCCATGTAACCAAATCAATTAACAATAGATGAAGAATATATATACACATAATGAGGATCAAAGTTGAATAAATAACTCACTGTGGAAATTAATTCTGATTTCATGCTATGGGAGTTAATACCATTTGCTTTGGTCTGGTCGTTGTGGCTAGACAGAAATAATCTGCTTTTCCAAAATACCACTTTCAATTCGGAAGTGATTCGGGATCTTCATCTCATGAGAATCCTTTGGTGGATCCAAGCGTGGTGGCCTTCATGTCCTTTCTCCTCCTATGATTTTGCACAACACTTTGAAAAACTAGGGCTTCCTATAAAGCCTGACTCAATTGAGCGGAATATTGAGTGGCAGCCACCGGAGGGCTCTATGCTTAAATTTAACGTCGATGACTCTTCTCAAGGAAACCCTGGTCCGAGTGGCATAGGAGGGGCGATAAGGAGCAACATGAGAACAATTATTAGAGCCTTTTCGAAAGTTGTTGGGTGTCATTGGGCATTCGAAGCTGAGGTTTTTGCAATTTTACATGCTCTAATTTTCTGCAAAAACTTCTCTATATCTCATATTGCGATCGAGAGTGACTCCTCACTCGCTGTGGGATGGGTAAATCAGAGAGTGCATCGTCCATGGAAATTGATAAATGAGCTTCATCAAATTGATACAATTATTAGAGAGGTGGATTGTTTGTGTGTGTCACATATTTACAGGGAAGCCAACTCTGTCGCGAATGAATACGCCAAAGAGTGTTGCAATCGTGTTGTGCCGTTGTGTGAGCTGCACCACCATCCTGAAGAGCTTTTGTGATTATGCCTACAAAGCTGTTCTGGAAACCTTATCTGATGTGAATTGATCTGTTACTTGGGCTGCTGTGCTTTCGTTTTCTCTTGTTCTAGTCCTAGTAGCTATAATGTTTAGTCTTTAGTCTTTTGCTGAGCATTTATCTGTATTTTTGTTGTTGTTTCTGTATTGATCGATGGTTTGTATATATATAATTTCTCTTGCAAAAAAAAATACATAATCCATAAGGAAAAAATACTATTTCATTACTACCCTAACAATATTTCACAAGAATTCGGAACCTTTATTTTCCAAAATTACACTTAAAAGTAATTAAACTACTAAAATATCACATTTTCAACCTTTTCTCGTTCGCTTCCTCTCATGGAGGATTCTCGATCTCTATTGTTCTTCTTCTGGTTCGCTCTCTTTCGTTCTTCCGGTTAGCATTCTCGATCTCTCTCGTTCACATGTGGTTCGCTCTCTCTCTCTCTCTCTCTCTCTCTCTCTCTCTCTCTCTCTCTCTCTCTCTCTCTCGTTCACCTACTGTGGTCCACGATCTCTCTCGTTCTTCTCGATCATGTTCACGTTCTCGATCTGGTTCAAAGTGAGTTCTCGATCTTGTTTGCATTTCTCTCTCACTATTCTCGCTCTTAACTGGTTTGCTTTCACTCTTGATTTTGATTTTTGTTAATTAGGTTTTCATATATTTTTCTTTTTCCTTTGTTCAATTATTGCACAGTTTCGTGATTGTTAAGTTTTCATTTTAAACCTCTTAGGGTAGTGAGTGGCAGAGGCAAAGAAAGAGGTATATGAACCTAGTAATATGATTTTCCTTGTGATGAATTCATTATTACAACACCTATGCTCAATCAATTTTTTCTCCACAGTTTCTTTTCTCGTTTTGTGTTGAGCTCAATTCTAGAGCCTCTTAGTTGAACCGCTCTTTGATTTTCCTAAATTTTGGATTCTATTAGATCAACTTGGTTGTTTGCTTTGAAACTGTATCACTCATGCTTCAATTTACGTTTTTACTTTGATTTTTTTTTTGCATGCTCTGCAGTTGAACATGGTTATGATTTGAAGTCATCTAATCCTTAATCTGAACAATTTGTAAACGGTGGCGATCTTTGATGATTACTTTCTTCCTTTAAATTTTGATTTTAAGGAAAAGAAATAAAAAATAAAAAATTAGCTTAGATACAGCTTACCAAATAAAGAAAAGTAATATTGCTGCAATTCAAAGTGAATGTGATACTGTTGAATTTACTGTATCTTTTGTAACTTTCTTACTTTTTCCTCCACAAGAGTTCATCAGATTCCGGAAAAGAAGAGTAGGGTGGAAGGAAAACTGAAACCATATCTCATGTACTAATCGAATTAACCAAAATTGTGTCGTTTATAAGATCTGAGAAACTTGAATTTCAAGATTAGTGATTGTTCTTTGTTTTATTCCTTTTTCCGGTACAATTACGAAGGTGCTTTTTGTGGGGAGGGGGGTAGGGTAACTCACTTGGTGAGTTAAGGGAAATGAAGGGATGGCAGGGTGAAGGATCAGGGTTCAAATCTTGGTGAATGAACTAATTTACTAATAATTAAGAACTAACATCTGCCTATAAAAAAAGCGAAGGTGCTTTTTATCCTTTTAATTTTTTTTAACTATGGGAAGCTTCCTACATGGCGACAGATTGTAGTTATTGCCGGATACAAGCTTCTTTGAATCTTTACTATTTTTTTAATTGTTTTATTATTGATAACAGAATCTCATTTTGATTCTTCCATTCTCAGAAATAGAATTGTATTAAGAATGGTTGATAGCATGTTTTTTTTTTCCTCTGCTCTTATAATAATGCCCTGCTATCAGCCTCTTGTAGGAACAGTTGATAGCCTGTTTGTTTTTGCTGTTGGTGATGTTGTCATGCCCTGCTCTTATTTTTCGAACTTGTGGATGAAAATTATATATATGCTAAGTTGTATGCTATTTGAACTTTTGTTTACATTTCAGACTTCTAGATGAAAATTATATATGCGAAGTTGTATGCTATTTGAAAATTATATATACTAAGTGGTATGCTGTTTGAACTTTTGTTTATAGTTTAAATGATGAACTATATGATTCACATTTTAATGAATGAGAATTATTCAAACAATTATGCTAAGTTGTATGCAGATCTCTTGACATGAAAATCCGATGTAGAGGAACTAAATGTGGTCGAGTGAAGGGTTGCACTTATTCACCAAAACCTGTTTTAGGTATACTTATATTGCAATTTAAGTTTTATGTTAAGTTAAATTTATAATATATGTGTTTGGACTTAATATAATGCTTGGACTTTGCACACTGAAAATTATATTAGGAAATGACATGGTCGAGAAAAAGTTTGCAGTGATCCACGACAACCTTCCCAATCGTGTAGGAGTCCAACACCACCACAACCTCTTTGTTTTCCCCAGGTATATACATCTATTTTTTATTGGAAAGAGTTTTTTATTTGTCTAATTTGATATTAAAATGAGGTTTTTGGGATTATATCTGAATTTACTGACAAACATTATGCTCAAATAGATGTAGCAAAAATCTGGACAGATCAAGCATTGTTGAAGAAACTTGTCAAATTTGGTAAATATGCTGAGTTTTGGTCTCAAAGCCAAAATCTGAACAATTGTGTGAAGGATGTAAAGAACGAGGGGAAGTAGAAAGGGGCGGTTAAAGGGCTTGAGGCCTTAAAAAATAAGTTGTAATTTTTAGATTTTATTTTCTGAAGAGGATGATTAGTGCTATGGCATTGATGGTGATGAAGATGAAGCAGAAGTCAAAGAGGTGTAATTCACTAGGCAACAAGCAGCTACCAACATTTTAAAGGCTAAACATAAGTTTTTGGTAGCTAAACACGTTTTCCTATGAATGTTGTGCAAGTTTGCTATAATTTGTTTGGAGGCTAAACTTCAAAATTCTTGTAGTGGAAATATACAAACACACATACTATGAACAAGTAGTGGGGAAAAATAGTACAAATATTATCAAGAAAATCAAAATTTTGTAAAGCTTAGCATATATAATTTTCATCCACAAGTCTGAAATGTAAACAAAATTTCAATTAGCATACAACTTCGCATATATTATTTTCATCCACAAGTCTGAAAAATAAGAGTAGGGCATGACAACATCACCAACGGAAAAAACAAACATGTTATCAACCGGTTCTTACAAGAGGCTGATAGCAGGGAAAAAAACAGGCTATCAACCATTCTTAATACAATTCTACTTCTGAGAATGCAACAATCAAAATGAGATTCTATTATCAATATTAAAATAATTAAAAAATAGTAGAAATTCAAAGTAGCTTGTATCCAACAACAACTAAAATATGTCGCCATGTCAGGAAGCTTCCCATAATTAAACAAAATAAAAAAGAACAAAAAGCACCTTCGTAATGGTACCTAAAAAAGGGATTAAACATAGAGAAATCACTAATCTTGAAATTCAAGTTTCTCAGTTCTTATAAACAACACAATTTGGGTTAATTCAATTAGTACCTGAGATATTGTTTAGTTTTCCTTCCACCCTACTCTTCTCTTCTAAAATCTGATGAACTTCTGTGGAGGAAAACATAAGAAATTTATAGAAGATACAGTAAATTTAACAATATGTCAAATAGTATCACATTCATTTTGAATTGCAGCAACAATACTTTTCTTTATTTGGCCAGCTATAACTAAGATAATTTTGTAGTTTTAATTTCTTTTCCTTAAAATCCAAAGTTAAAGTGAAGACAATAATCATCAAAGATCGCCACCGTTTACAAATTGTTCAGATTAAGGATCAGATGGCTTCAAATCATAACCATGTTCAACTGCAGAGCATGCAAAAAACAATTTCAAAGTAAAAACATAAATTGAAGCAAGAGTAATACAGTTTCAAAGCTTACAACCAAGTTGATCTAATAGAATCCAAAATTTAGGAAAACCAAAGAGCGGTTCAACTAAGAGGCTCTAGAATTGAGCTCAACACGAAATGAGAAAAGAAATTGTGAAGACAAAATTGATTGCACATAGGTGTTGTAATAATGAATTCATCACAAGGAAAATCATATTACTAGGTTCATATTCCTCTTTCTTTGCCTCTGCCACTCACTACCCTAAGAGGTTTAAGATGAAAACCTAACAATCACGAAACTGTGCAATAATTGAACAAAGGAAAAGAAAAAGAGATGAAAACCTAATTAACAAAAATAAATATTAAGAGTGAAAGCAAACCAGTTAAGATCGAGAATAGTGAGAGAGAATTGCAAACAAGATCGAGAACTCACCTTGAACCAGATCGAGAATGTGAACATGATCGAGAAGAACGAGAGAGATCGCAGACCACAGTAGGTGAACGAGAGAGAGAGAGAGCGAACCACAGGTGAACGAGAGAGATCGAGAATGCTAACCAGAAGAACGAAATAGAGCGAACCAGAAGAAGAGCAATAGAGATCGAGAATCCTCCATGAGAGGAAGCGAACGAGAAAGAGACATTGTGCGTGTCACGAACGAAAAAGGTTGAAAATGTGATATTTTAGTAGTTTAATTACTTTTTGTAATTTTGGAAAATAAGATAAAATAAAGGTTGTGTAACTAGGATTTTACTGGGTGAAAATATTCTAGTTATATTTAGAGGCTAAAGTTCCAAATTCTTGTTGTGTACTCCCACTACTCAAGATCCATCTATCTGACAGTGGGTTTTCTCTACCGTAACGAGTAACATAACATAACGAGTTTATCATTAGTTTACCAAAAGTGATGTGACCTACATCAAACATGCTAAGATCTCACTGAAACACAAATTGTTATTTTCAAATTATACCAACAGATGATACAGATTACAAGTATTATTTTTCTTAATCAACTTGCATATGAACCATTTCTAGTATACACCACTAGTTCTCAACAACAACTTCACTTAAAGGAAAGCTTGAATTACTATCGAGGAAGAAATTCACTTATAGGCATTTCATTCATAGAGAATGGTTTAGAACTGTTGGTAGACTGATTCGAACTTGATTCATGTGCAACTTCTTCTAGATCCATGACATTGTGTAAGAAAAATGCAGGTTCTTTTGGAGTTGGTAACGCAATTAAAAGACTATTAAGATATGAAACAATTGATGTCATCGTAGGTCTATCATCAGGGTTTTGTTGCACACATAATAAAGCAATTTGAATGCACTTATTGACTTCATTTTCTGAATAATTTTCCACAATATTTGAATCTAATATGGGTAATGATGTCTGGAACTTCCATTGTCTCCAAACCTGCAACAATTTGTCAAATTGAGTAAGTTTTTTTACAACCGTTTGCATTTGAATCAATTCAAACGTACTTTGGATATATGGCATATATGGACAATGCAATAAGTAAAAAGTTATACTCACATAACTAAGAAGGCCTTCAACAAATCGATGTGACTCATAAGAACTCAGATTCTTTTTCCCTGTAATAATCTCTAGAACCATGACTCCAAAACTAAAAACATCTGATTTCTCTGAATATTGCCCAAACATTGCATATTCTGGAGACATATAACCACTATAAAATAAAATTTCAAATAATAGCAATTTAGTTGAACCTTACCTTTAAAAAAATCAAAAGGAAATGATAAGGATGAATATTCAAAACTTACAGCGTTCCAACAATTCTACTTGTATCTCCCTGGTCTTGATTTATCTCAATAATTCTAGCTAAACCAAAATCTGAAATTTTTGGAATCATATTTTCATCTAGGAGAACATTGCTAGGTTTCAGATCACGATGTATAACTTTGAGTCGAGAATGTTCATGTAAATAAAGAATTCCCCGAGCAATTCCTCCTATAATATTGTAACGTTCCAACCAACTTAATGACTTTTGTCGTTGGGAATCTGAATGAAACATATTTTACAATAAATTAGTTAAATCAAATCAAGTGCATAAAAAAGTATATAGGCATAATGCATGAAAATGTTGAGTATTTTAAAGAGTTTAAGGTAAAAAAAGGCCTAACCAAATAAAAAATAATCAAGGCTCTTGTTTGGCACATATTCGTAAATAAGTACTTTCTCTTGTTCTTCTAAACAAAAACCGATCAAGGTCACAAGATTTCTATGTTGAAGCTTGGCTATTAATGAAACTTCATTCTTGAATTCACTTGCACCTTGCCTAGAGCCTCTTGAAAGTCTTTTTATTGCTACTTGTCGCCCATCAAGGATTCCCTAAAAATACATAACACTATTTATATGACTCACTAGAACATAAAAAATAAATGCTATATAATTTTCTTACCTTGTAAACTTCTCCAAATCCTCCTCTTCCAATCCTATTGTCATACGAAAAGTTCTTTGTTGCTATTTGAATTGCAGCCAAATTGAATTGCAATGACCCAAAAGTGCCACTTTCATGACCAACTAGATGAAATATGATTGAAATGTTAAATCATGTATTTAGACTTCTTAAAACTTCGTAAGTATATATTAACTTTTTATTTACATGATACATACAGTTCTCCCTAAGAATGGTTTTGCAACTCCTTCTTGTTGTTCTCTTTTGTAGATAGTAGCCAAAAGAGAAAAGTATCATTGAGATAAATGTGGGTACACCAATAAATATCATTCGCAACTGGACTTTTCTCTTTTCTGCACAAAACAATAAACATGTAACATCCCTTTTTGCAATATTAGTAGTCAACACACATCTATTTGTAAATAAGTTTTAGTGGTTAAAAACAAAAGCATATTGTTTCTTGAACATTTTCTATCAATAAAATGCGTGAATGTACTTTAATATTGAAATAAATGGTTTTCAAAAACATCCCAACTCTTGATCACTCATAATATGTTGACAATATCGTGAGAGATGAGTGATGACGGGAGACCATTAACGATATGTTTGGTGGACATGATAAAAAGACAAGATATGATAGCAGTAATCCTATCCTGCTGTAATATGTTGTTTGTTGCGCCAGCAAGATATGATAACACTATTATGTCCCTTATAATATCCTGTCTATCGTGTGTAAAAATTATCCTGCGGGAAATTAGGATAGAAATTATCATGACAAGATAAGATATCAGTTTATGAATATTATGAATTTTTTATATCAAATGAAAATTTAATACATTTTTCATTGTTTCTATCATATTCTATCAATATTCAGTCCACTCAAACTCAGAATAAGATAAGAGACTATCCTGCTCTTATCATATCATGTCCTTATCCAATCATTTATCATATCCTACTCTTATCTTATCCTGACCACCAAACGAGCCCTAATAAGTTATATGAACTTCTTTTAACTTATACTCCCTCCGGTCTTTTTTATAAGAAGAGTAAAATACACTTACCTCCCTCAAGGTTTGCTAGAAAAACACTCCACCCCATTCTTATTCAAAATATACACTCCACCCCACTCATTTTATCATGTTAACTCCATCCAAAAGATGCTAACGGAATATTCCATTCAAATCAAAATTATTTAATGTAAACTTATTTTTCCATTTCTTTTTTTTTCTGGTTATTTTTTATTTTATTTTTTTCAAATAAAAATTGTTTAACGTCAGTTCTATTTAAAAAAAAAAAACGTTAGTTTCAACAAAAAAGAATATAACATCACAATTACTAGTAATACCCAGTTTATAAAGGATTTTTATAAATAGTGAATTATATAAAAATATTTCGAAATTAATTTCATACTAATTAAAATTTCACCAAATAAATACTAATTAAATTTCTTTTTCCTAGATTTATAAAAAAATGTTGCTTATGAATTCTTTGAGAAATGTACGGATATTATTTAATAAAATTCTCTTATCATATATCAATAACATCCCTCATTTTCAATTACTAAAAGTAATATATACTTTAACATTTAACATGTTATAACCAACGCGATCATATTATCCAAATTAATTAATTAATTAAAATAATAATATAACTTTATATTCTTTTATGGAGTGGAAGTTTAACGTACTTTTACCAGAAGTTTTAATTTAAAACTATTTCATACATATTTATTCTTGAATTATTTTATAAAATGGTTACTTTATATACCAGCTCCAACAGTATGTAAGCATTGAGAATATTTGTTTGGTCAAATATTAGAAAGTGACGTTTTTTTCCGAAAAAAAAATAACCAGAAAAAAAAGGAAAAATAAGTTTACATTAAATAATTTTGATTTGAATGGAATATTTCGTTAGCATCTTTTTGAATGAGGTTAACTTGATAAAATGAGTGGGGTGGAGTGTATATTTTGAATAAGAATGGGGTGAAGTGTTTTTCTAGCAAACCTTGAGGGGGGTAAGTGTATTTTACTCTTATAAGAAACATTTTGAAATTTTTTTTTGGTCCTTTTTATACGAAACACTCTTATAATCAGAAATTTGCAGAGCAAATTGAATTGAAGAAGAAGAATCGTATTGAACAAGATTGAAAGTATATGGATTTACAATGTACAGCACTTATTTATACTAGCTATAATAGAGTACACCATAACTATTATGTTACTCTACTACACCCTATTCTATTTTCAAATCAGTTAGCCATAACTGCCTCTTGCTGAGTTGGCTTGCTTAGCTGTCAAATTTGTTATAACAGAATTGCTGAACTGTCCACAACTTGTATCAACCCTGCTAGGAATCACTTCAGAGTTTGTAACTTGTGTGAGCTTGTTTTCTTCATTGCTTGGTACCATAGAACTTTCCTGATGTTCATTCAATAGCCTCCCACAAGCTGAACCATGGTAGATATCTAACATGTTGAGCTTGCTTAATAGGAAAGAGAAAGGTCCTACTGAAAGAGCCTTTGTGAAGAAATCTGCCACTTGAAATTTTGAAGAAATAGGCAATAACCTCATTAAACCAGCTTCTGATTTCTCCCTTACTATGTGGCAATCAATCTCTAAATGCTTAGTTCTTTCATGAAAAACAGGATTAGCAGCTATATGAAGGGCACTTTGGTTATCACAGTAAATGACTGAAGGTTTTACAGGTTCAATCTGAAGATCCTTTAGCAGATAAGTAAGCCATTGTAGCTCACAAGTGGCTGAAGCTAGGGCTCTATACTCTGCTTCTGAGGATGACTTAGATACTGTCTGTTGTTTCTTTGATCTCCAACAAATTAATGACTTTCCAATGAAGAAACAAGAACCAGTCACTGATCTTCTAGTGTCTACACAACCTCCCCAATCTGCATCACTAAACCCCAACAATTGTACTGCAGAGCTCCTTGGAAAAAATAACCCTTTTCCTGGACTCCCTTTCAAATACTTTAGAATTCTATGAGCTGCAGCATAATGAGTCACAGTTGGATTGGAGAGGAACTGACTTAGCTGCTGAACTGCAAAGGTTATATCAGGCCTGGTTGTAGTAAGATAAAGTAGTCTTCCTATGAGTCTTCTGTATGAAGAGATATCCTCATAGGGTTGCCCCCCATCTTGAGATAATCTGGAAGATGGATCAAGAGGAGTACTCACTGGTTTGCTGCCCAAGACTCCAGAATCATGAATCAAATCAAGACAATATTTCCTTTGACACAAAGAAATACCTTTGGCAGAATGAGCAACTTCTAAACCCAGAAAATACTTTAAGACTCCTAAATCCTTGATCTTAAAAGCATTATCCAAGGCTGTTTTGATCCGTGTAAACTCATCCAAAGAATTTCCAGCTAAGATAATGTCATCCACATAGATAAGCAAGACAGTAAAACTCTGGCCTTGAGTTTTAGTGAACAAAGAATGATCAGAATGTGCTTGCTTATAACCACAAGTAACTAACAAACTAATGAGCTTGGCATACCATTGCCTACTAGCTTGCTTAAGTCCATATAAAGACTTATGAAGCTTGCAGACTTTTCCAGAATCAACACAAGAAACCCCTTCTGGTACCTTCATATACACATCCTCATATAGATCTCCATGAAGGAAAGCATTATTGACATCTAGTTGATGCAAATGCCAATTGTTCACAGATGCAAGGGCTAAGACCATTCTGACAGTAGTAAGTTTAGCTACTGGTGAGAATGTGTCAAAATAATCTATCCCTTCAATCTGATTATAGCCTTTAGCTACTAAGCGAGCTTTGTACCTCTCTACTGTACCACCTGCCTTCCTTTTGATTTTATAAACCCACTTATTACCAATAGGTACAACATTAGGAGGTAGTGACACTAGACTCCATGTTCCATTAGCCTCTAAAGCAGAGATCTCTAAATTCATTACATCTACCCAACATTTGTGTTTGGAAGCCTCAGCATAAGTGTGTGGTTCAGAATCAAGAGACAGGGACATGACATATGCATGATGTGGAATAGACAAATTAGAGTAGGACATATAGTTAGAGATAGGATATTTAATACCTGAAGATGTTTGGCTAGCTTTACAAGAAGAGGAGGCTGTATGAAAAACATAGTTTCTGAGATGTGATGGTTGATGTCTAGGTCTTGTAGATCTCCTTGTCTGATCAGAAACAGAAGTTGCTGATGGAGATTCTGGACTTGGAAGAGGCACCTGAACTGATGTAGCATCTGCTGAGGGAATTGAAACTGACAAGTCATCCAGAGAATTAGAGGAAGTTGCAGGAGAAGAAGTCTCTGACATAGGATCAATACTAGTGCCCTGAGTATCCTCATTCTCAGGTGTGAAAACAGACCATGGCATTGCTTCTGACTGATGATAAGGCAAAATATGATCATAGAAAATGACATTTCTTGAGACACTCAAGGCTCTACTCATCATATCCAGCACTACATAACCCTTTGTTCCAGTTCTATATCCTAGAAAAACACATTTTCGAGCTCTAGGATCTAGCTTGAGCCTAGCATTATGTAGAGTGGATACATAACACAAAGATCCAAAAACCTTGAGGTCTGTCAAATCTGGTGGCTGCTTGTATAAAAGTTCAAAGGGTGATTTATTATGCAGAACTACAGTTGGTACTCTATTGATTAAAAACACTGCATGTTGCATTGCATAATTCCAGTATTGTTTTGGCAATTTGGACTGAAATAATAATGCTCTCCCTATGTTTAAAATGTCCTGATGTTTTCTCTCCACTCTCCCATTTTGCTGAGGACATTCTACACATGAGGTTTCATGAACAATGCCACTTGAAGCATAAAAATTATGAAGTGTAAACTCAGGCCCATTGTCTGTTCTAATAGTTTTAACATTAGCACCAAACTGAGTCTTAGCATACATCACAAAGTCCTGAACCTTAGAAGATACTTCTGACTTATGTTTCAGCATGATTATCCATAGATATCTAGTATTATCATCAACAACAGTTAAAAAATACTTATGACCATGTACTGTTGTCATGGAAAAAGGACCCCAGATATCAAATTGAAGTAAGTCAAAAGGTTTGACAGCTTTATTTATGCTCAAAGAGTAAGGTAATCTCTTTTGTCTAGCCATATGGCATACATCACAAACTAAAGCAGTGGCTAATGCCTTATTTACATGAATATAAGGATGAGACTTAGTCATAGCTAGTAGTTTATCTTTGGACAAATGTCCTAATCTAAAATGCCATAGGACTGAACTAGGTATTACTATAGAAGTAGCTGTAGTAGTAGCCGTATTAACCCTTGACTCTGCCTGTGCTTTCTGCTCCTCTGGCTGACCCTCTAGACCATCAACCATCAAGTAGTATAAGCCTCCCTCTTGCTTAGCCAAACCAATCATCTTCTGGGAATTGAGGTCTTGTATCAAAGAGTGTGAGTAATAGGATTGAACAACACAAGATAAGTGTTTACACAGTTTAGAAGTAGAGACAATGTTAAAGCTAAATTGTGGTACAAAAAGAACATTTCTTATGGATAACAATGGAGAGAAAACCACAGTACCAGCCAAATGAGCATTGACAATAGTACCATTAGGTAACTGGACATGAATAGGACTTATCTTGTAATATGTGTGAAATAAATCCAATGAAGAGCACACATGATCAGTGGCTCCTGAATCTAATATCCAGGAGCTACAAGCTTGTGCAGAAGTAGTATAAGAAGATAGAATTATGGTTCTACCTTTCCCTGTAACATGAGAGGTATCATGAGACTTATGCTGTCGGACCAATACGTCGCGGTAACCAGTGAACGTAGATGATAACGAGACTCAGAATGGGAGATCGAATTGATGCATTGGAGGCACAGATGGGGAACGTGACCACCACGTTGCAAGAACTTGCTATACAGCTGCAACAACAGAGCTTGGTTTTAACCGAACTCAGCAAGCAGATAAGCCAGAAGGGAGCGACTCAGGAAGGTGAGACCTCTGTTGTTGAATCATCGCAGAGCGAGTCTCGTCTTGCTGGTAAGAAGGTAAAACTTCCGGTGTTTGAAGGTGAGGACCCCGTGGCGTGGATTACGCGCGCAGAAATCTATTTTGACGTGCAAAACACTCCTGATGAGATGCGAGTGAAGCTGTCTCGATTGAGCATGGAAGGTTCCACAATCCACTTGTTCAATTTGTTGCTGGAAACAGAGGATGACCTTCCCTGGGAGAAATTGAAGAAGCCTTGATGATAGCGAGGATGTGGGCCTTGATGTGAACAATAAGAAGCCCAAGGTTTGGAGAGTTTACAAGAGGAAGCGTGGGAAGGTTCTACAAGAGACTGAGCTGGCAGATATTTGAGGAAGAGAATATTAAGTTAGTTATGATATAAGGGGGAGAGAGTAGAGTGAGGAATCATCATCATTGATCTTTATTTTTCTGTTATAGAGAGAGAACTGGACTCACTAGTGAGAGGGAAGCCGTAGTGCTTTTGGGGTTGATAATAGCCTTTATCAACACTTTTTCTATTCTCTGTTATCTCTGCAATTCCTTTTCTGCTAATACAATTGCATGGGAGGCCTATACTCAACCACAAAAGCTAGCTCAAGAGTTGAGGTTTGCACAACCCTTATAAACACTTGATTGGCCTTATCTCTAGCCAATGTGGGACTTCTAACACACCCCCTCACTGTGTTGGTATTCTTTGACGATATTCTAATTTACAGCAAAACTGAAACTGAGCATTTGGGGCATTTGAAGATAGTGTTATCAGTTCTGGAACAACATTGCTTTGTGGCTAACAAGGCAAAATGCAAGTTTGGCTGTCGTCAGATTGATTATCTTGGCCATATCATATCTGGGGAAGGTGTGGCAGTAGACCCTGGCAAAATCCAATGTGTTTTGGAGTGGCCCGAGCCTAAGACTGTTAAAGGAGTTCGTGGTTTCTTGGGGCTTACAGGGTATTATAGAAAGTTTGTGAAGGATTATGGGAAGATTGCTAAACCTCTTACGGAATTGACCAAGAAAACTCCTCCACTTTCACCTCCCTCTTCAGGGGACACTCATCCCAGTGGTTTTTCAGTTCAGCAGCAGCCTAGTCACTCACCTAGTCATGGATCATCTTCTGGATCAGCACAGCCAGGTCATAATAATTCTGCAACTTCTTCTTCTACTGGTGCAATTGCTCAGCCCATTGGGAATGTTCATCCCATGCAAACAAGGGCAAAATCTGGTATTGTCATGCCCAGATTATTTCCCACACTTCTCCTAACCCAAGCAGAACCTACAAACTCTACTCAAGCATTAAAGGATCCTAAGTGGAAGGCTGCTATGCAAGCTGAATATGATGCCTTGATGGCCAATGGAACCTGGACTTTGGTTCCACTCCCTAAGGATCGAAAGCCTATTGGCTGCAAATGGGTATTTAGGGTTAAAGAGAATGCTGATGGGACAATTAATAGATACAAAGCAAGGTTGGTGGCCAAAGGATATCACCAAGTGAAAGGGTTTGACTACTCAGAAACTTTTTCTCCAGTGGTAAAGCCAATTACTATTCGCATAATCCTCAGCTTGGCTATCACTAAGAAGTGGCACATTCATCAACTTGATGTGAATAATGCTTTTCTTAATGGGGCACTTCAAGAGGAGGTCTACATGACACAACCCTCTGGTTTTCTTTGTAAAGACAAGTCTTTTGTGTGCAGACTGCACAAGGCTCTCTATGGCCTCAAACAAGCCCCAAGAGCTTGGTTTGAAAGGTTAAGGGCAGCTCTAGTTAAGTATGGTTTCACTCCTAGCAAATGTGATCCTTCCTTGTTCACTTTCTACACCAAAGGTTGTGTTATCTACATTCTTGTTTATGTAGATGACATTATTATTACTGGGAATTCACTGCCATTAGTTCAACAAGTGGTGAAGAATCTTGATTCAGAATTTTCTTTGAAGCAGTTGGGGCAGCTAGACTATTTCCTAGGTGTTCAAGTTCATCATTTGAAGGAGTGAAAAAATCAGTAACTGTGGATGAACCTTGTCTCAAATTGTAAATCTCACTTTGCAATTCTGAAATTCTAATCAAATCTACTTGTGAAAACCGTTCCTTCAACTCATTCCAGACATCAATGACATTTTCAATGTAAACTAAATTCTGTGCAATAGAAGATGTAACAGAATTCATAATCCAAGTGTGAACTAGATTATTGCACCTGTCCCAAGCATAGTAGAGAGGTTGATCCGCATCTGGAACTGGAATGCTTCCATCGACGAACCGAAACTTGTTCTTGGAGCTCAATGCTCTTCGCATCGAACGCATCCATGTCTGGTAATTTGAACTTGTCAGTTTTGGTGTGACAGAAACCGTAGAAGGTCCATCTCCTGGATGAACGAAGTATGGGCTCAAAGGATCAAGTGAAGGATCAATAACTCCATTGTTGACACCTGAAGATTCAGCGTGTGCGTTGTTTGCCTTCCTCGCCATGAAAAAACGAACCAGTAGATTGAACCAGAAATTGACTCAGAGAGAAGTCAATCACGAACAGGAAGAAACAGTACCTCAACAGAATTAAGAATTTGGAAGCAAGAAATTGAGAAATTTCACCAATCGATCAACACGAACACAAATCAACACATCACCGATCAGAATCATACGACCACGATCTTCATGCTTTCCATTGAAACCCTAAGCGAGAAAGAATGATGCAGCGGAAGATAGCAGAGCCCCTGTGTAGGAGCTCTGATACCATCAGAAATTTGCAGAGCAAATTGAATTGAAGAAGAAGAATCGTATTGAACAAGATTGAAAGTATATGGATTTACAATGTACAGCACTTATTTATACTAGCTATAATAGAGTACACCATAACTATTATGTTACTCTACTACACCCTATTCTATTTCCAAATCAGTTAGCCATAACTGCCTCTTGCTGAGTTGGCTTGCTTAGCTGTCAAATTTGTTATAACAGAATTGCTGAACTGTCCACAACTTGTATCAACCCTGCTAGGAATCACTTCAGAGTTTGTAACTTGTGTGAGCTTGTTTTCTTCATTGCTTGGTACCATAGAACTTTCCTGATGTTCATTCAATATATAAAATTAAGTCAAATAATTCACATTCCAATGCAAAGAGACATATTCCTCATGCAAAAATTTGGAGGGAAATTGCAAGCACTCAATAAATATTGTCAACATTTATGATCATTAGCATGATTGTTCTTGTGAAAAGAAAAATACATCATTGAAATTAAACATAATAGTTTATTTTATAAAATATATTAGTTTCTTTAGTTTGTGTGATTTTATCAAAGTTTTTCTTATAAAAATGACCGAAGGGAGTATTGTTTTGCAAACAACTAATTTACCCTTTTAAGTCAATTAAATTTTTAATTAAGCACAAAAGTTGTAGAATTTGTGTTATTTGAAATTTAATTTAGTTCGTCAACAGTTAAAAGCAACATCAAGAGAAATTTAATTTCTATAAGTAATGATTTTTCCGACAGAAAAAAAAAAAAAAAACTAGTACCTGCAGTTGGCGGCGGTGCTTCATCACCACCATCTCTATAAAACTGAAACAGTTCAAACCTCAAATTGCAGCTAGGATACACCACTCTCCCCCCTACACTCCCCAACCGCGACCACGGTATCGCGGTTCCCATCACATCCGCCAAACACCGCGTGCAATCATCGCTCGACAAATCCTGCGTACACTGTCCAAGAGTATACAGCATCTGCAAATCATTCAACCTCATCACCTTCGTTGCATACCTCTCATCACTGTCCTCAGTCTCAAACAGCAGCTGAGCCAGCGTGTTCGACAATGCAAACGTGAAAAAATTCTGCACCACGTTAGTTTCGCTGTTACTGTAGTTATAGTTTCCACCATGGTCAGTGATATTCAGCTCGGAAAATACTGGACTCTTGTCCACTTCCGAGAAGAAAAGCCGGTTCGATGCCGGTTCGAGTATCGAACCGTGCAGTGGCTGTACCAAATTATGGCCTCCGGGGAGGACCGGCATTCGGAGGCTATTCGGGATGTGGCTTGTTGGACGCAATGTGAGCATAGGCGGGAGGGGAGGTCGCCGCGGCACATGAAGAGGCCGTATACCATGTATGAGACGTTGGCTTTGTGGAACTTGTTGCCGGCGGTGGCGTTGGCGGACAAGTAGGAGAGGAGGGTGGTGAGATAGGTTTGGAAAGGGGTGTTGGTGGTGAAGGTTTGGTTGTTAGAGCAATTTTGGGAGAGGTAGATAGGGTCATCTGTGAGGTTTGAATCTGCACGCAAGGTGTTTGATGCAGGGATGTAGAGAGGTGAAGGGGCGATAATGGAGCGGTAGAAAGGGTAGAGTTCGTAGCGAATGTTGCAGCTTGGGTATAGAATTCTTCCTCCTAGTTTTCCTTCACAGCATAGTGGGATTTCAGTTATTGCTCTACTGAGACATGTTTTGCAATCATGGGGTGATAAATCTGGTGTGCATTGAGCTAGAATGTAAAGGGTTTGTGATTCTGAGATGGTGACTTCCTTTGTTGCAAACTTCTTGTCATCAATTGGGTGGTTGGCTGCTTCATTTGCTGTTTGGTTCATGGCTGTGGACAGTAGAGGATTGAAGGTTTCTGGGTTTGAGATGTTGGCGAGGTTTGTGAAGTGAGAAGAAGGCTCAGTGGCCATGGTGGAGAAGAAAGGGTGGTTGGAGTATCGAACCATGCATTCTTCATACCAAATGAAAGCTTCTTGGGATAAGGGGCATTCAAATGATAGAAGCTGGGTTGCATTGAGCTGGGTTGCATTGACAGCACATTGTTGACAGAGGTGAGAGCCGACATCGCCGCGGCACATGAACATGCCATAGATTGAGTTTGAGGGGTTGTTTCCAGTGATTGTGGTGTTGTAGAATTGTGTATTGCTTGTAGCATTGGATGATAGGTAAGAAAAGAGGGTTGTGAGGTCAAATTTAAAGGAGGTATTTGCAATGGTTCTGTTGCCGGAACAGACTTGGTGTAGATAAAAAGGGTTGTACTGTGCCTCAGTGACTGAAAAACAAAGGAAGCTAGCAAGGATGAAGAGGTAGAGAGTGTTAAACGATGCCATGGATGGGTTATTGGGTCTGTCAAAGTTTGTGAGCACTACTATGGAATGAAACATGGATAAATGTGAGTTTTGTAGTACATGGTTTAAATATAAAATTCTTCAGTGGCAGAGAGATTCATGCATACAAGCAAGTCAACGGTAAGTCAACACAAAATGGTTGATAAAATCATAATGGGTGGAAAAGCTTAGCTTAGTGCACAGACTCAAGAAAGGATTGTCGGGTGTTAGCCAAAAGTTTCCTCAAAATATGTTCATTAAGTTTGGTGCTTACTTGGGAGGGCACCCTCCTCTGATGTTCTCTAGTTTTTTTTTGATACATCGGAAAATTAACAAAGACAAAGAAAACTAACTAAAGAATGGACAACGAGTCCTTCAAGAGAAGGTACTCAACATCCGGGTCAGGAGACTCAATGACCCAAGCCCCAGAAGATCTTGCTGCTGCACCTCTCCTGGCAAGGTAGTCTGCTACAATATTGCTCTCTCGATGCACACAATTGATCCTGACGTTCCACTCTCGTGCTAGAAGCTGACGAATAGAACCAAGCACAAGAAACTCTGCATGTCTTTGAGAAGCTGCTTCATCTGTTATTATGGAGGCCAGCTCTGCACAATCAACATCACAGATCACTCGCCTAAACCCCTTCTCCCAGGCTAACTGGAGAACATCTCGCATCGCCACGGCTTCTGCTCTGAACGCACTATCTCCAGCCTCCCCGGAGTAGCAGCCCACCACCCAACGGCCAAGGTGATCCCTGATAATTCCACCGCCACCAATCCGCTGATTACTATCACAGAAACTCCCATCAGAATTGCACTTCACCATGTTGGTTGGAGGAGGAGACCATGCGTTACACAGCAAAAGATCAACCTCCTGATGTTCTCTAGTTGAAATGCATATATGTAGACAAGTTTTATTCGTACTCCATTTTAAGGGAAAATCAAACTTTCACATCCCAAATCAAACTCCACCGAGAGATTTATAGGGAGTAAATAGAGAAATAAGTTATATGAGATGTAATGAGATAGAAAATGCAAAAAAGAAGAAGAAAAATGAATGAAAATAAGATAGGAGAAGTGTGAATGAATCATTAATCCGTTTTAACTTTTAAGTGTGAGTGGTGTGAAGAGAAGAGACAGATAGGAAGAAAAGAGGAGAAAATAAAAATGTAATAAATGATATAATTGAAAAAGAATATTATTTTGAGCATATATCTAATAAATGTGAGTTTATTCAATAAGATCGTAACTGCTTTTCCATGGACTTTAATCTGCATATGAAGAAGAATATTGGAGAAAGAACCGAAAAGAATATCAGTAATGTGTAGAGCAATCTGAATTATGTTTAAAGAAATAGAAGATTTCATCATAGTTAAAGCGGAAATGATTTGTGGACATACGATTTTAGTCCACCACCATTCGACATAACTTTGTGGTTGTTTTATCACTAGCATTAATGTTTGTTGCGCTTAAAAACCTTCACTAAAGTGTATAAGAGTGGAGTGGTTAAAGTGGAAATGATATATATGTAGACGTACGATTCCAATCGATCACTTTCCGAGTTCCAACACACAACTTTGCGGCAGTCTTTCACAGCCGCTAATATTGCATCCCTTAAAAACCACAATTAAAGTGTATGATTATTGGATTTTTTGTGAAAATGGTATTTTTATATATAGGATTAAACTTAGGTGTCGTGTCATAGATCATGTTATTATTGTTTGCCAATGAAAAAATGACACGCAAGTTATACTTTTCCCAGTCACTAACTCCACTAACTCCATTAACATTTTTCGATTTCTCACATTGTGTTTTGTAAAAAAAACAATCCTCTGACTTTCTCTTCTCCCCTCTACCAACCCCACCTCGTTCCAAACTAACATTTTGTTTGATAGAATAGAGAGAGGTAGAGAAGAGAGAAGATGAGTAGAGAAAAAAATGTGAGAAATATAGTAGATTTGATAGGTTATTTGGTATGTTATAAAGAGAAGAAAAAAAATGAGGTGGAGGAGAGGAAAAAAAAAAAACAATTTCTAGCGGTATACACACTATTTTCTAGGGGTTTACGAAAGCCAGTATATGCATAAGCAGGAAAGGACAAAGCAAGCTCGCTCCGTCCCCCATTTCTCTTTCTTCTGGGGAGATCCAAAAAAGATGGTTGGGACAACCAACAAACTTCCCTCTCTCCTCCACGAAACAAGGTTACTTCTCTTCAATTTTTTCTAACTCTCTTCACAAGCCAACCTCTACTAAACAAAGCATAAAACTAGTCATCTACACCCCATTATCACTTTGTCAACGTGGCAAGTTCTGTCACCCCTCATGCTTTCTCTCCATTCCTGCTCGAAAGACATGGAGGCTCGAATAACGTAGTCAAATGCTTTGTCTCGGGGCATCTCCAAAAGAAGCAGACCCAGATCCGAGTTTTCTAGTGAGGACTCGTCAAAGATCACCCGGTTTGCTTTATGTTTTTTAAATCATCACAAAATGAAAAATAGAAAAAAAGTACTTTCTACTCTATGTCTGTCACAAACTGCTCTAGAAAAGCGGGCTCTAGAAAAGCGGGTGTTTGAAGTGGTAGCGGCCTAGCGTTTCGTAGTTGGCTAATCTTTTTCCATATATTAATATAACCACTATACATATTTTTCTTTTAAGGTGAAAATTTAATTTTAATTAGTGCTTTCGGATATTAAGGCTATGTTTGGCATGTCATTTCAGCTAGCTTATAGCTTATTTGACTAGCTTAAAAGCTTTTTAAAAATGTTTGGTGAATGAACTTATTTCAGGAGGTTAAAGCTTTTTAATAAGTATCTTAAAGCTTATTGAATTTATTCTCTTTTTTATCCTTCATTTTAATAAAATTCTATCATTATCCTTTTTATATTTATAAAAACACTATACTCTAATTACTTTTATTTTGAAATAATTACTATTCATTTGCTAATATAAAATTTTAAACAATATTTTGTTAATTTAGAAAAATATAAGTTTAATTTATTTTATTAAATTAAATAAAATAAAAAAACGAAAATAAATTAAAAGTGAATATTATAGTTTTTAGACGATAAATAATTTGAACTATAAAATGTTTAAAGTGGTAATTATTTTTATATCATATATGTTTTAAAGTGTAAATAAAGTAATGTTAAATGGAAAAAGAATTATATAAGTGTGACTTTTTATGTCATTTTACTTTGCTCAACAGTTAGTTTTACTATACACTTTTTTTCAATGAGGTTGTTTTTCAGTTATCAACTTTATTTACACTGCGTAATTTAACATTACTTTATTTTCACATTAATACTTATATGATATTAATATTAAAATTATTATAAATATTTTATTTCACTCAAATTATTTATCATCTTAAAAATATAATATTAGTTTTTACTTATTTAATTTTCTATATTTTTATTAAATTAAATAGAATAAAACAAATAATTAGTAATTTGTAATATAAAATTATTTATTTTATTCTAAAGTAGTAATTATTTATGTGTGGGAACAGTGTACATATGAGACAAGTGTGATAACCGATAAATAAATAACATTTTTTTTGGTACATAGGAAAATGAGTAGGTAAATAGGTTTAGTAAAAAACATATAAGGCTAAAGGTGAAATTTTGATAAAATAATAAGGATAAAAATGAGAATATATTTAATAAGCTATAAGCTTTAAGCTTTAAGCTACCTGAGATAGCTTATGGTTCCGTTTGGATACCAGCTTATTAGAGCTTATTGGAGCTTATCAACTAAAAAAAAGCATCACATGAGCTTCAATAAGTGCTTTTTTGTTTGCATCCAAACAGGCTCTATAGCTTAAAGCTTTAAGCTACTGAAATAAGCTCTTTCACCAAACATTTTTATAGTGCTTTTAAGCTAGTCAAATAAGCTTTAAGCTAGTTAAATAAGCTATAAGCTAGCTGAAGTGACATGCCAAACATAGGCGATGTCTTTTAATTTTTGTCCAATATATAGTTTATGATTGTTCAAGATTGTGTTATTTTAGTTTCCTTTCGTTCTTATCTTCTGTCATGATGATAAAACTAAGCATCAAGTGTAAAAACATAGCTGAGTGCGCAAATTAAATAAAGGATTGTCGGTCAAAAGTCGCCAGAAAATGGCTTGGGTGCTGCTGGGGTGGGCAGCCTCCCGGTACAAAAAGAAAATGTGACATTAGTTCTCTAATTGAATTGCAAATATGTCATATTTTCTAAGCTTTAACGGGACATCATTGTTTTAAGACCCAAAGCTAGCTTCGTGCATGTTTGCAAAACACTATTAAAGTCTTGTACTATTCTTATAATCACGTGAAAGTGAAGCACCAACTATTTGCTGCTTTTAGGAGACTATCGTCTCTTGAGGATAAGACAAAAGAGCACTTATCCAAGTTTCACTACTGGGAAAATACTAGATAAGTTTTAATGATATTTTGGTCAGTATCTAAAGCTCTAAGTGTAATATATGATACTATTTGAATAAAAACCAATTAATTACCAAATGCATTCTTCAATTAATGAAGAACATTTATCTATGTTATAAACTACTCTCTCCGTTCCTATATATCTGTACAGGAATAGAAAGTTCACATAAATTAAGGAAAACAATTAATTGTGTTTGATTTTCATAAAAGTATTATTTGTTTTTTTATTTCACCATTTAAAATGTATTTTATCTTTCTTCATTTATTGTTTCTGTAAGGGGATTTCTTGGAAAAACATCAATTAATGCTCTCTTGAAACTCTAAGTGGACAGATATATAGGAACACAATTTTTTCTCCAAAGTAGACACTTAATAAGGAACAGGGGTAGTACTTCCTAAGTCATGGTATATGTTATTTGGGAGGCTAGAAACACTCTTATGTTCGTGAATCAGGAGTTGTCTCTTGGCCACGTTCTTGCTCGAGTGGCATCCCTTGAAGCATTGCCACGTCCAGCGGTTGCACAACGCTCTCCAGGGACAGATTTAGTGGCTTGGTCGAGACCATCGGCAGGATGGGTTAAAATCAATTTTGATGCTTCAGTACGACGAGCCATGGTGGGGTTTGGTATGTTGGCAAGGGATGAGGAGGGAGAGCTTTTAGCAATAGCAACCTTAGCTCTGGTGTTGATGCAATCTGCAGGTTTAGCAGAGGTTCTTTGCCTGAGGTGGGTGATGAGACTTGCTCTTGATTTGAGGTTTTTCTCTGTTTATTTTGAAACAGATTCGTTGCAGCTTTATCAGTGGTAGAGACGTTGAAGGAGAGACTCTTCCTATCTTGATTTGATTATTGCATACTGTCGTCTTTTAGCTTTATCTTTTACAACATTGATATTTTATTTGTTCGTAGGTTCGGCAACAGTGCCATTGACTTTTTAGCCCGAGAGGCCTCCTCCTTTTTGGTTTGGATAGATGAGGGACTGCTTGGTCTTGATCATTTTGTTCACCCCAATGCTTTGGCATCTATGTCTGCTTGTTTTTATGAAATTTTGTTTTTTTCAAAAAAAAATTATTAGTCAACCAATCAAATTTTAAAAATGTGCAACATCAATCAATTAAATTAAATAAAAAATAAATTTTGTCACATATTTAAAATCTGATTAGTTTTTTTTATAAGCAAATGTTTTTTATATTTAAAATCTGATTAGTAGATTGTGTAAAAAAATTACAATGTCAATGTATAAAATTATTCTCTTTATTTTATGTGTTAAACTTCCATTCATTTACCTAATTTGTCAGGTCTGTCTCCTAGAACGAGCCCATCCTTCATAAAAAGGGGCGATTTTCAGAAAAGCCACAAGTACATGGAACCAAAAATGGCTTAATCGCACTTTTGGTCCCCCACGAACGCTATATGTGCAACCTGGGTCCCCAAACTTCAAAAATCCCATAACGCATCCCCAAGGTTTATCTCCGTTAACAATTTTCGTCCCCCACCTCTTTTCCGTCCATAAACTAACGTTTTTGGCTTATGTGGCTTTTTTTTGTGATCTGGAAACCATATAGGAGAGAGAGTGCCATGTCTGTTTATTAATAGTCACATGTGAGGCACGTGATGCTCTTCATCTTCTTTCCTCTTATCAACCCCTCGATGAAGCCCTCATTCAGCCCCAATTTCACTCAGCTCAAGAACCCTAGAAATGGGAGGATCGCGTGCGACGCCGAATCAGTGGGAATACGAGGCTCAATTGATTCGAAGGGAGCTGGGATCGCAAAGGAGAGGATAGTGCTCCCATGGATTTGCTGGGGATCGAGAAAATTCGTCATTTTGCTCTGGTTTTGAGAGGAACCCTAAGGTTGTGCTATGCGATTGTAGGGTTCCAAGTCCTGTTGTGACAACATGGACAAGGGTGAATCGGGGAAGGAAGTTTTATGGATGTGGTTTGTTTGAGGTAACATTTTCATTTCTTCTCATTTTCATGTTGTCATATCTCTGTTATCTCTCATTTTCAGTCCTTCGTTAATTGTAGGTGAATTGCAAGAAAGTTTGCAATTTCTTCCAATGGTTTGATGCTGATGAGAGTGCAAGGGAGAAGAAGTTGGTAGTGGTGTTAACAAAGAGGATTGAAGAGAAGCAGAAGATGATTGTTCTGTTATCTGGGACATTGGTCATTGCCTGGTTTGCATCATGGTCTTGGGAGTAGCCTATGTAAGAAAGTAGATGAATGTGATGGAACTTTTGTAGGGTTTAGGGAGATGAATGGGATGGTATCTATGTAATGGTATCTTATGTCATTTTGAATTTGTAATGGAATCTATGTACTGGTTGTAATGGAATCTAGTTCTGGTTGTAGTGGAATTCCTGATGTTATGCAATGAAAGTTTGGATGATTATGCACTCAGTATTTGACATGGTAATAATGCAAGTTTGCTACTTTTATGTTGTCCAAAATTTGACATGGTAACAAGATCATATATATAAGTAACATCATGATATCAGTAAAACATCAACATAACATCATCATATCAAATAAAACATATCAGTAAACTGATTAAGGTTCCAACATAAAGCCACATAAGGCACAAACTGATTCAGGTTCCAAAATAAAGCCACATATGGCACAAACTGATTAAGGTTCCAAAATAAAGTCATAGATGGCACAATTTAAACTACTTAGTTGCACTACTGAGTTCCAAAATAAAGCCACAGATGGCATGGAATTACAAGTCTTAGGTACTACTACATTTTAAACTACTGAGTTGCACTAATTTGGCTGATGTTCCTCTTCCTGCCTCTTCTTCTTGGTGCTGGCTGTGTTGAAGATGCATCAGGAGGTGGAGGTGGTGGTGCATGAGATGAGCCTGCAGAAGGTGGTGGTGGTGGCTGAGATGAGCCTGCATGAGGTGGTGGAGGGTGAGATGAGCCTGCAGGAGGTGGTGGAGGTGGAGGTGCCTGAGATGATGAGGATCCTACTTCAAAAGTATTGTGCCTCTGTTCAGGTTGTAACACTTCAGTGTTTTGCTGCAATATCATAGACAATCCTCAATTAGCAGGACATCAACACACACACACACACACACACACATAAAATTCATTGACAAATCCTTAGTTAGAAGTACATCAACACACACACACATAAAATTCATTGACAAATCCTCAGTTAGCAGTAGTTGAACAAACACACACACAAATAAAAGTCATTTTACAAGTAGATATTGACTTGATTCCCTCCAGGTGGAATGATTCTGTCTGCTAGCTCCTTTCCTCTGCAAGTCCTCCTATTGTGTCCATAATTCCCACACCTTCTACACCTGATAGTAGAGTGGTGCCTCCTCAGCCTATTAGGGTTGGTTGACTCATCATTGGCTCTGTTCCTCTGTGTTTTAGGCATGCCTGGCTGCCTTCTCACATATGGAGGATTGAGAGGAAGTGCCTCAACCTCTGGCCACAACTTTGGTCCATTGTTGGGTCGGATAAGGTGAGAGTAAGTGTTCAGAAAGGTATGTCTCCTGAAAATGACACACATAATCAGACCAGTCCAAGCATATGAGTGATGAAAAAATTAAAAACAATGTAGTAGAGTTAGACTTACTTGTAAGCAAGATGGACATAGTTCTCTAGGGCGTGATGGTTGAACCACATGCAAGCAACAACATTTACACAAGGAACTCCAGAGAGATCCCACCTCCTACAAGCGCATGACCTCTGTTGCAGGTTCACAACATACTTGTCATTGTCCCTAACTGCTTCAAACTCAGAATATCCACTATCTCCATCCCAATTGGCTTGCCACCTATCTGCATAGTTCTGCAAAGTTGGCTATTCCTCCACCTCATCATCAAATCCCTATGTCTTACAATGCGGCCGGTGAAGTAAAAATTCAAACCCTCCAACAGTGTTATGATGGGCTTGTCCCTACATTCCAAGATGTCTCTATTGAAAGCCTCACACATATTGTTGACCTGCAAGTCACAATGTGTGTCTGTGCTATAGTGAGACCTTGTCCATTGTTCAGGTGGAATCTCCATCATCTCTGTCCATGCAGCTTGATTCAAACCCTTCATCACATCCATTGCAGCTCTCCATTCTGGGACTGTGCTTGCCCTAGCTGCACTCCACAAAGCACTTTTCAATTCTTGTCCTGGGAATCTCTTCCTGAAGTAACCATACAGAGACTTAACACAAAATCTGTGTTCAGTGTCTGGCTCAATTGCAGCAATTGTAGGACCCAAGCCCTGCACACAAATCATTGACATTAGACATATTAAGTATCAAATTAAAGTAAAAAAAGATTAGAGTATTACCTTCTGTCTATCAGAAATGAAAGCCCATTTTTGCTTTTTCTCTCCATTCAAATCAGCCAATAAAAGATTGAGGAACCATTGCCATGAGTCATTTGTCTCAGCTTCAACCACTGCATAAGCAATTGAAAACATCTGGATGTTTCCATCTTTACCTACTGCAGCTAGTAATTGACCACCATACATACCCTTTAGAAAACAGCCATCCAACCCAATTAAGGGCCTGCAAGTAGTAGCAAAGGCTGCCTTAGTTGCCTTGAAGCACATGTAAATCCTCTGGAAGACAGGACCATGAATACCCACTGTGCTTTTGATGATGCATGTTGATCCAGGGTTACTCCTCACAATCTCAGCAGCATAGTTCCTGAGATGACTATACTGCTGGATACTTGCTCCATGAATCATTTCCAGACTTTTCACCTTTGCCCTGTATGCTTTGAACCTTCCAATGACAATCCCCCACCTAGTCCTTGCCTCAACAATCAAACTAGTGACCTTCAAGTCAGGAGCGTGTCTAAGAATTTGCATGAATTTAGTTGCTAACCAGAGGGTCTTAGCTTGTCTATTGGTTCCTGTCCTACAACAGTTATGCTCAGACTTGAAGCTCACCACCCGCCACAAAGGCCTTGTAGGAGTCTTGCTGATTCTTAGGTAGAATGGACACTCAGGTACTCATCCAACCACCACTCTTTTCTTGTCATTTTTTTCAAACTTCAGATTCTTCTTGGTCTCAAGTGCAAAGTCTTTCACAGCATCTCTAAACATGTCTTTGTTTAAGAAAGTTTGGCCAATTTCAAATTTCACATCTTCACCATCCTGAGTAGGCTTAAACCTATGGTATCTCTTCCTCTGGCCCAAATCATCTTCACTTTCATCTGGACTTTGTAAATCATATGAGTTTCCATCCTCATCCTCAAAGTCTTCAAATGTTGTAGGATCTGGATTCCTTAACTCTTGCACAAGTTCAGGCCCATTTAAACCATTCTCAAATGTTGGATCTTGAGGAACAATTGGTAAATCCACAAATGACTGTGGAGGCAACACATGTAGCCAGTCCCAGTCCTCTTCATAATCACTGTCATCTATTGAAGTTCCACTTGATGCCTGAGAGCTATCATCATCTGGATAATACTCATCATTAGAATCTGTTGCTTCACCCTGAATTCTATTTGCCTTCTCCTTGCCTTTCTTTTTGTTTCTCCCAACTTCTGCCTCTCTATCAGTCACAACCTCTGGCTCATTCACAACCACCTTAGGCTCATTCACAACCACCTCAGGCTCTGGTTCCTTCTCAATCTCAATCACCTCAGGCTCATTCACAACCACCTCAGGATTTAGCTCTATCACATCAGGTTCCTTGTAAGCAAGCAGTGGTGTTTCTTCAACAAGTTCATGCTCTTGCACAGTGTGTTGAACATAGATATCTATTTGACTCTCACCTTTCACATTTGCAGCCAATTGTCTCACATCTTCATCATTGTTCAGAGGCTTTAAAATAGCACACTCATCACTTTCCTTGTGCTTGTACCACAACCCATCATAGCTGAGATATCCAAGTGCTTTGACCAACTTGCCCACATCAATTGTAGAAAATTCATCAATATCCAACGGTGAAAAATGATCAACTGACCCATTTTCATATAGCATGGATGGCTGAAATGTAGGTGCACCCCCATGATGAATGTTCAATGATAACTTATGTGACACAGTTGGCCTGAAACAAGACAAAATAAGGAACTATTACTATATTCAACACAGATTCCAATTAAAGAAATTAAAGAAACCATAAAAAATTATCCACCATGAATTGAAAAATCCTTCAACAACCCCTCATACAACAGACAACGACACAAATAAAGACATAAAGACAATAAAGAGAGTAGGCAGAATATTAAAGAATCCTAACCTGGCCGCATAGTTTGGTGGTAATGGATCCCCCAAGTCCCAAAAGTTGTTGCCAGTGCTTTTCTCAGGGACCACCACACTCTCCTTTCTCGGACTTTTCCCCCTTTGTGGGACTTTTCTTCTTGTGTTCCTTCCTCTTGACTGGAAGTTTCCCCTTTTCACTCTTCTTCACTTGCTCATCCCCCGTTCCCTTCGTCCTGGCCATGACAGACACTTGCTTCTTACACCTTCACAGTCGACACCAAGAGGTCGTCGATCTTCTCTCGCCGCACAACCTTGCTTCCTCCGCTGTGCGATTTTGGTCAATTTAGGGTTTCTAAATTTGAAGCTAATTTGGGATTTGAGACTATATTATAAAATTTACTCACGTGCCTCTCACATGTTCACTCTCTCTCCTATATGGTTGTCAGATCACAAAAAAAAAGCCACATAAGCCAAAAACATTAGTTTATGGATGGAAAAGAGGCGGTGGACGAAAATTGTTAACGGAGATAAACGTTGGGGATGCGTTATGGGATTTTTGAAGTTTGGGGACCCAGGTTGCACATATAGCGTTCGTGGGGGACCAAAAGTGCAAATTAAGCCAACCAAAAATATGTAATCGCCACCCTAATTTCTATGATAAAGCTGTCTTTGTTAGTATAAGATTCAACTATAAGTTTACTTTCACACTCCAATTGTACTTAAAATCTAGAGAGCCTAAAAAAAACTTAAAATCTAGAGAGAAAGGAAGAAATAGAGAAAAATAATACATATGATAAATGATATGAAAACATTAAAAGAGAGATATAAAAGAAAAGACGACTGAAAATGAGCTGAAAAAAAATATAAGTGTGAGTAAATTAAAATCTTAAAAATAAAGAAGTTACACTCAAAAGATCCAAGGAGTCAACTAGTATTTATTTGTAAAAAACTAAAAATCATTGAAATACATAAATGAAGCTACACAAATTACACTAAATCAAAACACACTAAAATATAAAACAGTTATGCCCTTCTTGATTTACCACTTTTCTTTCATTTTTATTTTGTTAATGCAACATTTAAGTTTTGTAAGTATAAATTAAATAAACATGCAACTTTTATATATTGATACCCTCTCTTTTCATATTTTTTTTTTCTTTTTCTACCGCATTAGTTATAATATATTTGATTCCTCTTTCTTCTATTCTTATCTCTTTACTTTAGGTAGGGGTGGCAAAATGAGTTTGGCGCGCTGGGCCAGCCCGTTTAGCCCACCTTTTATGGCGGTTGGGTTCAGACTTTGAACCCAAATTTTAAAGTGAGCTATGATAATCAATAATATAACACAAAAAATGGGGGATTTGAATTGTGTTCTTTTAAAACTTTGATTTTTCAAAAGATTATAAGTTTTCAAAATGTTTTCAAAATCGATTGGTTCAGCGGATAAGTAAAGAAGTAAACAATATAACACAACCAATATATTCTCGTTCACCCACAAACGATAGGGCTACGTGCAGTCCTTGGCTTAACCACGACTTAACTAAAAAAGTATACAAAACTTCTCCTACACCAAGTATTAGATAGTCTTTTCCCAATCAAGTATTCTACAGGACTTCTCCTATACAAGTGTTCGACATGACTTCTCCCAACCAAGTATTCTAAGGACTTATCCTTTACAAAGTATTGTTCAGGATTTCTCCTAAGATCTTCTTCAAGATCATTTGACTGTACAGGGTTCTCTTATCACAAGAGGGATAATAGAAAATGCTAAGCACATGAACTACAAAGTGTTTGAGAGGATTTGACTCTGGTGTATACTTTGAGTTTTGAATCTATAGAGATTTTATAATAGAGATTTGACTCTTAGGTGTTTCTCTCAGACGAGGTTAGAACTTTTCTTGATTTCTTGGAGAAGAATAGAAGTTGATCAATGTTAAAGCTAAGTTTCTTACTTCTAAAATTATTCAAGTCCTCCTTTTATACTTCAAGAGCTTCTAGGTTTTGTGGATAGCTGTTTGAGCGTGTAGAGCATCTTGAGTTCTAGCAGTTGCATCAAACAGTCTTCTCGTCAGGTGCATTAAATGCAATGTGTCTTTTGCTGAGACAGAATGCTACAAAGTGTATCTTGTCAGTTGGTTGGTAGCATATGCAGTATCGTTTCAGCCATTTAGTGAGAGAAAGAGGAAACTCTATTTTGACAACATTGTACTTATTTCTTTGATCAATGTGCTTTGTAGAATATCACGTGATTCTCTCAAGAATTTCAGAGAAATATCTTCAATTTTGAACATGTCGCTTTTTCTCTAGACATTATCTTCACTAGGTGTAGGCTTCTTTTTTGTTAAACGAACTCGCAGTTTTGACTATTCTTTGCTTGTATTGTCTGCTTTGTAGCTTTGACCTTTCTTCTCTGAAATGGAGCGTCTTCTTGCATAGTCTTGTACTCTTGTACTTTGGACATCAGACGATGAGAGATGTGAGTCATAAATGTGGTTTCCTGAAATATAATTCATATGAAATTTTAAGCATTGCACTTACTCTTGAAAACTGTTATCATTCAAAAAGTGATAAACGATGTATTCAGCGTTTGAACTTAATAGGCTAGCCCAACCCAACCCAAATTTGGCGGGCTAATGGCGGGTTGGGTCGTGTTAGCCCGCCAAAACCCATATTTTCACCCATTTGTAGTTTATTTTTGTCTAAAAATATATAAATATTGTTGGCTTATTATTATTGACTGAAGTAAACTTTTGTTGATGATTGTATAGCACATTTATTGATATTAAGAAGATTAAGTGAGTCTGTATCAAAGAAATAAGTGACATTTACCAATAATTTGGTGAACGTCATCGACACTTACACTAATGGATAGTTGATATTAAGATAATAAGATTACAGTTACATTTTTAAATAACAACTCATGGTAAATATTTGCTTGATATTGTCATCGGTGAAACTTTTTTGTTGAGTTTATAACCTTTAAAGATAAAAAACAAGTATAATACTGTAATAACTCTAATTTCTACATGTGTCAATATACAAATGCTAAAAGTGGGCTAGCCCAACCCACTACATTCTCTAAGTGGGTTAGCCCGTTGGTATGCCAAAATATGATTTAGGTTGAGACTTTGAACCCAAATGCTAAAAGTTGGCTAGTCCAACTCGCATTTTGGCGGTCAATGACGGGTTCGGTCTGGCCCACCCCGCCAACCCATATTGTCACCCCCCAACTTTAGATGTGAGTGAAATGAGTGTGAAAAATTCACTATTCATAAACATGTTGTTCTTCAAGAAATCAAACCTTGACTCATGGTAAATATTTGTTTGATATTGTCATCGGTGAGATTTTTTTGTTGAGTTTATAACCTTTAAAGATAAAAAACAAGTATACAAGTGCTAAAAGTGGGCTAGCCCAACCCACTACATTCTCTAGTGGGCTAGCCCGCCGGTCTGCCAAAATATAATTTAGGTTGAGGCTTTGAACTCAAATGCTAAAAGTGGGCTAGTCCAACCCACATTTTGGCAGGTCAATGACGGGTTGGGTCTGGCCCGCCCCGCCAACTCGTATTGCCACCCCCAACTTTAGATGTGAGTGAAATGAGTGTGAAAACATCACTTTTCATAAACATGGTGTTTGATACATATTTCACATGTGAAAGACACACATGGTATTAACTTAAGCAAAACCTTAATCACTACAAGAAGATTTAAAATTTGCTACCACTTAGCTCCCATTTTGTCCATCAGCAAATTGCAAGCAATTTTGCTACCTATTAATTGAAATGTCATTTAATGGTATCTAAATGATACTCCTTCCGTTCCTATATATAAGTCACAAATAACTAATTCTCTTAGATTAATAAAAGTAGTTACTAGTAATAAATTTGTAAAAAAAATGATTTACTTTCCTAGATTACCGTTATTTACTTTCCTATGATTTTCTCTCTCCAAGTTAATACTTCTAAAGTTTATCATCTCTTTCATATTAAATATGAGGGTCAGCTTGGAAAAAATTATTTAATGCTTCCTAGATATTAGAAAGTGACTTATATTTTGTAACAAATTTTTTTCAAAAAATGTGACTTATAATAGGAAACGGAGGGAGTATCACTTTATCATTTTCTTTTGTTTCCGAATTCTCTTCGGCCCCTGCATTCTCGGTCTCCCCTTCGCACTTGTTCTGGGCTCGTTTTACATTCTGATCATTTCATGCTTTTCCAGAGCTCCTATGCTTAATGACTTTCAACAAATCCTGTGAGTTACCATTTTTTAATTTAGGTTTCTTCTTTGATTTGATTTAATTATACAAACTATCAATAGTATGTAAGCTCTCTTCTTTGATTTCCTCTTCCACTTCAATTTGAAAACCCCAGTTTCTATTTATTTTCAAATTTATTGATTGAACTAAGAACTTGTTTGGTGTGTTTGAATACTTGTATTCATGGTGTTTGATAATATGTCAAACTGACTGCTACAAATTAAGTGTGAGGTTGGATGAACATAATTTCCTATTGATTGTAACTGAAGAAAGTAGAAATTTGATTAAATATGAATTTTATGTAGGATTCAAGGTTCCAAAAGGATAATGTTCTTGTTAAGAATTTTTTTGGGGAACTACCTAATTGCATGTATAGGTGTGTTTGGAACTGGGTTATTAGCTGTGGCTTTCTGATTGCATATATAGATGAGTTCTTCTATTTATTCAAATAAGACTCTGTATCAGCTTGCTTTTATAGTTTTACTTTCTCATTATCCTGATCTCTGAAGCACGGACATGCCTAGGAAGCGGATGCGCGACACCGACACACTTGGGACACGTGTTGGAAGTGTCCGAATAAAAAATAAATTTTTTTCGGCACGCACACGGCTCGGACACAGTTTGAACACTAAGCCGACACTCCTACATAGCTAGATACCCAAAGTGTTTGAGTTATGTGTTCTCGAGAGTTTTGTGTTTTGTTCCATCTGAAATTTTGTTGTTTTTTTTCCCATGAGTTTTGTGTTTAGTTCTTTGTTCACATGAGTTTCTCACATTCTTGTGATTTTACTAGTTTGTTTGAACTTTGAGCCCAATACACTATTTTTTCAATGCCTCATTCCACTATTTTTGAAAAAGTATATTAGTTTTTATTTTTATATATATATAAGCCGTGTCCCTGTGTCTACTTTTTGGATTTTAGTCGTATCCTGTCCTGTGTCCGTGCTTCATATATCATGATAAATTTAAATATGGAGAAGAAATCAGAAGATATTAACCTAAAGTAAGTGAGTTCAAGATTTGTATTATTTTTTATATACTAAAAATATGTTTTGCATACTCCTTGCATTATGAAGCCTCCCTCATTCTGTTCATTGCTCTGGCATGTGTTTGAAGAGCGCAAAGCAAGAGGTTTCCCCATTATCTGGACTAGAGAGAATTGTGGATGCAAGTTTACTGATGTTGCTGGGCTTGGGAAAATAATGCTTTCTTTACTCAGGTTTTCTTTACCTAAACAACTTCCTTAGCCTTATTATTATAAAAGTTTAAAGGACAAATTAAGTTTACTATCTCTGGCATTTTTGGCAATGTTGCACTTGCATACATATTTGATTTTCTTCTTATAGTTTCATAGTTTTTCATTTAAGCTAAGATAAGTCTTGATGGTTCATGATAGACATTCATGTTCAGAATACTACTTCACTTATGGATCAACCAGCCACAATATCCAAATCTTCGAATGAGTCTGATTTACATTCATGTAGGATCCTGTATAAGTGTAGTTACCCCAAAGTTAATGTTAGGGAGGCATAACTAAGTTGAAAGTATGTAAAGAAAAATTTCTTAACAGATCTCATGCGCATCATAAAATAACGAATTCTTAAAGTACTTAGTAGAGTTTCCACATGTTTACTTTAAATTGTGTAGGATATGACTAGTTCTCAATAAAAACATTTGTATTCTTTAACATAAGCTATAAATGACACGTATTCTCTTCCTTAATACATGTTAAGTTATACATATCACTTGTTCTTAACAATGGCACATAAAAGGAAAATAAACTAATTACTATCGAGGAAGAAAAGTACTTGTAGACACTTGATTGATAGAATTGTTCCCAGACTGAGTAGAACTTGATTCTTGTGGATTTGGGTTCATCCTAGTGTGCAAGAAAAATGTAGGTTCTTGTGGAGTTGGCAAATCAATTGAATAACCACTTAGATATGAAACAATTTCTGACATTGTAGGTCTATCATTAGGGTTATGTTGAACACATAATAGGCCAATCTGAATGCACTTGATGACCTCAATTTCAGAATAATTTTCTTTGATATTTATGTCTAAGACACTTAAAGGTGTTTGATCCTTCAATTGTCTCCAAACCTGTAACATTTTATCAAATAAAGTATTAAAACTATTACTCTTCTTTGCATTTGAGACATAATAAGTGTATAATAAAGATATTGCCTAAAGGGAATAATGCAAGGAAACTATTGATAGATATGATACTCACACAACTCAAGAGACCATTAGAAACAGGTTGTGGTTCCCAAGAAGTTAGATTCTTTTTCCCGGTAACAATCTCTAAAATCATGACTCCAAAACTGAAAACATCTGATTTCTCCGAAAATTTCCCAAGCATTGCGTATTCTGGAGACATATAACCACTATAAAACAAAGGAAAAATTGAATGTCAGATGAGCTAATTGAAATATACCTTTTGAAGAAGTAAGAGAGGAAAAGATAGAGATGAAAGCTTAAAACTTACTATGTTCCAACAATTCTATTTGTACTTCCTTGGTCTTGATTTATTTCAACAATTCTAGCCAAACCAAAATCTGAAATTTTTGGAATCATATTTTCATCTAATAAAACATTACTAGGTTTGAGATCACGATGTATGACTTTAAGTCGGGAATGCTCATGTAAATAAATAATTCCTTGAGCAATCCCCCCAATAATATTATAACGTTCATCCCAGCTTAATGGATTTGGCCCTTGAGAATCTACAAAATTATTTTAGCGAAGCATGTTTTCCGATCAGTCAACTGAATCAAATCAAGTTCTTTAAAAAGCGTATATAAATTATGCACGACTCTAAAAATCAATGGATTAAAGAGTTTAAGGTGAAATGTGTCAAACCGAATAAAAAGTAATCAAGGCTCTTATTTGGCACGTATTCGTAAACGAGTATTTTCTCTTGGTCCTCAAGACAAAAGCCAATGAATGCCACCAGATTTCTATGTTGAAGCTTCGCTATCAATAAAACTTCATTCTTAAACTCGTCAACACCCTGCTTAGAAGTTTCTGAAAGTCTCTTTACAGCTATTTGTTGACCATCAAGTAGAATGCCCTAAAAACATATAAAACTTTAATTGTGATAAACAGCTGTAATAATAAATTTTATTGGCTCTTCTCACCTTATAAACCTTTCCGAATCCTCCTTTTCCAATGTAATTTTCTTGAGAAAAGTTGTTTGTTGCTGCTTCAATTATGGGAAAATCGAATTGCAATGGCTCTAAAGTTGCACTTTCTTTACCAACTAAACCAAAATTCAATTGTTAAACAGAGTGGTCAAACTTGTTAAACTTAAGAAGCACAAACGTATAAGTTCATTTTCATAATACATACAATTTTCTCTGAGAATTGTCAAATGACTCTTTCTTGCTTTTCGCTTTAGGAAATAGCAACCAAAGGAAAAGAGCATCACTAGAATAACCGCAGGCACAACAATTAAGATAATTGTTCGTCCTCTGTTACTTTGTTTCTCTGCACAAACAAGTCACACAATATCTCATTTACATGGAGTAGTAATGGTTTAAAATGCATGGAAAGTCATCATATGATGATAACAACTTGATATGTGGCTCCCTTCCTCTGTTGATATTTGACTTATGGTTCATGTTTCTTTCAGTAGTAAAATTTGATAAATTGTGAAAGAGTACTTGAGTAGAGTCAGGACTTCACTTACCAGTAGATCGTGATGGAGAAGTAGTCTGAGTCTGAGGCGAGTAAGTGTTATTTGTGGTGGCAGAAACTAGTGGTGGTGCTGGAGTGGGTGATGTAGAAATGGTGTGATAGAAAGGGTCCGGTTCATACCTAATATTACAGCTTGGATACATAACTCTCCCTCCCTTCTTTGCAACACAACACTTTGGAAATTCCCCTATCGCATCACTGAGACATGTTCTGCAATCACGGGGTGACAAATCTGGTGTGCACTGAGCTTGAATGTAAATGGTGTGAGATTCTGAGTCTGAGACAGTTACTTCCTTTGTGGCGTACTTAATCTTCTCATCACCACTTGCTGCTTCGTCTGCAGTTGCATTCATGGCCTTATACACCAAATGCAAGAAGCTTTCTGGGTTTGAGACATTAAGGGGGTTCAAATAGACAAATTTAGGCTGCGTATCGACGGCGGAGAAGAAATTGCGATTGGAGTAGCGAACCATGCACTCGTCATACCAAATCACAGCTTGTTTGGACAAGGAGCACTCTGAGAAGAGTTGCAGAGTTGCGTCCCCGATGCATTGTTGACAGAGTTGAGAGTCATCGTCGCCCTTGCACATGAAAAGCCCATAGACGGAGTCAGATGGGTTTGTGCTACCAATGACTGTGCTGGTGGAGAATTGGGTGTCTCCTGTGGCCTTAGAAGACAATGAAGTGAGGAGGGTTCTCAGATCAAATTGGAAGGCACTGTTGTTGTTGGAGATGGTGGTGGTGGTGGTGTTGGAGCAAATTTTATATAGATAAATAGCAATGCTGTCCTCTGTCTTGGTAGGTGGAAACCTGAGGAAGCTAATCAGGATGAAGAAGAAAAGAATGTTATAGGAAGGCATGTATGTGTTATATTGGATCTTCTGTTCACAGCCGTGTGTGGCTGGATATATAGAATAGAATGATTTCATGGTAGCAATTTTAGTTAAAAGTTATTCTTCTCAATTATTGTGATACCAAATAATTTGTGTTTGAAGTTTACAAACATATTTCCTAGTATAAGAGTTGTAGACTTAGGTAGATACTAGTCAAGCAAGGCATTTATGAGACAAGTCAAGCAAAGCCAGTAAACGATAAGGTCTACATAATGATGTGGTTCCTGGCACAGCAAGTTTCTCAATTGATGATCGTGGGTCCTTTGATTTTAATGGTGAGAGGTTAGATTGCATAGCTAGTTGTGATTTTCTGCTTCTCTGTTTGAATTGTAAACAACCGTTTTGGTCCTGCTTTCATCGAAGTTGATAACTGATAATTATTGTTCTTAAGGACCCAAATGATAGCTTCAAGCTTCCAACTAATCTCCCACATCTGAGCTATTGTTCTTCTTCACAGACACAAAGACAATATAGTAGGAACTAGTAAGGTTGCGTGCAATCCACAGGTAATGTACTGCATTACGTGGTGGCAACAAATCAATTGAAACATTTTGATGATTGCAACCCCTACATGTCTTGGATAGGCATTCAAAACCATGACAATGAAGCAAGCAATGTGAATCTTACAAATTGTTTATACTCCATAATTATAGACTTATGTACTACACCACACTAATTAATATAACTAATAATATGGTCAAAGCTTCAAAAGTTGTGGCTGTTCTTTTAGTATGTAGCGGTAGTGCTGCAATATTTGAAGCTGTCCATAGTGGTGCCTCAATTCTAGAGTGGATGACTTTGTCTAAGGGGAGAACATTTTCACTTAAATTTATTTTTGTTAAAGTTTTTTTTTATAAAGCAAAAGGTATATTGGCTAAATGCTTGAGAGCTGAGAGCAAGACTCTCAAGCAGGGAGTACAATCCAATTACGGGGAGGAACATTTTGCATGAAAATGCTTTCAAGTTAAAACTAATAGAAAATCTTTTGTTATAATTTTAGTACTTTTCTCATACCTTTTAAATAATTTAAGTGTAGATATACATAATCATTATAATTTGATTGTGAATATAGGGCTTCCATGGGGAATTAGAGAAAAATAAACATATTTAGTATATATTTATTAATTTATTAATTATATAGTAAAAAGCTCCTACACGAGGAACATTTTGCATGAAAATGCTTTAAAGTTGAAACTAATAGAAAATGTTTGTTATAATTTAGTATTTTTCTCATACATTTTAAATAATTTAAGTGTAAATATAAATAAACATTCTAATTTGATTGTGAATATAGGGCTCTCACGAGGAATTAGAGAAGAATAAACATATTTAGTCTATCTTTATTAATTATATAGTAAAAAGCTCCTACATGAGGAACAATTTGCATGAAAGTATTTTCAAGTTGAAACTAATAGCAAAAGTTTTAATACATTTTTAGTAATTTTTCCATACTTTTAAATAATTTTAAGAGTAGATATACAAGACCATTTTAATTTGATTGTGAAAATATAGATTCCACGGGGAAGAAGAATTATATTAAAATATTTTCAAGTTGAAAATAACAAACAATATAATTTTAGCTTTGCTTTCATAAGTTTAAAGGTATATATATATATATATATATATATATGAAATTTTGACAACAATTGGAATAAATGAACATATATAACTTATATTTTTTTATGTTTAAATTTTTAGATGAGAAAGTATAATAAATTATTGAGTCGCTAAATTTCAGTTTTCTAAGCATCCAATCAGCATAACAATCGCACAATATAGATTAATTCAGCTTCTAAATGAACAAGTTATTGGAATAATTAACAAATTCTTTATACATGAGAGAGAGAGAGAGAGAGAGAGAGAGAGAGAGAGAGAGAGAGAGAGAGAGAAGGGGGGAGAGGGAGGGAGGGAGGGAGGGAGGGAGAGAGAGGGGGAGGGAGGGAGGGAGAGAGAGAGAGATTAATAACGGAGCTATAAGTTCAAAAAACTGAAATTGGTACACCTAAAAGTTTATGTGGTTTCCTTTATTTATTGATTGATCTACTGATCTATATTGTTTTACAGACAATATGATAGTCTATTGTTACTAAAAGACTCTCTTTATTTGGCGTGAATCAAGCTAGAAGATCTACTTACTTACATTGATAGGCAAATAGAAACCAAGTTACGGGAAATAAGGTTTTGCTGGTGCAAATAATTGTTGGTAAAAACGGTTCTAAAGGAGGAATATTTTCAATTAAAGGCTAAAAAGCACTTTTGGCCTTTGATGTTTCAACTTTGTGCAAATTTTGCCCCTACTCTATTTTTGTCGATGTTTCTACCCCTCATGTTTTCAAACAGTGCACCGTCTACCCCTCCGTCAGTCAGACGTTAAAAAACTAACGGAATGAACTGATTTGAATTTTTTTTATTATATTTTTTGGACCTGTCACGCGGAAATTATAAGTGAAATTGGAAAAAGGGGCATGGGAGATTCAAACTCAAGACTTGTAAGTAGCAAAACATGCATTTAACAAGTTCAATTACATACATAATTGATATATACATCAAGCAAATTTAATTTATATCATTTCTTTGATCATCATCAACTTCATATACATCTCTTCATCTCTCCAATCCACTCAGGAACCTATCCTGAGAAAGTCTGACTGACAAAGGGGTAGACGGTGCACTGTTTGAAAACATGAGGGGTACAAACGTCAACAAAAATAGAGTAGGGGCAGAATTTGCACAAACTTGAAACATTAGGGGCAAAAAATGCTTTTTAGCCTAAATTATATAAATAAAATATTGTTTGTATATTAGCGTATTGATACATTAATCAACTGGTAAAGTATTTATGCTAACTGAAATACTAACTTTTTTTTATTAATTTCAAATAAACTTCTTAAAAATTAAAATTTGATAGTTTTGTAACTATTTCAGCAAAGGAAATTAGGAATAATTATTCTAATTTTTAAATATTATTGTAATATTATATAATATTCTAATCTTATTAATTTTCACGTTTTAAAATTTATTCCTATTGCCAATATACTTTTAGCTTTCTAAAAAAAAAAAAATTTATTCCTATTTTGACCGGAAAGAACTTTTAATTATTGTTATTACTGTTAAGAATTTATAAAGTAATATCTTATTTTGTTAATTCGGATGGTGGAGTTATAATTAAATATTTTTAGAATAAAAAATATATAAAACTATGATAAATATGTTGTGATATTTTCCACGGTATCTATCAGCCATTTTCGATAAAATTTTCTACATAAGTATATGCTATATGCTATTTTGATACTTTTTAAATGATTTTAAGGGAATATATATAAAAGCATTATAATTTAATTGTGAAAATTGGGAAGCTAGAGGGAAAAACATTTTCAGTTATATTTATTTATGTTTAAGTTACAAATTAAAAAACTCATACGAGGAGGAACATTTTGCATGAAAATGCTTTCAAGTTGGAACTAATAATAGAAAATGTTTTGTTAGAATTTTAGTACTTTTCTCATACATTTTAAATAATTTAAGAGGAGATATACATAAGCGTTACAATTTTATTGTGGGGAATATAGAGAAAAATAAACATATTTAGTCCATATTTATTAATTATATAGTAAAAAGCTCATACATGAGGAACATTTTGCATGAAAATAATAGAAAATGTTATGTTATAATTTAGTACTTTTCTCATACTTTTTAAATAATTTAAGAGTAAATATTAATAAGTATTTTAATTTGATTGGGAATATAGGGCTCCCACGAGGAATTAGAGAAAAGTAAACATATTTAGTCTATATTTATTAATTATATAGTAAAAAGCTCCTGCATGAGGATCAATTTGCATTAAAATACTTTCAAGTTGAAACTAATAAACAGAGAATCATTTTGTTTGGTTTGGAATTCATAAAGATGATCCACACATTATTCATGTTGGTGTCATGAACGAATTAATTCCGTGAAAAAATTCTCCAACCATAAGTCACTTATTAAAATTTTGCAATTGTGTTTTTTATTTTTCTTGGCGGTTAACAATTAGATAGATTGGATTTTAAATCCAACAATTTTGTATGCTTCACTGGAATGTGGTGTTTTTCCACCAGAGATATCTATTGCGATTTTTAGTTAAATGTTCTTGCTTTTTGATAAATATATTATAGTATTTTATATAAGAGAATTATTATTGCATCTTTTAAATTTTTTTACTCGCCCGTATTTATTTAGAGTTTAGAAAATCAAAATGATAGTGTAAAAAAATGTAATTTAATATGTAATCCATATTTTCTATCATCTTATTTGGAAAAATGAAAAACAAAAATAAAAGGATAAAAACAAAAATCATATAAATTATTGTATTATTATATCATAAACAAATTAAAAATAAATTAAATTATGATTAGATTTTTTTTTCATTCATACAAAATAAATAATTATATATATTAAAAACAAATTATTATATACTTAGAAATATGCCCCCATGCATCGGCAGGGGTATACATACTAGTAGACTTATGTACTACACCACACTAATTAATATAATTAATAATATGGTCAAAGCTTCAAAAGTTGTGGCTGTTCTTTTAGTATGTAGCGGTAGTACGTGCTGCAATATTTGAAGCTGTCCATAGTGGTGCCTCAATTCTTGAGTGGATGACTTTGTCTCAATTCTATACGGGAGTGGGTGCATGCTTCTTTGAGGCAGAACAAACAAATGTGTCTATTGTCTTCATTACTTTCTGATGTTGACTATATATGAAGCATTTTGAAATAAATTATTTTGCATTTCATATATTCCTGAAAACTAAATTCAGATAAGCAAAATATTATTTGTATTGAGTTAATACTTTTTTTTGAAAAAATCATTGATTAAGTCAGTCTCATCAAATTAAAACTAGTTAACTTATTGTTTTTAATAAATAAAAAAGAAAAAGGAAACAGTGAATTGTGTTACCAAGTAGAAACATATATATACGAAATTCTTTATTTCGATTGAAAATGAGAGTTAGATGATATTTAGATATGAGAAGTTTGTGGAGAATGAGAAGAAGAAAAGTTACAGAAAGTGCAAATATGATATTTATGCTTGGTTAACTACTTCAGCATGCATGTAATGTCTTCAGTGTCTGATTGCTTTGAGCATGCAATTTACTCAGGATTTGGATTCTTCTGCGTAGCTTTCTTAAACTCTGATTTCTTCAGAAGGTTGGGTTCTTCAGAATCTTGGCTTCTTCAGATGAAGCTATAGCCACCAAATATCTAGGTTTCAAATCAAACATTAGTACGTAGGATGTCATTTTTTTCTTATCAGCTTCAATGTTTCTTCTACTAGAGTGAAAACTGGCTTTAAATATTTCCTCGGTTCCTCCTGTCGGTTCCTCCTGAATTTCTTCAATATATCATCAGCATAGTAGAACTTAGTATATAAAGAAAACTTCAGTTTCTTAATAGATCTCACACACAAATTTTAAAATGAAGAAAGTTAAAGAACTTGATTAGAAGAGTTTCCACTTCATTATATATCGAGTGGGATTGAATAGTCCTCAATAAAGATCTTTAAGTATTCCTTTCAAACTAACCTCATATAAACTAAAAATTACAACTAGTCTTTTCCTTAATCCATTGAGTTATACATACCACTTGCTCCCAACAACGAAACTTCAAAGGATAATTAACTAATTATTATCGGGGAAGAAAAGTACTTATAGACACTTCATTGATAGAATTATTCACTGATGGAGTAGAACTTGATTCTTTTGGAATTGGATCCATCCTAGTGTGCAAGAAGTACAATTCAATTTTGGTTCAGTTGGTAATGAAAGTGCAACTTTAGAGCCATTGCAATTCGATTTTGCCGTAATTGAAGCAGCAACCAACAACTTTTCTCATGACAATTACATTGGCAAAGGTGGATTTGGAGAGGTTTATAAGGTGAGAAAATGTGATAAAATTCATTTCCATACTTCATTTGTCACAAATAATTTTTTTTATATATTTTTAGGGTACTCTTCTTGATGGACAACAAATAGCAGTAAAGAGACTTTCAGAAAGTTCGAAGCAAGGTGTCGATGAGTTCAAGAACGAAGTTTTATTGATAGCGAAGCTTCAACATAGAAATTTGGTGGCATTCATAGGCTTTTGTCTTGAGGAACAAGAGAAAATACTCATTTATGAATATGTGCTAAACAAGAGCCTTGATTACTTTTTATTCGGTTTGACACGTTTCACCTTAAACATTTTACATAGTAGATTTTAAAGGTATGCGTACTTTATATATGCTTTTCATAGAACTTGAGTTGACTTATTGGAAAACATTTTTTTGCTAAAATGATTTTGTAGGTTCTCAAGGGCAAAGTCCATTAAGCTGGGATGAACGTTACAATATTATTGGAGGGATAGCTCGAGGAATCATTTATTTACATGAGCATTCACGGCTTAAAGTCATACATCGTGATCTCAAACCTAGTAATGTTTTATTAGATGAAAATATGATTCCAAAAATTTCAGATTTTGGCTTAGCTAGAATTGTTGAAATAAATCAATACCAAGGAAGTACAAATAGAATTGTTGGAACATTGTAAGTTTTAGACGTCATTTCTATCTTTTCTTTTCTAACTTCTTCATAAGGTTATTTAAATAAATCATCTTACATTTGATTTTTCTTATGTTTTACAGTGGTTATATGTCTCCAGAATATGCAATGTTTGGGCACTTTTCAGAGAAATCAGATATTTTCAGTTTTGGTGTCATGATTTTAGAGATTGTTACCGGGAAAAGGAATCAAAATTCTTATGAATCAGAACGTGTTGGTAATGGTCTCTTGAGTTATGTGAGTATACTGATTTATCAATAGTTTCCTAGCATTATTTCTTTTGGGTGATATAATTATTGTACACTTAGATTAAGTCACAAATGGAAAGAAATGTAATAATTTTAATATTTTACTTGATATATTATTACAGGTTTGGAGACAATGGAAGGATCAAACACTTTTAAGTGTAGTAGACCAACATATCAAAGAAAGTTGTTCTGAAATTGAAGTCATCAAATGCATTCAGATTGGCTTATTATGTGTTCAACATAACCCTAATGATAGACCTATAATGGTAGAAATTGTTTCATATCTTAACCGTTATTCAATTGATGTTCCAATTCCACAAGAACCTACATTTTCATCTAGGACTTCTTTTAACTTTTATCACTTTCACTAGTAAAATTCTATAAACTGTTAAAGGGTATATATACTTGAGTAGAGTCAAGACTTACCTGGAGATCCTGATAATGGAGAAGCACTCTGTGCTTTGTCACCAATATCCCTGTAAAATTTGTTCAATTCAAACCTCACATTGCAGCTAGGATACATAACTCTCCCTCCCTGCTTTCCTCCACAGCACTTAGCAAATTCCCCTATTGCCCTACTGAGACATGTTCTGCAATCACGCGGCGACAAGTCCGGCGTACACTGAGCTAGACAGTAAAGAGTCTGATTTTCCGAAACAGTTACTTCTTCCCTCGTGGCAAACTTCTTCTTCTCATCACCACCTGCCGCTGCATCTGCAGTTGCATTCATGGTCTCAAACACCAAATGCATGAAGCTTTCTGAGTTTGAGACGTTAAGGCTGTTTGAGAAGCTAATTCTCGGCTGTGTTTCCACAGCCGAGAAGAAATTGCGATCGGAGAAGCGAACCATGCACTCCTCATACCAAATCAATGCTTGTTTGGATGAGGAGCACTCTGAGAAGAGTTGCAGGGTTGCGTCTCTGATGCAATTTTGACAGAGTTTAGAGGGGATGTCACCCCTGCACATGAAGAGTCCATAGACGGAGTCAGATGGGTCTGTGCTGCCAATGACTGAGGCATTGGAGAATTGGGTGTCACCGGTGGCTTTAGAGGACAGTGAATTGAGGAGGGTTCTCAGATCAAATTGGAAGGAGCTGCTGTTGTTGGAGATTGTGGTGGTGTTGGAGCAGATTTTGTGTAGATAAATAGCAATACTGTCCTCTGTTTTGGTAGGTGGAAAACTCATAAAACTAATGAGGATGAAGAATAGAATGTTATAGGAAGGCATATGGATGTGTTATTGCCGTGGACCTTGTGGATGGATATATAGGATAGAAGGGAGAACGAGATTAGGATATCTAATTTGGAAAATCTTCTAGTGTTTTTTAATGTACCCTGAAACACGAGTAAATGAACTAGTAACTCACACGAGATTATTCTACTTTAAGCATAATTATTGGGTTTGAGCCCTAAAAATGTAATATATTAAATACTTGGTAGAGAAAAATTTGCATTTTTTTTTTTTACGGAATTTTGCGTTTATTATGTAAAACTTGTTATAACAAGTCATATTTAGAGATTCAAGATTAGACATTTTTTAAGGGATTCATATTACATAAACCCTATTTAGAAAAAGAAAAAAACACACTTGAGATAATATGATATGACATAAGATGATTCGAATAAGAGTTTTAATACATTCACACCTCACTTTCTCTTCTATATCATTTTCACTTATTTTTAGCATTTCCCTTCGCATTTCATATCACATCACCTCTCATATTATTCATTTATCTATCTTTTCATCATATTTTATTAAGATGGAGTTGGATTCAAAGTGTCTAACATGATTTTTCCTTTGAATTCAGAAGTAAGGGTTGTAACTTTAGTTGAAAGTTATCCTTCTCATCAATTGTGATGCCAAATTAGGTGTGCTCGAAACACTGGTTTATTTCTTAGTGTATAAGTCGTAGAGTTAGGTTGGGGATTGCAGATAGATAAATGCATGCAAGGCATTTATGAGACAAATCAAGGGAACAATAAACGATAGCGATAACGACAAATTCATTTGGTGACCTTCTTGGGTCCTTTGGTTTTAAACTTTTAATGATGTAGCTAGTGGCTGGTTTTCTGCTTCAATGTTTGAATTTGGAAACAGGAAACATGAACATTTTTATGGTCCGTGCTTTCATCTAAGTTTTTAAGTTAACTGACAATTCTTATGTTTTGTTCTTTAAGACCCCAAATGGCTTTTCAGAAAAAAGATCCCAAATGATAAGCTTTCAACTAGTCAATTGATAAAATAAGACATTTTTTACACGAGGAAAGCAAATTAAGGCATTTATAAATCATAATTAAATTTAAATTTAATCTATATTAATAAGATGATTTTAAAAATAAATGTAAAGTTAAAATTTTACTTGCCAGGGATTGATCTCGATTTCAATTTCTAGTGCCAGAAATTGAAAAAGTTTGTTTAGTAACAAAAAATATACACATATATTTATTTATATTTAATAGTTAGTTTATTATTTTTAAACCAAAATATATTTTTTATAGGTAAATATTAGTGGTTAATTGTTAGTAAGTTTACACAATATTTTATCTAACACAATATTTCTTTTAGGAATATTTCTCTGAAAATGATATTGTCAACCAATAATTTTATAAAACCATAAAAATGGAAAAGAAGGAAAAGAAAAGACACATAGAAGTAATAGGGAATTGTACATGGGACCGTACCACTTTTAGACCATATCAGAAAATCTTACTCACTATAGCCATGACATAAGTCATAAATATTCTGCTATGGCGCTGTAGTTACCATCTTTTTCTATAACCGTCGACTTTGACCATTGACTCTCATTCATCAATTTGCAAGATTTTGGACCAATCATACGTATCTTTTTTTTTTGGTCAATAATCATACGAATCTTTGAGTGAATCAAAGGCCATGGCTGTGTTTGGACCAGCAATAGTTGGGCTGTGAAAATCACTGTTCTATATTTGTTATTTGTTGGTAAAAACTACTAAATGATAAATTTGGTTAAAAAATCACATAGTCAAAGTGTTGTTTGAACTAGGCTTTATTATATTTTTAGTATGATTATGTATGAGCAGCAATTTTGTAGCTGATTTATTTTTATCTAAACACGCCTTTTACTACTTTGATTTAGTCTGAGTGGAGAAAGTCTCCTTTGAGGCGGGTTGGGTTGATCGGTCTGCTTCTAATTTGTATCTTTCAATTGATCCCTTTTGTCGACAATGCACTCTCTATCTTTTGTGAGTGTTGTGAGCGCAAGTTATATGTCCTTTTATTGAGCAGTTTGACTTAGAAAAAAAATTAAAAGTGACAATACCATTGAAAAATAATAATCCATACACACTTTTATGATACATCTACCTATTGAAAATAGAGTAAAAGAAAAATAAATGTGACATATTATAAATAATGTGATAAAAAGAAAGAGTGAGATTATAAAAAAAAAAGAAAAAAGAGTGAGAAAGAAAGAGAAAGTAGGGAAAATAAGAGTGTGACTTGTCAAAACTCAATTTTGAAACGTGGCTACTTTTATATTTTCAAAATTTTCGTTGATGAATGAACCATTTTTAAGTCATTTGAATAAGTTTTCAATTGAAATTTGGTGGAAACTCGGAGCCCAATTTGTGCATCTCCTAGGAGAAGAAGAGACTTAGAGTTGAGATCATTGACATCATGCATAAATGTATGAACACAAAGCTCTATATGCAGGTGTTTACACTGATTTTTGGTAAATAAATATCCTCTTAGTTCGACTAAAGGAAGTTTAGATTTCAGGGTCCTTTTGAGAAAACGCTTTGCCAAAGTGTTGTGTGTGAACGAGTGTGTTTTCGACAACAACGAGCAATTCAGGTGAAACTAGATTTCATTAAACATGAGTCAAGTACACAGAAGTCAAGTAAATTAAAATAACATGAAAACTACGTGAAACGTAGAATTCGACAAACAAACTACACAAAGGGACTGGAAATTGACAAGCTGAAATGCAAGAAAACTAAAATGTTGGTTCTGCAACGTACTCCTCCATCATCACGTCTTGCTCCTTGAGTCTCATTGATGCGGACATTAGAGCTTTCTGGTGAATTTTTCAGAGTTTGAGTTGGGAACCCTTTTTCTGAATTAGATTTTCCTATTTATAGAGCTCCATGTCCCGCGTGTCCTTGGCGGTTTTCTTCCTTGTTGGACGGGTTAGTGGGTCTGATTCCCCACGATCTGATGCTTGCTCCGGAAGTTCCATGCATGGTGGTGGAGATCGTGTTCTTCAACTGCTTCAACCGTTTCTTGGCCACGTTTTTTACCAACGTGGTGAGAATCTGACTTGGTCAATGCGGCACGTGTTACATGTGCCTGTATTTAGCCGTAATTGCTAGTGTTGAATTCGGCTGCCTCCTTAACTTGGTGCATTTTCCTTTTTCTTTCTTTAGTCCAAATTCGACTACCTTGGGTGTTTTGGGCCGGATGTGTTTTTTTCCTTTGGGCCAAAATATTGGGCCAACAGCAGGGTAAACTCTGAACTTCAAGGTGACATTCGTTAGAGGCAGAGGAATTGCCTTTGATGATAAGGCACTCAACATCATTGGCGAAGGAACATCAGCTTGTATATGACTTATGGGTTGTTGAATAATGCAAGGAAACTGTTTGATGAAATGCTTGTTACAGATGTGAGATGTTGTCACTTGGAACTCAATGGTTGTTGGGTATTTGAGAAATGGAGGACTTGACATGGCATTAAATTTGTTTAGGAAGATGAATAAGACAAATATCATATTATGGAATTCAATTATTACAGGGTTGGTTCAAGGTGGCCAATGGAAGAGGCGCTGGAGCTTTTCCATGACATGTAAATTTAGGGTTCGTTTGGTGGTCAGGATAGAATATGATATGTGAACATGATAGCAACAGGATAGGATAAGAGCAGGATAAACTCTTATCATATCCTGTGTTTGAGGTGCACATGATATGATAAGGAAAAATGTATCAGATTTTATATTTGAATAAAAAATACATTTAGAATTGATCATTCTATTAAATTTAATTTCTTTACATTTTCAAGAATAAGTCTATATTTTAAAATAAATAAAATTAATTTAAATTTTATTAATTAGCTTATTTTATTGTTTTGAAGATAGCCTATATTTTAAATAAAATTATGCAGTTAACCAATTGGTTTTCACTTAGTTGTGACACATGATAATTAACAAAAAAAGTTAACTAAATTAAGAATATTATTATTATTTCAAAAGCACATTATATTTAAATTATAAATTATTATATAAGTAGATAAGTAGTTTTAAATAATAGGAGATGAAAATAGAAAATTAACCTATTACTATTAAAAATCAATATTTGTAATCAATGGTTTCCACTTAGTTGTGACACATGATAAACAATAAAAATTAACTAAATTAAAAATATTATTATTTCAAAAATACTTTATTTTTAAATTATTATACAAGTAGATAAATAATTTTTAAATAATATGAATGAAAATATTAAATTAGTCTATTATTATTAATAAATCATTATTTGTAAGTGAGTAGTCTATTTTACTATTATGAATAATAATTTTATTTATTATTTATTTTAGTTAAATTAATTAATATTTTTATATTTATTAATTAATATTATTATAAATCATAAATAATATAATATTAAAATAAATTAATTTGGAGTTAGGATACTGAAAGAAAATATATAACTGATATCATATCCTGTTCTATCTTAACTCCCCCTTCAGGATAACTTTTACACATGATTGGCAGCAGTGGCGGATCTAGGACCCGGGGTCAGGGGGGTCAAATTTTTCAAATGAGCACATCGATAAAAATATAATTAAAAATAACTGTAATATGTTTATACATCAACATAACAAAACAAAACAAAGGGGAAAGTAATGTGTTGTTAATTAAGATCGATCTGATCCTCTACAAGTAAGAAGGCACGCATTCCTTGAATCCACAGCTTATCTAAAAGAAAGGCATCGTGCATGTGCACCAGTGCTCTGTTTTCAAACAAGTGACATTTGTATTTTCCAAATTTAAGCAGAACTGACCACTGCCATACTATTTACATGAACCATTTGTTTTGTATAGAAGGATAAAGTTTATATAGGATAACACTTCCATTGTGTAACTAGTATGTGGTAAGTTTCAGATTGCTCAAACCATCCATAAAAACCAATGACATCCTTATGCAGCAAATTATGCAGCAAAAAAACAGCACCTGCACAAGTAAATTCATTCCATCTACACATGATATCTGCATAATCATTCCCATAGCCATGACAGCTCTAAACCAGCCTTTCCCACAACATAACAGCTCTATCACACCCTGAGCATTGAATCACTCTCAATCACAACAATTGACAAATTGATTTAAGCAAATTCAACAATTGACAACATACTCTACTTAACTACTTTCAAACTCAGCAAAAGGGAAAGCAAATCAAAATAATAGCAGTTAGGGTTTTCAATTTGGGGTTTAGGTTTTCAATTTGGGGTTTTTCAATTTGGGGGTTTTCAATTCCAACCAACCTTCAAGCTTCAACAGAGAGAGAGTGGCTGAGTGGGTGGTGGCGTTGTGGCCGCCGGTGGTGGTGGACTGGTGGCGTGGTGTCACTGGTGTGTGTTGTGCAGCTTGTGCTTGAGAGAGAGAGTGGGTGGTGCCTTGAGTGACAGCGTGAGAGAGAGAGAAGGTAGTGAGCAGAGAAGGATTGTGGTGGGCTGGTGGCCGGTGGCGGTGGTGCGTCGGCTGGTGGTGGTGGACTGGATCGGTGGTGGTCAGAACTCAGGAGAAGAGGTGTGCGTGAGTGAGAGAATCGTGAGTGTGGTGAGAGAGAGACTGAGTGAGAATGAGTGCGTGAGAGAGAGGAGTGACCATGGGACCTGGGTGCAATTTTTTAATTTCAGGGGGTTCAAAAAAAATTACTATAGGGGGTAGGTAGGAATTTTTTTTTTCAGGGGGTTCAACTGAACCCCCTGAACTGTATGTGGGTCCGCCACTGATTGGCAGAATAGGATAGGAGACAGGATAGTGTTATCATATCCTGCTGGCGCAACAAACAACAGATAACAACAGGATATGATTATTATCCTGTCCTATCATATCCTATCCTGACCACCAAACGGGTCCTTAGAGTGATGACTTGGTTACACCAGATAAGATTACAATAGCTAGTGTCCTTTCAGCATGCGCTCAACTAGTCAGGCTCTTTGATGAGTCAGTGATTCTTATCAGAAGCATGCCAAATTGCCAATGAAACCGGATGTTTATGTCTGGGGTGCATGACTTGGAGTCTTGGAGGCCGTCAGATGCATGGAAATGTTGAATTTAGTGTAAGCGTTCTTGCTAGGATCAGCTATGAAAGAAGATAGAACTCACAAGTCACAACATCATGTCCTCCCACAATATACATGTAATAATATGTCGATGATTCTGCAATATAAAAATATATATAAATTTCTATATACACATGCACCCAGGGGCGGACCCAATTCATATCGAGGGTTCATATGAACCCCCTGGAAAAAAAATGCAGTTACCCTCCTATACTTTTTTTCAATCCCCTGCAAATTTTAAATTAAACTAGTAGACTAAGTTTTGCATTTATTTCCACCAAAGACCCACCTAATTTGCACCAAAAAACTCTGGGCCAGGAGCTAGTTATTAGGCCAGGAAAAAAGTTAATCTGGGCAAGAATGAAAAACATAGGTTAGTGAGGGACAAAAGTGAAAAACCTCACTAATTACTCTCTTTCTCAGTTTCTCTCGCGTTTACCCCGCCAAGCCACCAACACCAGTCCACCGCACCTCGCCGCTCGCCCGTCACGCTCCGCGCCGTTTATCTTCACAAACAACTATAACTTGTATAATATCTGATGTATAAACATATTAAAATTGTTTTTAATTATATTTTTACCAATGTGTTCATTTGAAAATTTTGAACACCCTAACTCCGGATCCTGGATCCGCCACTGCATGCACCTGATTAGTATTGTAACACAACACACATTTTTTAAACACCACTTTTGACCGTCACAAATTATGATAAGTAAAAAAAAAAAGTTCTGATTCAAATACAATTCATTTTTCCTTCCATCTCATTTCCATTTATTTCATTTTTTTATTTTTCTTTTCTTTTTTATCATATTGTTCATTGTATTTTGTTTTTTTCTCTTCTCCCCTCCTATCTTTATTATTAGGTGCATATGATTTTAGGTGACCTCTAATATACATCACTTTTAAGTGGTGCAATTTTACACCACTTTTTTTTAACCTGGTATAACAGGTTAACACATTTTTTTAAAGAAATTTAATATATAACAAATTTTTAATGATATTTTTTTAAAAAAAAATTAATGTGTTGACCTGTTATAACCGATCAAAGTAAGTGGTGTAAAATTGCACCACTCGAAAAGTAATGCATATTAGGGAGTCCGATGATTTTAGTGTGTGGATAACTTTACATTTTCTATATGAAATGACTAGATGCGCAGGACGAGGACCACCACGATGTTGGTTGTGATTTGCCAGAAAAGCAAAAACGAGCATGGGATAAAGTAATCAAGTCTCTGCTGTACGTGATGGGGTACTTTCATCCTTGTCCCCCGTTTTCATTTTGCTTACAATCATGCATTCTTCAAATGTAAGAACATGTACATGAGGTTCTTTCTAATATGCATCACTCACCACTTAAGAGTAATGTAATTTTACATAATATGCTGACCTACCTGTTATAACTGGTCAAAATGTGTAAATTTGATTTTTGCAACTGAACTGAAATCATGTCAACAAGTGTCAAATTACTTCTAAAACAATGAAGATCATTTGTTTTGGGTTTCATTAAGAGGATGCTACACTAACTTAAGCTAAGTGTTTGTTTGGATTCCATTAAACTTAACGTGACTTCACATTCAAGTAATTTTTTTAAATTTTGTTTTATTAATTTCTCCGTTAATGTCTTGAAATACATGAAATCTCGTTTGCGTTGGCTCTAACACTAAACTAAGCATGCACTAAGTATGCAATATTACTCTAATATTTATATATTTTTGAAATAAAATTTTCAAAGAGATTATTTTCTCACATAACCTTTATATTCAATAATTGAGTTTGGTAAATTCAAAGTATTTTTATTACAATATTATTTAACTTACTCGATGTATTTAAATACAATAAAGATTAATGTGAATCTAATAAATGTAAATCTTAGCGAGATATGAGGATAAAAGAGATAAATGATCGATTAAATAATACGACAAAAAAGAGATAGAAATAAAAGTATGATGATATATAAAAGATGGCATTACTAAAGTTTGATTTATGAATGATTATTGATTTAAACTACATAATCCTAAATAGACTAATACTTTTATTTATAAGGGATTTGTATAAATCACTCACGATGTGATTTAACCTCACGCCTTACTGAACTGGTAAGATTAATTAATTAATATTAATTATTAATTATAAAACATAAAAAAGAAGTTACGAAATTCTTTACCTACTTATCTTAAAATGTATGGTCCGCCCTTATTAGTGATTTACACAAACAAATTAAACATTTGAGGTAGTTGTTATTCTCACCCCCTCAAATCTAGTTCCACCTCCCTTACATAAGTATAATCCGAAAACACCTTGTAAATAATTTCAGTCATTCTCACTTTAAAGTGAGTAGTCTTTGCACTGTTCTTTAAAAAAAAAGTCTTTGCACCATAAAGTGCGATTAATGACAGAAGCGAATTATTCAGAATATGGCGGTGGGGTTGATGTGGACGCGAGAGCCGGCGGTGCGGCATACGATTGGCTGACTCCTTGGGTACCATGGTAGTTAGGCGGGTTTTTTCTGTTTTGTTTTGCTTTGGTTCTCTTTGTATTAAGAAAAAAAAAACCAATTTTTCATAATTCAAAATTTGTGGGTTCCATTCTTTCAAAAAAAAAAAAAAAAAAACAAATTTGTGGTTTCCATGCTGGGTCATGGTGGATGGTACTATTCGTTGTCGTATTCTCATTCTTTCTATGAGATAGTTCCCATTTTCATTCATCATTCCTAACTTTGCATAAAAGTTGTTGCATTATATGTGCCATGTTTAGCCTCCATCCACGGCCAACATTATATTAACAATTTCATTGGTAAATCAAAAACCACTTTCTTCATTCTCTCTAGCCTAAACATCCTCATCTTCTTACTCACATTATGAAATTCTCATATTCTCCTTATGATCCTATAACTGCAACTGCAACACTTGGAGCTATAGCTCTAATATTCTTTGTGATAAGAACCCATTTCAAAAGGTTCAATCGAAGCAGCAAAGAAAAGCGCCATGTGGTTGCTGGGACTATCCTACATCAGTTGTTCAACTTCCACAGGATGCACGATTACATGACAGATCTCGCCAGAAAGCACAAGACTTACCGGTTGCTTAACTTTCCCATGTGTGAGGTTTACACTGCAGACCCCGCCATCGTTGAATATATCCTCAAAACAAACTTTGCAAACTATGGGAAGGTACTCATCAAAATTACTTTTAGTAGATATTAATAGTTGATGCCTATTCTAAAGCTTAGTTTCACTAGAGGGGTAATAATATGAAGTATGTGACCATAATTTACTTACTTCAGCATCATGATGACTTTTGATTTCAGCATGGAGGTACAAGGATGAACTAAATATGATGATGTTTTTCATTTGGCTTGTTGCTGAGAAATGATATGTAATTAGTACAGCAGAAGTATATTTGGAAATGATTGCAACTTTCATAGTCCAAGAATGGTAAGGAGATCTTCACATTGGACACAACTTTTTTCATCCAAAACCTTAGGGAATTCGGTGCGTAGGTCCTCCCACATATAAAATGTTCAACACTTTTTTCATTCAACGTGTACTCATTATTTAATTTGGATTCCCAACACACATTGCGCACATTCGAACACAAAATCGCATATTCCTACGCAGTGAAAATGGAAGAAGAGGGAGAGGTTTGTTCGGTGAACTAACATTCACGCTGGGTTTGTAAACACACATCAAGTTGGTGAAGGATGAGAGTGTCCAAGACTATATAAACTCAAATCATTTGTTATAAATGTACCAGCTTCACGAAACACTTCAATTTTCTTTTGTTATGCTTTTGTGCTCTTATGCTCTTGTGCTAGAGTATTGTGAGATGGACTCAAATGTTTGTTTTGGAAAGTGTATGTGTAATGTTTTTTTATATAGAACGTTCCTAGTTTTTCTTTGATTTTAAATTTTTTTACATTATATTCTTCTGTTGTGATTGTGTTCTTGCTTTTATTTCTCTATCGCGTGAATGTTTTATCTCAACAAAGTATTCCACTTTTTTGTCTAAAGTTTGAGATATTTATAATTTCTTCCTTTTACATGAGGAAAAAGTATTTTTTGAATTTTCCATAATGTATTCTCAACCCAATTTTACAATGTTGCAATTGTAATACATGGTGAAATAGTATTTTCTCATGTAACTAATAGGCTTAAATGCATTTTGTGCCTCTGATGTTTCACGGGCGTGCAAATGATACCCCTCTTCTAATTTTGTCGACGTTTGTACCCTCCATGAAACAAAAGAGTGTAGTGTTTACCCTTCCGTCAGTTTCAACGTTAGTAAACTAACGGAGGGGCTAACGTGGCTTTTTTTTTTCTTTTTTCTAGCATGCCACGTGGATAATAGTAAAACAAATGGAAAAAAGGGGTGGGGGGATTTGAACTCGGGACCTAGAAGTAGCAAAACACTCATTTAACCAGTTGAGCTACATGCATAATTAATATATGTTGTACGAAAATTAAATTTATATCATCTCCTTCATCATCATCAATTTCATATCCTCTTCTCCTTCCTCCTCTTTCTCCATCACAACACACACAGACTCTCCAATGCAGCATAAAGGGGTTAAAACATGAGAATTGTGTGTGTGAGTGAGCAGTATTGATTTTAAAATCCTAAAACTAACGCAAAATTCTTCTTCTTCTTCTTCTTCTTCTTCTTCTTCTTCTGTGTTTTTAGGTATTTGATGATCAATCTGATTTTGAGATTGTGGAGTCTGTGTGTGTTGTGATGGAGAAGGAGGAGGAAGGAGAAGAGGATATGAAATTGATGATGATGAAGGAGATGATATAAATTTAATTTTCGTACAACATATATTAATTATGCATGTAGCTCAACTGGTTATATGGTTGTTTTGCTACTTCTAGCTCCGAGTTCAAATCCCCCCACCCCTTTTTTCCATTTGTTTTACTATTATCCACGTGGCATGCCAGAAAAAAGAAAAAAAAAAAAGACTGACGGAAGGGTAAACACTACACTCTTTTATTTCATGGAGGGTACAAACGTCGACAAAATTAGAAGAGGGGTATCATTTGCACGCCCCTGAAACATCAAGGGCACAAAATGCATTTAAGCCTAACTAATAATCTAAAGAAAACCAAAAGTATAACATCTGCATGCCAAATACAACTAAAGGTTTCTTTGGATTTCTTAATTTTAATTTAAAGCCTGATAAGATAGAATAGTTGAAAGCTCAAATTCTTAATCCTCTGTTCTATTGCAGGGGTGGTACCACTATGGGATATTAACAGATCTTTTGGGGGATGGAATATTTACAGTGGACGGAGAGAAATGGCAACATCAAAGGAAAGTGTCTAGCTATGAAATCGCCACAAAAACAGTGAAAGATTTTAGCCTTCAAGTGTTTAAATCCAATGCAGCAAAACTTGCACGAGTTGTTTCAAAAGCTACCATATCAAATGAAACACTTGACTTCAAAGTAAGATTTTGTTACATGGTTGGCACAAGTTGGTTTGTCAATCTCATTAACGAATTATCTTAAAAATTTAAACTGTTGAGGAAAGGTTAATGCGCACATGCTCACCTAGCTTGTGGTGAAATTCCACATTTATCAAAATAATTGGGGGAAAGAAGAATTGAACTCTAAAACAAGCTCTGATAACATGTCATGAACTAATTAACGGTATCAAAATCTTATAAAACACAAATAATATTATATATATTTCTAACAGTCTTATATAAATAAAAGACCTATTAATCTAATGGTGCATGGCAGGAGTTGTTCATGAAATCGACTCTAGATTCAGTGTTTAAGGTTATCCTTGGCGTAGACTTGGACACCATTTCTGGAACAAACAAAGAAGGAACCAAATTCTCCAATGCATTTGATGAAGCAAGTGCCATTACCTTGTATCGTTATGTTGATATTTTCTGGAGAATAAAGCGGTTCCTCAACATTGGAACAGAAGCAGCACTGAGGAACCATATTAAAGTGGTGGATGAATTTGTTTATAAAATCATCAAAAGCAAGATAGAGCAAGTCCAAAACTTACCACATAATTTGCCAGTGAGTCTTAACTCTTACAAGTTACAACCATCTCTTATACCTTAGTGATGCAAAATTGGTGAAGTGATTATCCATTTTAATTACACATCTAATGTCAGATGAGAAGAGAAGACATGGTCTCAAGGTTTATGGCATCCAAAGAAACAGATCCAAGTTATCTTAGAGACATTATCCTCAACTTCATGATTGCAGGAAGAGATACAACAGCTGCTACTCTTTCTTGGTTATTTTACATGCTCTGCAAGCATCCTGATATCCAAGAAAAAATTGCACATGAAGTTCAAGCAGTAACAAAGTTGAACAACATTTGCAATATTGATGAACTTGCAGATAGGCTAACTGATGGGGCCCTTGAAAAGATGCATTATTTGCATGCAGCTTTGGCTGAGACACTCAGACTCTACCCTGCAGTTCCAGTGGTGATGAACTTGTGCATTATATGCACATAAAATATTTCATTAGATAGATAAGAAAGAATAGAGAACATGTTATTGCATATCCAATTAGGGATTGATATCTTTTGTCTCTATTTGGTGTCTCCTGACAAATAGAATTATATCATTTCAATTTAAAAAAATCTTATATGGGTAAGTTTTAAATGACATGACACAATTCTATTGATAAGAGAACACTAAACCGGGAAAGAATATTTTGATCCTCAAACTACTCTATCTAAAGATTTTCTATCTGTGCTGAAACAGGATAGTAAACTTTGCTTATCAGGTGAAACATTGCCGGATGGATTTAGTATCAGGAGAGGTGATACTATAGCTTATCAGCCATATGCTATGGGCAGGATGAAATTCATATGGGGTGATGATGCTGAAGAATTTAAACCTGAGAGATGGATTGATGAAAGTGGAACTTTCCAACAAGAGAGTTCTTTCAAGTTCACTGCCTTTCAGGTTAGAATGAGCAAAATATGAACACTGAGAAGAACTGGAAGGACTGTGAATTATCCAAAAGAAACAATTTCTTTTTTTAGTAATGAAATTTAACTTGTTGTTATGCAGGCTGGTCCAAGAATATGTCTAGGAAAGGATTTTGCATATAGACAGATGAAAGTTTTTACTGCTGTTCTTTCTTATAGCTACAAACTCAAGCTGGCTGTCCAAAATGAATCAGTTAATTACAAGACCATGCTCACTCTACATATTGATGGTGGTCTTCATCTACATGCTTCCCAAAGATTTGGTCCCATGTACTAGAAATGGACCCAAAAGTCAATTTAGTGGTCTAAATAAGTTTAATTTGTCTCCTTTGTTAAAATCAGAGCTTGATTTTGGTTAAGTGCAGAGAGATTGTGTGTAGTTTGAGGTGAAATATATACCAACTCTAGTTATTTAGCAATAACATCAGAAAATTATGAGCCTTGGCTGAATAATACCCTCTATCTGTTTCTGATTTTTGGTTTCTCTCTTACTTCAATGCTATTATTGTTTATCATAAAATAGAAGAGATATACCTCAGGCCAAGGTGGGGCAAGGCACGGTGGAGCAAGAAGCGGAGAGCACCTATGGTTGTGAGTTAAGCTTCTTCTTGTTCGTCCTGGCCGACCAGCGCGATATCCACTTAGTTGTGAATCCTCTAGGACGGCATGGGCCTAGACGGCCTAATGGCCATTTATGCAGACCAGAACAAGAGACCCCTAAACTAACATGTTTGGGTTTCTCGATATGGCGCCCCTGCTTCTGTTTGATCATTGATGTCTTTACTGATCTTTAGTATGAGGTACTCTTTAGTATGAGGTTTAGTCTTTTAATAGAGGAGGAAAAGAAGAAGAAGGCACGATTGAAGAAGATGAAGAATTGGGGAAATTTTAATTTGTATGTCTCTTCAATTCTGAGTTTCTAATTGTGTTTTGGAATTTATGGATTTTGCCTGGGTTTAATTTGGTTCGGAATTATGTTAATAAATGAGTTAGCGTTAAGTTGGGTTAGTTTAGGGATTAATTTGAGATGGAAAATGAAAATTAAGAAAAAAATAACGCGTAGACTTCATTAAACAAGTGCAATTTCATGTAGGACATGTGAAGTTATGTGGCAAGATTATCGGAACATCACCTTCGATAGAGATTAAAACCGAGTAGTTTCTCAAATAATAGAGATTGACCATATATCTTCAAACTTTACTCTGAAAAGGGACCACTGAAACTCAACATTCATATTAAGTATCTTCATCTTAATTATACATTATTATCCGCTTCATCTTGAGTGTGTCCTCCAACTCTTTCTCAAACCTCACCATGGCATCTTGTGGAAGACAAATTGGAACCACTCTCCCTTGTTCCCCTCTTGAATTGGTAAACGGAACATAGTAGCTCACTCCAGGAAACTCCCCAATACCACCTTTTGCTACACCACCATACACAGCCTTGCCCCATCCAAAGTCCACATCTACAATGGCTGTTGTAATAATTACTCAATTACATAGTGTTCCAAAATGACAAATGTGTTGCATTGAATGGATTTGAATGAAGTCTCACATAGAAAGTGGAGCAACTTTTCAAAGCATTTATATATCATTAAATGTCAACCATTCAACAAAGAGACAAAGAGAGGATATAGTGTCACATGTGCATGGTTTGGTGGTCTCAAGCTTTTATGTCATGTGTTCCATTCACACCACCCCTCGCCGGTGGCGTGGGCGTAGAGGCGCTAGTGGCGGCTTGTAGACGGCACGACTCTTGAGGCACCATGTGATGTCGACGCATCGACGGTGACGGCAACGCGGTTGCCGTAACGTCCGTTTGTTTTGCTCGTTTTAGAATTCGAATTTTGCACCTGTTCATGAAGAGTCGCAATTATTCACATATTTGTTGGTAACAGACATAATTTATGAATGGTCGCAACCTTATAAATTATTCTGTTTTTGCCTATAAATAGAGTGCATGTTCAGAATTCAGAACATACAATTATATCCTCTGTTTTCCAGAAAAACACTTCGCTGCATTTCGAGTTTTCATTAGTCTTGTGCAAACTCCAATCAAGGCTGATTATCCTGGGTATTCCTGCATCCAAACTCTAAGACGAAATTCAGAGAGTGCTTGAAATACTTTAAGGAAAGTGATTTCATCACGATTAAGCCTATTCAATTTTCCAACAATCTTAAAGTATTTTCAAATGGCTACTGATGCTTATGTCTCCAGTATCAAAGTTATGAACCAGGATCTTGTTAAACTTGATCGCTTCAATGGAACGAATTTCACTCGCTGGCAAGACAAGATGATTTTTCTCCTGACTGCACTGAAAATATAGTATGTGTTAGACCCTGATCTAACACCAATTGTTGAACCACAAGATGATGATTCTGATGAACTTAAGATCGAAAGAAAGAAGCGCAGAGAGGATGAGTTGCTGTGCCGTGGACATATTCTGAACACTCTCTCCGACCGCCTCTATGATTTGTACACAGACACACAGTTCGCAGTGGAAATATGGAAAGCATTGGAATTCAAATTCAAGGCTGAAGAAGAAGGGCTGATAGCAAAGGTTGGTCTTGGTGTGGATACACGCATAGAATCTTCATAAATTTGAAGAAAACTTTCAAGGTTGAGGAACTACAACCGGGTACGCAATTTATTTACATTTTTCGATGACATATATAATCTTGAACACAAATAGATCCAAATTTGTTCTGTTGTGCGTGTTGTGAACACTGTTAAAGTTCTTTCAATTGGTATCAGAGCATAACTTTTGTGTTTAAATTATATATATATCACTTGTATGGTTGTTATATCTGCAAACTTTTTTGAAAAGTTGCGTGTATGTGTCTTTTTATGTTTTTTTTTCGGATGCGCACACAGCCTTAGTGAATGAATTCATGTTCTGCTTTTAGAATGTAATAATAGCGCATGAAAATGTTTCTGAAAAGTTGTATGCGCGCGATTGTCTTCTTAAAAAAATATGGGCTATATTTCATTTTGATCGAACCGAATTGGCTGGCATATGTGTGATGTCTGTGCCTGTTTCATTCATCCATGTATGGAATGTGTAGCATAAGTATGTATCTTTATATGGTGATTAGTTCATCTGAAATGCCTATTGTTGCTTTTCTTCCGAGTTCATACATACATATATTGTGATATATGAAAGTAACGGGAAGAATTGATAGGGAGTTTTTTTTATTTGCTTGCGGCGTGTCATGAATATACTTGAGGCTCTAATTAATACTGATTCATTCTTTTAAGTTTGTTAATATATATATTGATAAATGTAAGTAATAGAAAATAGTATGATATAAAAGTATATCAATGCTTGATCCACTGTACTGTTTGCATTGTTCTGAAATCGTATGTATATGTGATATACATGCATATTGTTGATTATTTGAGAAATTCTGAATGGATCGCAAGCTTTCTGGATTGTTTCATATTTGATGAAACAAAGAGAAGTATAATTTTTTTAAGTTCATGTATGTCATATTATGAACCGGATATTTCTAAAAATGACCGGAATATCTCCATATAAAATATGGAAGGGTAGATCACCCAATATTGGTTATTTTAAAGTGTGGGGTGCGTAGCATATTACAAAATATGGATCCAAAGATAACAAAATTGGGTCCCGGTGGAATTAGATGTGCATTCATCGGATATGCCACACACTACAACAAAAACTGTGTTTAGCGACTAAAGTTTGGCGGCAATGAAGCTATTGCCAGCAATCTATCTGCAAATTAAAACATTTTGAGGCAATTAAAGAATAGACTTCAATAATTACACTTGAACCGGCAATTAGTAGATATAGGTTCCAGACTCTTCCAACGCTCTTTCGCTCCTTTTTTTTTTTTTTTCATTTCCCTCTTTTTCTTTCGTTTCGCTCCAACATTCTCGATCAGAACCCTACCATTGATCCCTTGAGACCTTGCCCTCTCTCCCTGAAACTACCACCACCGTCCTCTGAGATTCGTGTGAAGGTGAAGGTTCTCGTGAAGGTTCTTGTGAAGGTGAAGATTCTCGTGATGGAAATCACGTGAAGTGAAGCTTCTCTTTGGTTCTCTCTCAGCAAATCTGGAAGGTAAGTTTCTCGGAAATCTCTACTCTAATTTCGTTTCTCATTCCTCAATTTAGGGCTTAGGTCGTGTTACGATGGGTGAATTCAAAGAGGTTCATGATGGATCCTCAATCGGTGAATTCAGATAGGTTCATGATGGATCCTCAAGTGACTGGTTGCAATTTTCTTCCATGTTTTGAAGTGATGTTTTAAGTCTAATTTGATTGCATCGCTTAATAGGTTTGGTTCTAAATTTGAGTCTAATTCACTTCATTCCAATATAAATTAGTTTCATACCACATGATTTTCTACTAAGGCAGGGTTGGAATGGAAATATTGCACTGTACTTCTGAGTAAGCAATGGCTAGAACTGTATTGTTACTTTTGCGTTGTCCCTGATGTATCCTCTGAGTATAATTTGTTGATTGTTATTGATAGAAAGTTCTAGTTTTTTGGTGTTTCATCTGCATTTTTGACAATTCTCTAGTCTATTTGTGCATGGCCGTATATTTACTGGTATGGAATGAAGTATTAAGTTATAAAGAGTTTTAGTTATTGTAGAGAATAATGGAGAGGTGAAATATGCAGTCAGAGTTTGGGAAATAGCTTAGTTAAGGGCTTGGAATTGGTTGAGAGCAAAGAGCAGAAATTTCTATGCATCCTTGTGCGATTGGATCACAAATCCAAGAAGTTTCTTTGAATATCTCTGAGTTTGTTTGCCTCTGGTTGGTGGTGACTAAATTAGAATATTTTAACAGAAAGATGGCCTTGTCATATTGGTTTGATGCATTTGCTGGCTTGTGATCCTTGCAGCAGCTAATGTTTTGTAAGATTTCAGCATATATTCTGCATTTTTACTGCTGGTTTACTGGTTTTGGAACTCTTGCTTCAACACTGTTTGTGCGTTCTCTGGTTTTTTCCTACTGGAATTTTGTACGGCAAAGATAGTATTGAGTGTTCAAGTCTGTTTGCTTCTGCCATCTCCCAGTGGCATTCGGTTAGGCTAGGTGCAGGAGAGTAGTTGCATTTGCTCTACCCTGTTTATTGGTTTTTGCCTTGTACATTGTTTCTTCCCCTGTATTGGTTCTTTTTCTTTATTCTCTTGTACATGGATTGAAGACCTAGTACTTCCTCTAATTCAATTTTCGCTAACCAAAAAAAAATTGTAGAGAATAATGTTAAGATGGAAATAATGGCTTAAGTTTCTTTTTTCTTTTCTAATTCACATTTGTTTCTCATTCTGTGCAAGCGAATAATGACAACATATCTAAATCTAAGCATTCAATTTTAGCTGGATTTAATTGCTACTCTTTATGGGATCAAAATCTAGCAGCTTCTTTCATCTGAGGACAGTTTTGATGAATTTTAAATTACTTGTGTTGCAAACTGGTATGACTCTGATGTGCAGTTGAGCTTTCTGGCCTCAATTTCCCTTATTTCTGATTTTCATGATTCACTTTAATCATATCTCTAATTAAGAATATTATGGTCAGGAATATTATTGTGCAACCTTTTTCCAGTAATTATACTTAGGCATTCAAGCAGTGTAGACTCCCCATAGACATCATCTTTGCCATGCTTTTGAACAATCCTTTTGTTACTGACAGCAATATGCATTTAAGAGAGGCATTCTGTGTGTGTGTGCGCGCGCGCGTAATATATGATATTTGTCTTAAGAAATTGTGTAACATAAATTCTTTTGTAGGCTATAGATGGGATAGAGCCTACCCGAGCCGAAGTTTTCATGTTAACTCATAAGAAACGCAAAGATGGTAGACCATTAGACGAGGAGTCTGCAAAAACAGTGGTAAAATTTCAATTGTAATTATATCATTTAGAAGTTATATGTGTGCTTGATTATATATCTTGGCTGTTAATTACATGAGTAATAAATTTCAATTGGTGTCACTCTTAGGATATGATACAAGAAAAGTTGAACAATGGAAGGACCTCTAGTGAACAATCTGATGGTAGTGTTGCTTGGAAAGGGGATGTGTATACCCAAGTGTTTGGACTTGAAAGAAGTGGCTATGTTCGTGGTTTAGGACTTGGTCCAACTCCTTCTACATTATGGGGTACTAAATCTTTATCAGGGAATGCCTCTATGGGCAATATATCTAATTACATGGTCCAAAATTTAGAGCAAGAGATGCAGGTGTTGAAGGAAATGCGTGATGAAGAAATTAAGCAGATGAAGGAGCTAAAGAAAAAGCACGATGAAGACATGAACATGATGAAATATAATCAAGAAAAGTTGTTGTCAGAATTATCTTACATGAGGCAAGTGATGTTTAAATTCATTCCTATGGAGTCATCTATGCTTCATAACTTCAGCAGAAGCTCATTTGGACAAGTAAGGCTTTGAAAGTTTTAAAACATATTTGTTTTATTTATTTATAAGAAAACATGTATTCAATGCCAGCACAAGGAGTTTAAACATATTTGTTAAACTTTGAATCTTTGATGATACAAGTTTAACATATCATGCCTTAATATTCTGTTATTAGGTCCCCCCTGATGCTAACAATGGCCATGAACAAGCACCCCAAGCACCTTCCATGTCATCCTGATTTCATAATGTTGATAAAAATATTAAAAATCTTCATGGTATTGCACTTGTATTGATAATATATTGTTTTTATTGACATTGTCTCATGGAATAGAACATGACTTACATTATGAACTGCATATTGTGTATAGTTAAATAATTTTTTCTATGTTATTATTTTTCAATTGATGTCATTCTTTTTATGTTATTATTTCAGGGCATACTCTTTGATTTTGAGAAATCAAATTGTGAAAGATTTCACTGGAACACAGCGTTGAAGAGTTTGTTTATGAATAATATACTTTTGTATTATGTCTATGTGCTAAAGATCAAGTTGTTAGACAAAAGATGATAGGATATATTAGATTTGGACATTGTAACACGTTTTATGTTTTGAAACTCAAGGACTTGTAATAGTTGGATATACTTGATATTTTACTGTGGATTAAGTGAAATATGTGTCAAATGAAATTAGGATGTGTATTTTCAATCTCTTATATCAAATGTGTCATTCTAAAGTTGTACATAATTTAAGATTATTGTCTAACTTTTTAATAACTTGTGTCATTATTTGAATGACCCATTGATATCATGATCAATGCCAGATTTTCTATTTACTTTTACTTTTATATTATAAAAAAACAGCAGTGGTGCGATGGTTTACAGAAATTGCCTTTTAGTGGCAATAGAAAATGCTATTAGTGGCAATACTAATAGCCTCCCTAGAGTTTTATAATTGCCATAAAAATTGCCGCAAATAATTGCCGCCAAAAGGTGAACCTTTTTCCCGGCCATTTTTTGGTCTTTACCGGCGCCCGGTTTATCTGCCGGTATACCTTTTATCGACCCTCGATACAACGGCGAAGTTGAGAATGCCGGTAAACGATTTAATGGCCATTTTTATTGCCGCCAAAGATGATATTTATTGCCACTAAAGGCCGTTTTTGTTGTAGTGACAAACAGTAAGGCATATAGACTTCTAAATCTTGAGTCTAATGTCATAGTCGAATCCAGAGATGTGGAATTCTTTGAAAATCTTATAACAAAGAATAAAGACTATGAAACGCACACTAATGAGGAATCTCGAGATATAGATTCTCAAGAAGTTGTAAAAATACAACCTGAACTTAGAAAGAGTAAGAGAATTCGAAAGACTAAGAACTTAGGTTCAGATGAAATCGATTCTCAACTCATTTCCTTTTACCTTGTTGAAGGTAATTGTAAGAATGATGTGCATAAAATTCCTATTATTCTACAATTAGAGGATGATCCTAAAACATATAAGGAAGCCATGACTTCAAGGGATTCCTTTTTTTTTTTTGGAAAGATGCAATCCGAGATGAAATGGATTCAATCTTGTCTAATCAAACCTGGGAACTAGTTGATCTTCCAAAAGGTTCAAGACCTATTGGATGTAAATGGGTGTTTAGAAAAAAGTTTCATACTGATGGAACATTAAACACCTATAAGGCTAGATTAGTAGCCAAAGAATTTAGACAAAAAGAAGGTATTGATTACTTTGACACATATGCACCAGTTGCAAGAACAACCACAATTAGAGTATTGTTTGCATTAGCCTCAATAAATGATCTTGCAGTACATCAAATGGATGTTAAAACTGCATTCTTAAATGGAGATCTAGATGAGGAAATTTACATGGAACAACCAGAGGGTTACATACTTCCTGGAAATGAACAGAAAGTGTGCAAACTAGTAAAATCTCTATATGGCCTAAAACAGGCGCCAAAACAGTTGCATCAGAAATTTGACTCGGTCATAATTTCAAATGGATTCATTCCGAATTCTTGCGACAAATGTCTATACACAAAGGTGCAGAACGATACTGCAATATTTCTTTGTCTTTATGTGGATGATATGTTGATCATGAGCAATACCATGGATGGAATTTTAGAAACAAAGAATTTTCTAAAATCCTCTTTCAAGATGAAAGATCTTGGACAAGTTGATACCATTTTAGGGATTAAAGTTAAAAGAAATAGTGGGGGTTATGAACTTAGTCAAACACATTACATTGAGAAAATGTTAAATAAGTTCAAACACCTACGATTTAAGGAAGTAAATACTCCCTTTGATCCTAGTGTCAAACTTGAAAAGAATAAAGGAAGGACAGTGGCCCAGTTGGAATATGCAAGCGCTATTGGATGTCTAATGTATCTAATGCAATGCACCAGACCCGACATTGCATTCTCTGTTGGTAAGATTAGTAGATACACTAGTAATCCAAATGGTGAGCATTGGAAGGCGGTTACAAGGATATTTGGTTATCTTTCAAAAACCAAAGATCTTGGACTTCATTATGATAGGTTTCCAGCAATACTAGAAGGATATACCGATGCTAGTTGGATATCGAGTGCTGGAGATCATAAATCCACCACTGGGTGGATATTCACATTGGCTGGAGGAGCAATTTCTAGGAAGAGCAAGAAACAGACGTGTATCACCCTCTCCACCATGGAATCAGAATTCGTGGCTCTAGCTTCTGCAGGACAAGAAGCTGAATGGCTAAGAGATCTCCTATTGGAAATTCCATTGGCTAAAGAAAATGTTTCAAAAGTGTTGATACATTGTGATAGCCAAGCCACCCTAGCCAGAGCATACAGTGAAGTATATAATGGGAAATCTAGAGACATAGGTCTGAGACATTCTCTTGTGAGAAAGATGATTAAAGATGGAATTATCTCACTGACTTATATACGAACAAGCTATAATCTAGCAGATCATTTTACTAAGCCACTGGCCAAAGACTTAGTAAAGAATACCTCGAGAGGTATGGGATTAAAGCTCCTTGAGTAAGAGTTCCAACAACGGTAGCAACCCAATCTGAAGTTAAGAAAACCTTAACCTAAGATTCAATGGGTAACAACAAATCGTTGATTTGGATGACAATGCAACATTAAGCAACAATGTTGACTATTAGATATTGAGGGTTGAGTATCAATATACTCTTAATGAACTTCATGATCGAAATATGTGGTTTTGCGAAAATCACATACGATATGAACTTCACCTATATGAATTTCGAGATGGTGCCGTCTCAAATGAGAGTTGGAGTTTCTCTCATAAAAATTCACGAAAACAGGAAAGCACATGGCCATAAAAAGTGCTAGGCGAGGAAAGTGCAGGCGAAGGACCACAAACGAGTGTGTGTAATTTTATGCCGGTATAATCATTAGGAATATGGGTTCAAAGCACAGCTACCTAATATTTCGATTATACTTTGCACAATATTTACTAAGGTTTAGTTCAAATCGAAAGATACTAAACTGTATTAACACTCAGGTGTTTCTATTTCTGGAATAGGCATTGTCATTTATGTAACAAGTGGGGGATTGTTGTAATAATTACTCAAGGAGTAATAATTACATAGTGTTCCAAAATGACAAATGTGTTGCATTGAATGGATTTGAATGAAGTCTCACATAGAAAGTGGAGCAACTTTTCTAAGCATTTATATATCATTAAATGCCAACCATTCAACAAAGAGACAAAGAGAGGATATAGTGTCACATGTGCATGGTTTGGTGGTCCCAAGCTTTTATGTCATGTGTTCTATTCACACCACCCCTCGCCGGTGGCGTGGGCGTAGAGGCGCTAGTGACGGCTTGTAGACGGCACGACTCTTGAGGCACCGTGTGATGTCGATGCATCGACGGTGACGGCAACGCGGTTGCCGTAACGTCCGTTTGTTTTGCTCGTTTTAGAATTCGAATTTTGCACCTGTTCATGAAGAGTCGCAATTATTCACATATTTGTTGGTAACAGACATAATTTATGAAGGGTCGTAACCTTATAAATTATTCTGTTTTTGCCTATAAATAGAGTGCATGTTCAGAATTCAGAACATACAATTATATCCTCTGTTTTCCAGAAAAACACTTCGCTGCATTTCGAGTTTTCATTAGTCTTGTGCAAACTCCAATCAAGGCTGATTATCCTGGGTATTCCTGCATCCAAACTCTAAGACGAAATTCAGAGAGTGCTTGAAATACTTTAAGGAAAGTGATTTCATCACGATCAAGTCTATTCAATTTTCCAACAATGGCAACTTTTGAGATATCCGAAACCATAAAAGACCCTAACATAGTAAACAAAGGTCCTCCTTCCATAGCCATTAGGTCCACCGTAGAGCGAACATATTCCTCCGTCGCTTTGTATTTCGCCTTCTTCACTAGCCCTAACGCGTACCCTAAGGGGCGGTTACACAGCTTCGCGACGGTGGTAACCGCCGCAGGACACACGACAGTGTTGCCGTAATAACCTTCCGGTAGCGGTGGGTTGAAGCTGCCATGTCCGTAACGCGCGTTGACAACGCACAATAGGCGAACCTCTTGGTCTGGATTTTCCCACTGCAATGCTTTAGTGCGGCAGCGCCATAGCCAAGCTGTGAGGACCTCGAAGGAGGTAGATTGATGAGCGAGGTGGTGGGGAAGAAGAGCACGAATTGCAGATATTTCTTTGAGGCCAAAGAAGAAGGATCGATGTTGTGGTGTGAAGATGCTTTTTTCGTCAGGTGGTAGTTGCTCGTATTCCTTGTGGATGCATGTAACTCTAGCTTGGTGGGTTTCTTGCACATAACAACTCCCTACGCCACACAGGGAGAGTGGAAGGCTTTGATGCACCACATGCTATTTCTGCTAAGGCATGGAGAAACTGTGAAATTCCACTTCCAGCACTCATTGTATGGTTAAAGCTGAAGGCGAAGATGAATCCACCACACTTGAGGCGTGTTACCTGTGATCAGTGCATAAAAAAAATATCCAATGTTGGGGTTGTGTATTATTTCCAGTTGGATTACTAGTACAAAATTCAGAAATACAATACGCATTATATAAAAGAATGCGCATAAACCTGTACAAGTAGAAGTGGGCAGTGAGTGATTCCATCAGAACCCACTACTACAAAAAAGACCACTAGCTAGGTACCTGGAACACTGTAAAGGAGCTCATCAAAGTATGGGAATGGGGGCAAAAAATTGTCACCAAATTGTTCAAGTGTAACATCTGCATCGGCTTCAATGAACATGACACCTTCTTCATTACAATCCACCATTAGTTTGTTACCACTAGGACCTTTCCTAATTCTTCCTGCGAACGGGTAGTAAAACACAAGTGTTTTGGCAAGTGCTTGTCTAATAACCTGAACAGGGTCTTTCCCTGCCATCAATGGATGGTAGCGGTAGAAATATAGCAATGGAAACTGGCAATGTAGACTCATTTGAGAGTCTATTTCAGATAGCTGCTTTAGCTCACGTGGAGTGGGGTTTAATGGAGCCACTAGCTCCGGTGAGCGCCTCCTAACTCTAAAGACAGCAGCTGATCTGCATGGTTGAAAACTTGATAGGATTTCACATTCGGAGGAAAAGTACTTATGGAAGAAGTTATTAGTAGTAACTTTCATAAAAGGAGAAGTAATTCTGGAAAATTTCATAGTGAAAGCAAATATGATTGAAGTTTGGGGAATCTTAAATGGAAATAAGATAAGTTCTGCAGTAACTACTGAGGACTACTTTCCATTTGAGTGGATACCCATGGTTGATGTTTGGAGCATCTATTTATAGTATGAATACTTATATTACCACGAAATCATGGTCACGTCATGTTTGGAGCATCTAATTTGGGTAATTTCCAACTACATTATTATGACGTACGGCCGGAGCGTATAGAAGTGATTTCAAATCAGCTGCACAACCTGCACTGCAGCAGAGGACATTTTTTGTGGTGATGATCAGTGATGACCCGTGACAGGTTGTCATTTTTTAGCTTGTTTGCAATTTTTATATGCATGTGAATTATATATGTGCATTATTGATGAATATTCATGAATGTCCTTTGTGCATAGTGAATCATAGAAAATCCTAAAATCCTAATTTCAGTAATGGTGCTCATTAGGGTGGGCAACTTACAAATTGGTCCACCAATAGACCAAGGGTCATTTTAGTAATTTACAAAATATAAAATATAAAAAAAATAAAATTCCGTTCCTTTGCATGTTCTCGTTGTTGTCTTCCTCTGCCTCATCGACCTCTACGCCGCCCATTGCAATGTTCTCGTCGTTGTCTTCTTCTGTCTTCCTCGCCATATCTAGGGGTTTTCTACTCCGTTATTCTCTGCTAATTTTCACTTTTTTTCTTGATTTGTTTTTATGGTTAAAAGAAATCGAATTTTCATTGCACTTTGGGTTTCCGTCTGGAGCATGTTCATGTTTTCTAAATCTTCTATTTCTGGGTAATATGATTTCAGTATGAAATTGGGTTTTAGTTGCTGTTTGGTGTTTAAATTTTGGGAGTTTGCTTGATTCTCGTGTTCACAATATCAATATCAGTTATTTATGATTGATTTTGGAAACTTGATTTAATGGGAATTGCTGGGTATAGGAAGGGAGGCTCAGAACAATCGTCATCCATGCGAGCGAAACTCTGCTCCATGGTGGATTTAAAACCGCTGGGTGTTGCTGTCGAAGACTTAATTCTCTGTTTCATGCGATTTAAATAGATCTAACATTGTCCCTATCTCAAATGGGTTTGAAGATATTTTTGCTTTAATTAATCCAAATCTCAATGCTTTTGTTTATGCTTTTATGTTCATCTTCATCGCTTTCACTGTTTCCTTAGCTTTTTCCCCTTCTCTTAGAGCAACTCCAACTCCAAAATTCTTATTTGGTTTCTTAACACACTATTCAGCACTATTTCTGTGGGCCCTGTCTGCCACATCAGACTTAAGAAACTCCTAAGAAACTGAAGCAGATTTTGCTCCAACCCATGGTTTCTTAAATTACTATTTGAAGGGTCCCACCCGTGTCCCACCATACAACATAAATTAATAATATTTATTTTCACCCAATTTAGATTTAAAATTTAATACTAAATCAATACTTCAACTTAAAAATAATTTAATTAAAATTAATACGAATTTAATTTAAATTCCAACGGCTATATTCCACAACGGCTATATTCCCCAACGGCTATATTCCCCAACGACTATATTCCCCAACGGCTATATTCTCCAACGGCTATATTCCACAACGGCTATATTCCACAACGGCTATATTCCCCAACGGCTATATTCCCCAACGGCTATATAGAACACATAAGTAGAAACGCAGTACACATTAAGAAAAATTCGAATACTGAAATTACAACATTAATGCAGAATACATAAGTAGAAATGCTAAAATTACAACACTGATGCAATACACATAAGTAGAAATGCTAAAATTACAACACTAATGCATAATCAATAAGTAGAAATGCTAAAATCACAACATTGGCACACGCTAAGAAAGACAACAACAAGAATTAAGACATTCCTAGTTCTTTCATGGCGAATTCAACTAGGCGCTGATGCGTTGCTAACTGCACCTCGTTCATTTCAGATGTGTCCTCCATAAGGATATCTTTGTATTCCTTCAATAACCGCGCCTTTTGAAGTTTGTTTTTTTCCTTTCTCACCTCCAGTTCTTCAGTCTTGAGCTTCTCAAAACTCGCAAGGAATCCCAGTTTAGCTTTCCCGATGGCTATCATCTCGGAGTTAGGAACATAATCGAGATCACTTGAAGCTGTGTCTCCTACTTTGGCCTTCCTTTTCTGGTTCTTTTTTCCCAACGGGCGGGTTGCTGGTTGTGTGGCCTCATATTCGTCGCCCTCGATTGATGCACTCCGGTCAGACGATGTTGCATACACCCCATCTACTGACTTCTTCTGCCTCGTTGAACTGGTTGTCATAAATGTTCCCTTCCACTTTGGTTCATCCTTCACCAACCGCCATTCATTCTCATGTTTGAAATCTTTACCTGTATCTACATGATATAATTGATGCGCCGTAGCCATGATGTCCTTATCTGAGTGTCCACTTTTCCAATGATTGACGGCTTTAGTGTGGCAACCGACAAATTTTTGAAGATCAGCATTCAATTTATTAAAATGAGATTTCAGGGATAACCATGTCCTCGAAGGAGAGGCATCGTCGCGGTACTCCTCATATTGGGCTCGAATCTTATTCCAAAACAAATCTGACTTTTGCTCATTTCCCACGACCCGATCGGTAGAAACGTTGAGCCATGATTGAAGAAGAAGTATATTATCTTTACCACTCCATTTGGTGCGTTTCTTTCCGGATTCTTCAAGATCAATATCATCTAGACCCCGTTGAGTAGAAAATTCAGGCTCATCGGGCATAGCCTCACATTGTGTACTTGAGACTTTTGAACTACTGCTGCTACCAGTAGGAGGTGCTTGGTATTGTGGTGGATACATGCAATATTGTGGATTGTTTGGATAAGGCATTTGTGGTGGATATGGTCCCATTTGACCCTGAGGTTGGTTTTGATGGTAGAACGATTGTGGAAACATTTGATACGAAGGATTTTGAACATTACCACCGGTGTGAGGAGGTTGGTTTTGAGGGTGACACATCTGCGGATGTTGGCTTTGTGGTTGATACATTTGCGGATGTGGGTTTTGTTGTTGGAACATCGGCATAGGTTGGCTTTGCGGGCGAATCACCTGCGAATGTTGGTTTTGTTGTTGGAACACCATCATAGGTTGGCTTTGCAGGTGAATCATCTGCGGAGGTTGGTTTTGTGGCGGAAACATAGGCGAAGGTTGCAAACCTTCACTTGTAGGAGGTGTTTCATTGTCGAGCAGTGGATAATATTGCTCATAAGGATTAGACATTGTGAGAAATTTGAGAATTTTTGGACAAGAGAGAAATTGTGGGAGTAAATGTTGGTGTTTCAAATGGTCTACTGCACTATATATAAGGTAAAGAATCTGAGAATTGAAAAAACGGTCGGAGAATTGAAAAAACGGTCAGAAAACGGGCAGAAAAACCGGTCAAACCGGTCAATTTAAAAAAATTCAAAAAAAAAAAAGCCCAAACGGGCAGAAAACCGGCACCAGCCGGTGGGATGACCGGCTCAGCCGGTCACCCACTATATAATCTACTTTTCCTCCCTCACTCTCCATTCTACCCTAGCCGCTCCTCTCTTCTTCCTCTCTTCTCTCACGCAGCTTCTCCTTCGTCCTCTTCTTCTCCTTCGTCCTCTTCTTCTCCAACCTCACCAACCGATCACCAAACATCACCAACCGATCACCTGCGTCCTCTTCTCCTTCGTCCTCTTCTTCTCCTTCGTCCTCTTCTCCTTCGTCCTCTTCTTCTCCTTCGTCCTCTTCTCCTTCGTCCTCTTCTTCTTCCTCACCAAACCCTCCTCACCGCCACCTCACGGCCTCCTCACCCTCACCACCGCCACCTCACGGCCTCCTCACCCTCACCACCCTCCTCACCGCCACCTAACACCCACAACCTCAAACAAAACCCACCTCTCTGCCACCAAACACCCACAACCACAACCAAAACCACCTCACCGCCACTGACCCGCCACCAAACAACCTTCACCGCCACCAAAACCGCCCCCTCACCGCAACCAAAACACACCCCAGCCGCCACCAAAGCTTCAATCTCGACCCAAATCGCCCCTCAAGCACTGGATCGGAGACATGCAAGCCTTCCTCAAGGGCCACCCTCTGCCACCGCCACCAGATCAGAGAAAATGAGCGGATCGGAGCTCCTGTTCTTCCCTTTCAGCTTCTGTGTTTTTTTATTTTTTTTCTATGTAAAAAAATTTATCTTCTGTTGTAAATAAATTTGTACATCTTCTTTCTTCTAAAACATTTCATTATAATTTTGTATTTATTTTATTGTTGAATAAAATTTCTGGAATTCTGGTTTAAGAGCAAGCACTGTGTTGATTTCCTTCATTCTGTTTCGTTTCCCTCTGGATTCAGTTGAAGCAAGTGAGAGAAAATATTACTTTTTAATGTTAAGGAACCAAAAAGCAGAGTTCCTTGCACAAAGAACTCTGCACTGTAGTTAAGAAACTAAAACTGCCACATAGATCAGCTCCAATGCTGCAAAAAATAAGAAACGGTTCCTTAGCAACTCCAACTGGTCTAAGAAACCAGCGTTGGAGTTGCTCTTAATGCTTTCTCTCCCTAATTCACCAACATTAGGGGTGGGAATAGGCTAGGCCTAGGTAGGCGTTGCTTAAATAGGCTTAGCCTGTTTAAAAATCTTAAGGCCTGAGCCTGGCCTATGACCTATCAAAGGCTTTTTTTCGAGCCTGGCCTGGGCCTTCCGAAAGCCTGGCTTGGCCTGGTAGCCTGTTTAAAGACCCGTTTCACAACAAGAGTTTTACGTTTGTTAATAAATTTATCTGTAAAGAAGTTATCAAACTTATAAGCTAACGGGTTAAATTATACTAAAATAATATTTTCAACAATCAGACTTATAATATTATCAGCTAATAGGTCGTGATGAAACTAAACGAGATTATGTTGGTTTCTTAGAGTTGAAGAGCCAATTTAAAATCACACGCCATATTAAGATATTTAAATACGTCATATATTTATTTTTAAAAAGACTTATAACTTTGAATCGTTATATAAGTCAATTTGCTTAAATATACTAAAATCTCATTAAGTATATAATATCAAGATATTATTATAAATTTTTAATATATAGACATCATCAAGGGTAAAATATATTTATACTTATCATATTTACAATTTACCAAAAAATACTAATCATATTTACTTAAATAGGCTAGCCTGTAAGGCTTACAAGGCTTGTTGAATGGCCTGAGCCTGGCCTTTTTAACTAAATAGGCTTTTCAAAAAGCCTAAGCCTTGGCTATTTACCAATTTGGTCTGGCCTGGCCTGGGCCTGTGGTAGGCTAGGCCATAGGCCCCTACGAACGGCCTGGCCTATTCCCACCCCTAACCAACATCTACTCCTCCTCTTCCACCACCACCACTGCCGCCGTAAGCGGTTCCTCCAAATCTCAACTTTCTTCCATTTTCTCCTACCTTTTCCCCAATACCACTTCTCCCCCCCCCCCCCCCAAAATCCTTCATCGTTGCAAGGAAACACTTATCCCAATCCCAAAGCAAGCCTAGAAATTGGAGCAACCAATTCACAAAACCAGATTCAGAGATCAGTGAATTCAACCGAAGATGCAGTTTCTGCTCTGAGCACGAACCAGACCACGATCTCCAACTCCGCAAAGAGCTCCGCTGAAGCCTCACCATAACTTTGAGTTCTGATTCTCCGCTAAAGGGTGTTGTTGTGTCGAAGAATTACGGAGAGGGAGGAATTGATGGAGTCTTTGATGAAGTGTGATTTCTTTCATGGAGAGTGGGTTAGGGATTGTAAATTACATTATTACCCTTTTATAATTCATTCAATCCTAACCATTCAATTAAGGAATATTTTATTATTCCTAGATCTAATGTGATGAAGTCTGGTGCATGGGTGGACCAAAAAATAAAATATTCACCCTAGTGTCTTGTGGGCTTGTGGTCCGATATAGGCGCATCAATATTATATAGCTTTGAGCTTACCGATACAATGTAATTGTTGGGCCGGGCAACCCATGATCCAACGGGTCAAAACCTAAGATACATATAAAGGACACCGCCCAAGCGGTGGGGGATCCAACGCATTTTTACTCATTTCATACTTTGCTTAGTATTACTTTTGCTCTCGAATTGCTTAGCCTTGAGGGAGAAGTTCCATACTGGAACATTGCCGCCCACCGTGGGGCCGACGGAATTTTTTCCTATGCTTCGTTTTCATCATCAATGGTGACTCGATCCAGGGTGAACGAGGAGAGAAATCAAGTCCCATAAGACAATGTTTCTCCCGACGTTCTTCAGCGGATTATGGACGATCTTAATGATCTTCGTCAACACAATCAACAGTTACAAACTCAACTTACTGATCTTAATCATACTCGCGGGCTACGAGAGGGTGATCGAAGAATGGCTGAAACGGTGGTAGATTTTCAACCTTTCACGGAAGAAATAGCAAACACTACTATTATAATTAATTCATTTTTAAATTTTTTATTTTGTAAGTAAACAATGTCGTTTCGAATGATGGAGTGTCGTTTTTATGCTCCCAAGACTGTGTCTTAACTACAGGGAATTAGATTTCCCACCCCCTGTTTTAGATTTTCCACCCCATTTAAAAGTGGGGAAAAACCAATATTGCCCCTCCGTGTTTTAGTCCGAAACTTCAACCTTCGGATCAGTACGAAACTTCATCCTTCGGATTAGTATGAAACTTCAACTTCCGGACACCTCTGACAGATTCTACCACCTTTTTCAGCACCATTACTCCATAGCTTCACCTACCTCACCACCATTATGGCCTGCATAAACTCCTCAACCACCCCCCATTTATGGCTGAACACACTGTTTGGATTGATCCTCGTGTTATTACCAACTTTGATTTAACATACATAACAGAAGATTGATAATATGATTCATGTTTGTAATGTTGTAACCATGTCTGTAACCATATTATTAGCAAGAATATTTTCCTTCAGTATTGTAACGAGGTCTGTTTGTCCCATATTATTGTCACTGCATTTTCACGTTTCTGTCTTTGTGACAGTATCTGGTTTGAAAGATCCGAATCTTGAAGTTTCATATTAATCCGGTTTTTCAACTCTCGGACGTCTAAAAAAGGGGGGTGGTAAATTTAATTATGAAGCAGTCCGAAACTTATAGTCCTGGATTGATCCGAAACTTAAAGTCCTGGATTGATCCGAAACTTAAAGTCCTGGATAGATTCGAAACTTAAAGTCCTGGATAACTCTTACCAAGCAGCAGAATGCAGTAAGTTAAGACCAAACCAAAAGGCATATTCATCAATTACAATCTCAACCACCACCACAATTACAAACCAAACATTTCAACCCAACAATTCGTTAGGCAAGTCCTCCAAGACGGCCACGACACCGATCATGTTATTTTAACTGTAACTAAAGAATCCGAACTTTTAACTCTCGGACTAGTCCAGAACATCAACCTCTGGACTGGTATGGAGGTTTAAGTCCCGGAGGGTAGTCCCGGCATTCTTTTAAAAAGGCTAGGGTGGGAAATCTAATTCTATCGGTTCGAACTTCATACACATGGCGACGCGGACCAACATCACAATCACAATCCCTTCGGAGCATCCGCCGCATGTTCGGTGAACCATGTCCACCGTCATTCCGATTCGCGACGCCGCCGCCGATGGAGTCGACGGCCTCTACTCGCCGGCGAAGCAGAAAGCGGCCAACCGCGGCGCATACGGCAGCCTGCCCCTTCTCTCCCTTCGGCGAGTCAAAATGTTTCTCGGCGCCGTTAAGTTCAAGCTCTTCTTGGCGTTCTGCGCCTTCTCCGTCGTCGTATTCGTCTCGTCGAGACTCAGTTCCTGGATGGGTTGGAACCCTCACCAGTTCTCTTCAGTTTCTTCTACTTCCAGGTAAAAGTCTGTTTTTTCTCTGCAATTTTATCTCTTTTTTCTGCCATGGATGTGTTTTGTGGATTTGTGTAAATGGGTTTTGCAATGATGTTTGTGTGAACTAATTTGATGGTTGCATCAGGATTCAGGGCTCTTATTGTAGTAGTGTTAAGTCTTCATGGCATCATTTGTAGAAATTCTCAAAAGGAAAGATGGATCATGATGTGTAACGCTGTTTAATTTAGCATATATGGCAAGTGACATTTCAGTTCTTATTTAAGGATGACCATGATGGTGGATTCCCTATTACCTTGTAAATTTGTAACTTTTTGGTAAACAACAATCATGCTTGATTTCAGAAAATATTCTTTTACTTTTGAGCATTGCTATATATTACGAAGAGAAGCTTAACGAAATGCTAGAAGAAGTGTTTGATTTCAGTATATATCAATATTTGATAAAGAACAGGAGGGGTTGCCTATGTTTCAGTTACAATGCTTTCGTGACTTTCGTTTCTGGAACAATCAGTATTGTTGTTTATTTTTATACCTTGTTTCCAGTACTATTTGTTAAAATATAACTTATGTTCTGGTTTTGAAGATTTGTATTAAAAACAGGGATGACGAAAAGGTTTTCTAATATGTTTTCTTCTTGCATGTAACATCATAACAATGTGATTCTTGCTTGTGGTAGGATTAGAATTATAGAGTTCTATTCTATGTTAGTATGTTTTATAGTTTTAACCAGATCTGCTGATACTAATGATTTGATCCATAATTCAGGGGTGGCTATACTGTGCTTATAAACAGTTGGAAGCAAAATTCTCTTCTAAAACAAGCTGTTGCGCATTATGCATCCTGTCGTAATGCTGAAGCAATAGATGTGGTTTGGAATGATAGTGAACCGCCGTCTGAAACATTGAAAATGCATCTTAACAAGATTGGGCTTTTGAAGTCTCAGAGAACTCACAAACCAAACTTTAAATTCGATATCAATGCAAAAGATCAATCAAACAGCAGATTTAAGCCAGTAAAGGACCTCACGACAGATGCAATTTTCTCAGTTGATGATGATGTGATCGTTCCATGCCATACTCTAGATTTTGCTTTCTCAGTCTGGCAAAGTGCTCCGTTCACAATGGTGGGGTTTGTTCCTCGAATGCACTGGCTGGATAAGGAGGTTTGTTAATAGTAAATTAATGCCTTTCCTATTCAGTTAATTTTTCTCATGAGGTGCTTGTATTTCACTCTTTTTTATTACTGAAAGATGGAATATTGCATTGGGTTACTCAGCAAAAAAATTGTAGGACCAACCACCTATAAGTTTACACAAATAATTATTAAACCGAAGCTGCGATAATGCTTACTAGTAGGATTTCTAGGTTTGATTGATTTATAATGATAGTAAGCAATTCATTAATTTGCTACACAAGAATGGTGAAATCCCATTGAGGGGGTGGAGGGTGATGCAGAGGGAGAAAAAATGGAACTAATATGGACAAGGCTTCTCTAAAGTGATATTATCTCCAAACGGAGCAAGTAATGGTGTTGCTAGGACCCTTATTTCAATTTAAAGTACAATCTGGTCTTAACTCACTAAAATTTAACAATAAATATTAAATACATGCTTGCTCATGTTACAATCAAACATACTTAGAAGAAACATTTTCCAAATTAATAGATTATATAAAATCTTAGGAAATGACGCATTGATTGGAGAAACACTTGGCATATTACTCTATATTAATAATTGATAGGAAAGGGAAAATAAGAGAAAGATGCAGAAGTCTATTCTATTCATGGCAACTCACTTGATGGAAGCTCTTATTTACTCTTCTTGCATTCAAGTTCAACCCTTGCATGTTAGTTTGCGTATTGTGTGTCTGACAAATTTCCATTTGTATGACAGCAAAGTAATGTTGCATATTACAGATATGGAGGATGGTGGTCAGTTTGGTGGACGGGCACTTATAGCATGGTTCTTGCTAAGGCTGCATTCTTTCACAAGAAATACTTGGATTTATATACCCATGAGATGTCTCCATCAATTCAGAACTATGTTTCTAGGGAGAGGTAAGATATATGATTAATTACCTTTCAGAAATTCTTGCCCTTTCTTAAAAAGTTTTTTTATATATTCTTTCTAATCACTCATTTTCCCTCATGTCGTTGATATCAACTTCTTTGTCTTTTTCTACAGAAATTGTGAAGATATTGCAATGTCTCTTCTTGTTGCGAATGCTACAGGTGGTCCTCCAATATGGGTGAAAGGTAGTTTCTTCTTTCTTTCTCTTAGGATTTTGTTTGCTGGGCATGATCTACCGTAATAACTTAATTTCTTGGTGCTTTTATTGTTAGCAAGTAAATCAACTTCTTATGTATGCAAGCTAGATGAAAATTGTGCTCATTATTTCGAAATTCTGCAATGGTCACCATCGTGTACTACCGTCACAGACATGGGATTTGAATATAACATAACATGGACATAGCAATGAGGAAGATAACACAACAACGTAAGGGTGCAAACCATGTATCTCAATAGGATATATTTTGAAGCGTCTCTGATAAAATATCTAATGGTGAGTACTAAATATTAAGCTTATGAGGCATATTATGAAGTTTTAGGAGAGATTAGTTGAGCAGCGATAGGCACAAGATACTTGTCACAAAAAAATAAATTTAGGTTTATGTCGAGGAGGTCATCCATGGTCCATGGAAGCTATATACTTGTTATAGAGATTGATGGAGAGAAATCAGAGGAATAAAAAAATATCTGCACATGATTTTCATTGATCTGGAAAGAGCATAGCCTGTGGTTCTTAAAAGAGTTTTGTGGAAAACTACCAAAGGAGTTCATATTGCTAATGTTCTAGTAATTAAAGATATGTACAAGGGGGTCACGACTAGTGCGACAAAGACAATGCAAGATGGGGATCCAAAAAAATGCTCTACAAGTATAGGTTTGCACTTGCTTGTATATGTGCCAACTGAACATACCAAGAGATGGTGCCGTAGTCATGTTTTTTTGCGAATCATTTGTTGAAAAGCAAGGGAATAAATAAATAGTAAGTTATTGACATGGCAACAAGCTCTGGAAGCACATGGCTTTCGCTTAAGTAGAATCAAAACAGAGCAAATAGAATTCAAGTTTACTTTGAGGCCCACAACACAAATCTTATCCTAGATGTGAAAATTGAAGAACACTACACCAGTCTATCGTTTTATTTTGGTTAGTATATCTTCTTTATTTCTTAGGGTTTAAGTTCATCGTTATTAGGATTAGTTATTATAAATAGGACTACCCTCCTTAGGTTAGAGTATGAATTGAGTGTTATAGTAGGGTTTCACACTTGGAAGGGATCTTCCCTTGTTAGAAGGATTTCTTTCCTGTGTCTTTTATTTTCCTATTTTAAATAATCAGTTTCTTATTCGGAAAATACCAAAAAACTTACTCTTTTATCCTTATTTCTCTCTTATTCGGCTGTTAGGATTTACCGATCCTAACAGATTCTGATCCAGATTCCAGACCTCAACATAATCTTGATTAAAAATATAATAACTGTAATCCTATGCTATAGTTCAGTCTATGACAGAATAGTCCTCTCTTTCTCCATTTCCAAATGCATGACTTGCTTTATTACTCCCGAAAAAAATTTAGCACTTGCAAATGTTTCTTTTGGGATGGGGTTTTACTTCTTTGTTCTCACAAAGGCTGGTAATGAAATGTCAAAACATCATCAATGAAATTTTCAGGCAAAATCTATGAGATGGGAGCTTCGAGCATTAGCAGTCTGAAAGGGCATAGCCAAAGGAGAAACAAATGTCTCAATGATTTAATATCACTTTACGGAACACTTCCTCTTGTGCCAACTAACGTCAAAGCAGTTAGCGCTAGGAATGAGTGGTTATGGTAGTTTTGTTCTTGCACTTATCTGCCACGGATCCATTCCACGCCCGCCATTGAAAGGGATAAAAGAACAGAACAAGAGTTTCAGGGCCATTAGTTAAGGAATCTATTGGCATATTATGTGTATATACATGTTGGAATAGGATTGTCTCATGTTTTCTCATGTTCAAGTTTTTTGTGTCTATCTCTCTCTTCATATGTATTAAATAGCTGGGATCATGTGAATGTGTATGAGGAGAGAGATAGACACAATACAGGTTCCACTTAAGTGTCTCAGAAAGTTTTGATTCATTAACGTGTAATGCACATCATGGTGTAATTTGCCTTTTATATTAGTTATGGGAATGTTATTGTAGATACTGGCGAGAATGTGTTGAACTAGTGAAGGGTCAACTTTTTTACCTTTCTAATAGTTCCTCCATAAATGCAAGAATACCTTTATTTTTATCAAGAAATGTAAGAATAAAAATACATTTCCGTACACTTAGATTTGTCCATACAAAGAAAGTAGACCTATATACTTGAGTAAACAACAAAAGTTGACAAAAAAAGTTAAGAGTGAAATCATGAGGGTTGAATAAAGTGTAATGCGGGGAAGGGAACAAGGCAGCGTCAGTTTTCAACATTTGACTATTGATTTCTACTTGGACTTTGAGGTTTATTTTCTAATGAGTCATCCATTGTTCGTTGTAGACTTTGAAGTTTGAACACAGCAACAAAGAAAAGTGTTCTTGATTTTTATTTTTAGGTGAATAGAAACAATAAACAGAAGAAAAGAGCAGGAAACAACCTGCGACTGAAGAGGTACCCTTGAAGTCCCACTAAAAAATGATAATACCCTCACGCGGACTATGAAAAACACGAGTCAAGTCCCGACTTGGCACCATACTTGACGAGAAAATCAGCAGGAGCATTCCCTTCTCTCAAAATACGGGAAAGAGAAATAGACCAATGATTCCCCAATAATAATCTGCGAATAATAATATGACTAACAATATACACATGAAGATGGTAAGGTGATGAAGCCCCTTGGTTAAGCTTAATAACATCCAACGAACAAGAGAAAACGCTAACATGCTTGTTTGTAGCTTACATCCCAAGCAAAGGCCAGCCCAAGTAGCAAATAGTTCCACCTTCAAAATATGTGTGTCCCAAATGACCAACCAGCCCAATAGCTAGCCTCCAACATCGTTTTGAAATAAACCTATTGACCAAAATTTTTTTTTAAATAAACCTCAAAGTCCAGCATGGCCGAGATCACCAAGCAAGCTCCCATCAACATATAAGACATTGACAAAAAAAAAATATAAGACGACACAACCACCCCCGGAGGCTGCCATGTAATCCAACACACAAGGGGCTCTGGGTTAAGTAGTCTTTACCGACCCTCAACCTAATTGCAGGTAAAGTTTTTACCGACAATGCGTACATCGGCTAAAGAGAAACTATCAGTGAAAGCTATACCGGCCATTTCTTTTGTTTTTAGAATTTAGCTTCTAATGAAATTAAGAAACATAAGTCATAGAAGCTAATACATCAACATTCACAAAAGGAAAAGTCGCTGATGCAAGACTTCCTTCACTTAAATTGAATCAGCATAGACAGAGACATTCCTAGATAAAAAGGCAGCAACAAAGATTGTCGATATGCCTAACAAAAGTAAGACAAACATAATCAGCAACACCTCTCCTCTCATTTTGTGATGCACCATTCAAAAACCAATTAAACAAATGAATATGAGGAAAAAAAATGAGCTAAAAGAAGAAAGAGAAAAGGACTCTCGTTTAATTTAAAAAAGAAGGTCCATTCAAGAAAAAAATAAATAAAGGAGAGAACAAATGGGGGCCGACTTAATGAAACCTATCAATTTTTAGGTTCCTCTTGCGCATTAGTGAAGAAAGGGAGATAGGCGGTCCTAGGCGGATCCATAAATTTTATATTGTGGGAGTAATGTAAGTATTTTTTTTCCCCCAAAACACACATAAACTTGTAACTAAACCAACTTCAAAATTTTGAAAAAAAAACTCCAAAATGACATTTAATGTTGTTTCTTTGAATTTTTAATCAACTTAAAGTACAATAAGAAAACTCTAGATCAAGAAGAAAAAGAATGGAGAAGGATTTTGATGAGAATAAATATTTATATCAGGAACGATACTTTTTTCTATTGAATGTTATACGATAATATGAGTTGTCTAAATGATCCATGATAAAGCAATATTTTGTGGGTGCAATGACCCGCTCTACTCTCAAGTAGATCCGTTTCTAGAGACAAATATTTTGTTTTCTTGATTTTGCTTTTTATCTATAAAAATCAATTTAATTGTTATATATATAACAGCCTATCTATTGTAATAATTAAAATAAAGATATAAATAAAATCAATAATTCGAAAATAAATTAATAAAAATTAATTATTAAATCTTGATATTAAGATGTTACAATTATAACTTTCAAAAAAATATTACAATTATAAAAAATTATTTAAGCAGGTCTAAAAATTTATATTAAAAGAAATTATAAAAAAAATACTCACAAGTCACAAGGATATGTGTATGGAAAAAAGTCGGTTTTTTTTTTCTTAATTTTCTACTCTTTTTTCTCAATTGAGTGAGAATTCTACATTTTTATTTTTCTTGTCTCTTTTATATTTGTATTAAACTAATCTGCCTACCCCCAAAAAAAAATCTGCCAATGAAAGACTTTTTTCTCCCAATGTTTATTTTTAGAGTTGATGGTCAAATTAATCCACAAGTTTGTAAGCGAATTTGATTTTTGTCCATATGAGAAAAAATAACGTTTAGTAGCGATATTTTTTACAATTACTAAAACCGCCACTAAACATCATAATTCCTCAAAGAGACTAAAATCAAACTCGTTTACAAGCTCAACCATTAATTTCATCATCAAGCCTTTGTTTTATCTATATTTTCTTTTCCCATCTTCTCATCTTCTACCTTTACAAAGTCTTTCCAAACCTCTAGTGTCATGGTGAAGACAAAAAAAGTTGTGCCTGTCAATATCACTACACAACAAATTGCCAATAATAAGATCACTAAATTAAAGTCAAAGGCACTAAAAGATAACAGCTAATGCCATTCTGGTCTTATTCTACCATTACCACCACCAAGGTGTGGATCATGACTTCATGAGTCATGGTGGGTGAAAAAAGCACAAGAGCTGGTTTGAAGTTTGAAGAACCATACAGAGGAAATTTACCTACTCCACTTGCTACACGACAAGCTCTCAAGCTCTCCTATTATAATTTATGCAAATTATTCATAATTCTTTATCATTGTCAGTGTGTCATTACAAAAGTAGCAGGTTTCACACAGAACCTTAGGCAAACACACAATTATTTTACCATTAATAGACTATTTAATAATCTATCGCAATTTGTCGCATAACTAAATTAAAACCCTTATGAATTATGATAATTAACTCTCGCAAAAACTATTATGTAACTCCATTTAATTCTTTTTTTTTGTATGAATTGAAATAGAAGTGTTAAACCGGTCAATTCGACCATCCGCTTTGGCTTGCTACGAGTTGAGCCAGCCTGACTCATTTTTTGGTGAGTTATGAAAAGAATAAACTATTGCTCCACTCACTGCGACTTGCCTGGTTGGTTCGCAGGGCTTCAGGAAAAAAATAAAAATAAAAAATAGAAACTTTTGGTTGAAGAGTAATAATAAGTTATTATAACAAATTTAAATAGTGCATTCAACGAATTCAACTCTTCAGGACCATAATATTAAACTATTCTATAAAAATACTTAAAAAAATTAAAAAAATTTGGCTAGTTTGACTTGGCAAGCTAGATTAGTAGGCTAGACTAACATCGAATCTGACGTGAGCTGAATTTTAACAACCCAAACCACGGGTTGAATCGCCAGTGCGAGTCAAATTGACAACTCTAAATCGAGTGGGAATAAAACACATGATTAAAGAGTTAATTATCATATTGGAGTTATTATTAACTACCACTTGAATAGATATATAAAAAAAAACTTTAGTTTCTATTCTTTCTAAATAAATATGGAGGTCGTAGATTTTTTACACCACGTATGTCATCCACATAAGACATTTATATAAAGGTAGAGCTAGTTTTTTTGGTAATTTTTTTTATTCACACTACCTGAACCGTGACATTGATATGAAGTAGGCATGTCCAAGAAGGCCCCGCCCGAACTGAACACGACAAACTGAGGTCTTTTGGTGCAACGCGTTGGTAACGGGTTCTGCAGTTCACAAGTATCAGTTTCAGGTGAGTTGGTTTGGTTGAAATCGGCTCGGGATCTGAACCGACCGAATAGCAACAAAAATAAAAAATTTAGTGTAGGATCAAGAGAGCCTCTCTCCCACTTTAAGTGTTAACCCCAATAGTAAAGCCCTAGCCTCTCCTTTTTTTCATTCACCATAAAAAACCCTAGCCTCTCCCTCTCTAACTTCTCAGTGTTGTTTCTTCTCTCTCTTCCCCTTCCGACTTCTCAGCAAACCATAAAGCCGCTGCCACCATGTCTCTTCTCCCTTTCCTAGCCATTAGAAACCCTAGCCACCACAGAATCAACTACTTCTTTTCTCTTCTCCTTGTTCTCCACCAGGACCCTCTCGTCGCTCTTCTCAAACCATAGTCTCTGATCTTCTTCTTTATCCAACCACACCAAGCGCCACCTCCTTCTAGCATTGCGATTACGGTTTTTGGTGGTGCGATTCCTATCTCCACAGGTGTGATTCAAGTTTGTAGATGCGCGATCAAGTCTCTCCATCCACCCCCATGAAGATCAAGTCCCTTGTTGTTGTTGGTGTTGCATGATCTCCGAGATCAAAGAACATCGTTGTCCTCGCCTCTGATCACGTTGTTGTCATCCCAAATTTCCAACTTTCTCTTGTTTCTCACTCTCATCTCCTTTTCTGTTGTAAAATGTTAACTCTTGGATCATTGTAAGTTGTAATATTGTTTCCTTATATCCAAATTTTTGAATCTATGTATTGGAATTTATTATTTTGTTTGTCAAAATTACTGCAACTTTGAAAAGTTCATGTCTTCGCTTTGACTTATTGAGGGTTAAGGTTTCTGACTCATCTCTCATCTTCTCTTTTCGAGTTTTTTTCTTCTTCTGGAAATTCAACTTGCACAAACCCACCCACTAAAATCGTGAACCGTTAAAATTGAAACCAAACAACTCGTAGTTATTGGGCGGGCCAGGTGGTTTAACCCAACGAAACTGATGTTTTTAGCCCGAAATCGACTGAAGTTGTTCGGTGGATAGACCTAATATAACGAGAATGAGAGATCTATGTATCACATGAACCATTAATAAGGATACACTAGATGAATGCTAAAATGTTAAATTGTAGATTTACTGATTTAGTAAGAAAGTGCGTAGGTAAAGAAAAAAGATCTTGTAATAATTAACAATTTTCTTTGCCTTGCAATAGAAGAAAAGACGCAATGAATGTTTATGAGTATATAAAAGGAGGTATTATGAAATTTAGGCAAATGATGTTTATTGTCATGATGAACATATGGAAAACATGAATCATAACACCTGGAAAAAGAGCTGCATTTGCAAATGATTAATGATAGAAAGACATACGCACCTTTTGCAGCACATCTAAATTATGGCAATATATAAGCTACCATTTTTTTGCTAAAAAAATGTAATTTAATCATGATAATTAAAAACACCACTCGAAAAAAATAAAAATTACCAAAAAGAGGCTAAAAAAAATGTATTTACTTCAATGGGGTGATTTTTGACAGTATGGAGGTGATAGCCTGATAGGGCAAATTTGCATCACTCAACGCGAATTTGGACCATAAATTCGTCTGGAATGAGTTAAATAAAATAATGTGGTTTCACTCGTTTTTGTGTGCTTATTTTTTTTCACATTATTAAAAAAAACCTATAAAATACCTTACTTAAGAAAAGAAAAGAAAAGAGCAACGATTTGAGACATCCAATCGAAATTGTTAACGTTTGAAACCTACATAAACATATTTTTTTCCTTGTTGCGTTTGCAAACGCTGGATGGACATGGACAATCATTATTGCTTATAATTTTATGTTAAAATAGGAGGACCGTTTGCAAGTAGATATATGAAAAGACAAAGTCAATTATGTGTAATTGTAGTAATGTGGATATTATCTGAAAGAGTAAGAAAGACACAAATTAAATTAAATAAAAAAAAGAAGGGAGAACGGTTAGATACAGTTGTAAAGGGGCACTTGGTTGGGATATTGAGCGATGGATCTGGACATCTGCCCATAGGAAACGTCTAACCATTGCATTTTGCGTACACATTTGTTCTATCCAAGAACTTAGAGATGACTCAGATGAGGTACGGTACCTATAATGAGAGGATCGTGATGTGAGAATCTTGAGAAAGAAAGAGCGTAACCGTTCAGAGAGAGAAAGTAACTGAATTTCAAGTTTGTATTTCTCAAATGAGCTCAGAGTCTCTTACAATTGGTAACCGCTCCCTATTTATAGATTCGGGGTTTGGGCTTGGCGCCCTTAACTTCTCCTAGTGGGCCAGTTGGGTCTCCCAGGAAAAGGCCCAACTCCCTGGCTCGCGCTTCGCCCCGGACTGGCTTGTGGCGACAACGCTTGGATCCCTCGCCCCGTTCCAGCAATGATCGTCGTGGACCACGATAAATTGACGCGTGTAAGCCATATGTAACGCATTAGGATAGCACAAGGTCCAACGAATCTTAGGGTGTGTTTGTTTTTCAGTTGGGGCATCCAAAAGTACTTTCAGGTCTTATGTAACTTTGTGCCACTATGTTTGGCAAATTAAAAACCACATTCACCCAACCCACTTTTAGCCCTAAACCAACTTTCATCTCAACTCTCCAAATTGTCACTTCTACATTCATCCAACATACTTTCAACCCCAAACTCTATTTTGAAATAAAAGTATCCAAACATAAATCACATTACAACCAACCCACTTTGATCCAAACTCTATTTTACAAACCCACATTCACTCAAACTCTGTTTTGCAAACTGAAATCCAAACACACACACTTACAAAATCTTAACCGCTATCTCTGATATGTCCCTTCAAATCATAATAAAGCCTGTCAATTTGAATTTAAACCAATGAACTTCAGCGGTTGCAACTTTACACTTATTGTGTCGTTCCCATTCCCCCAAAAAACCACGTCACGTTCTCCTAGTGTAATCACTCCACCTTACCACGATGGGACACGATTTCCCAACTGCTACCCACTTTAGCTTTTAAATACCCCTTGCACCATCATTTACCATTTATTGTCAACTGTTCTCATCCTTGCTTCTGGCTTTCGCACCGGCTTTCCTCGACGACTCTGCAGACCCCGGTCCTTTTTGCTCCCCCTCACACAACCCTCTTCTGGTTAGTTCTTCATCCCCTCTCTCTTCATTTTATCATGCCCCTGACAGGAACCCTCCCCTCCATAGAGGAAATCAAAGCTCATCGCTTGGAAACCTTCGCCAGTCTCCCCCCTTGTCCAGGATGCTCCTACCTAAGGAATCCTTGACCAGCCATCAAAACTTTCCACCAGCGATTCTATTTCCGACCTTGCTCGCAGGTCTGGTGGTCTTTGTAGCACCCAACTGTTGGAGAACCTTCTTCGCACCACCGGGTTCCGAGATCAAGACCGCCCATGGCAACACCGCGCGCATAATAACCCCAGTTCTCCCACTTCTTCTTTGTATACGAATATTTGTTACTCGATCTTGGCGTTAAACTCCCTTTCTCCCCGTTTCTCACCCAAGTGCTGCGCGATGTCAACGTTTCCCCTTGCCAACTTCATCCCCACGCCTGGGCCTATATGAGGTGTTTTGAAATCCTCTGCAGTAGAGTCGATGTAGCGCCTTCCCTTCCCCTTTTTTCCTTTTTCTTTGAAGTAGATTCTCAATCCCTGGGGTCCCACGGCTGGGTTGCTCTGGCGCCCCGGCCGGGTCGAGAACGATTTATTCCATTCCAAGTTGATTCCAACTCCTACTTGGCCCGTCGGTACTTTCGGGTCATTGTTCACCTTTCCTACCCCTTCGTTTTCACGCAGAAAGGAGGGAAAGCCCTCTTTCCGCTTTACTGGACCCAATGTCCTAAGTCTATGGCTGATCCCCCTAAGGCATTTTCCTCTTCCGGAGAAAATTTTGCCTTTGGGGTCCTGTCTCTGTAACACCCCGATTTCGGTGGCGTCACTTTAGTAACCAAAAGTAAACTTAATGCGGAAAAACGTGAATATATTTTTTTTTTCGATTATAACTAAGACAAGACTGAAATAAATAAAACCCAAGTGCGAAAAGTAATAAAACTAATATACAATATATAAACAGCCCCCGCTGTAAGTAGCAACCTCGTCACGAGTGAACCTCCAGTGACGGGTAATAGAAGAGTAGCGCCCGTAGGCAAAAGTACAAACCAAAAGAAAAGGTTAAGTGTCCGCAACACTATCCCTCAAAATGAGAATAAGCTGGCCCATCGGCCTGAAACAAGACTTCCTAAGTCCAACCAACTCTCTGTGATTCCCGTAACGAAACCACACAAAAAGCTATAGGTGGGAAACTACCCTGTCCCGAATGAAACAAATGATGTTCAGAGCTAAGACTCTACTCCTACACTAATCCCATCTCGAGGAGCTCACACTAACACTCAATCCTACATGCTAGCGTGATCGTCGTCCGAATCTGAATCCAGAACGACTAAGTCTAGGTACATCCTCCGTCCTCCGCTCGCTATCGCGATGCGCTCCTGTTCCAGCATCCCAACTCTAGTTTCCCCCGAAGGGTGAACCGTCGTGAACTAGTCCGCCAAAGACATCTGACAAAGGGCGTTTGTTCGCCAAAGCACACACAGAAGACGCGAGGGTCAACTCCAAAGAATTATGTAAATAATAGCAAGGATAGATACAGATAATAGGATAGCCACTTAGGCTTTTAGCTAGGGATAACATCCTAGGGTTGCATATCTCATGATGAATATAAACGACGATAAATCACAGTTAACATGCCTCAAATAGAATTAACAAGTATCAAACACACTCATCACTAAGTCAGTATGCATGTTGCATGAAATGATATGCAGGTTAACCCAGTTAACCACATGCATTCCGGAAAGGGATGGACATCAAACGGATCAGCCCTAACACCAGCCACGGTGGAACCATTTCGGCCCGCGTGCCTCTTACACCACACAAAGGTAGCCAGATCAGCAGTAAACCCGTAGGTCTGCCATTTCGGTCTGCTACAAGAGACGTCTACAAACGCTCTTCCACGGCATTCCGGGTCTTATGACCATTTTGGAAACCGACGAGGTCCAGAGTACGTCCTGTGTTAATACCTCATTAATGTTGCATGTATGCAAAATGATTAGTCAAACAACGTCTCCGTCCTCACTCGACACATCGCCACGTGTTCTAGGGAAGTTAAAGTCTCTAAAAGCTTACCCTAAGGTAAAGTCGATTCTGCGACCAAAAGACACACTTCATAACGACACATAGCTGCTCCAACAGCACCACAACAAACGCTGCTCCAACAGCACAATAACAAACGCTGCTCCAACAGCACAACAATAAACGCTGCTCCAACAGCACAACAACAAACGCTGCTCCAACAGCACAACAACAAACTCAACACTTGGATCCGACGACACTCCTCGTTTTTCCAAAACTATGATTTGACTTCCAATGCCTTCCTTCGAGGTTGTTATCATTACTTAAAGATTTTGAGGTTATTTAAGGTCTTATGAATTTTCTTTATAAAATAGATTCCATTTTGTCTTATCGCAAGTCTTATACATTTTCAGGATCTCCCAATCCCAAGTCGCTTCCAGAGGATGTCTCGATCCACTAAACAAAATTAAGGCCCGACCTCGTTCGTCCTATCAAACTTTCTCAAAACTCTCAAAATAAAATCGGCATGACCTGCCCGCTATTCTCACCATTCAGAATCTCAGATTCCAGTGCAGAGCATATTTAAATCATCACAATCAACAGCATGTCATATATCGAAGAATCTCATCATAAACACTTAGCACTTAGCATATAAAGCATGCACCACACATCCTACATTACCCACTTAGCACATAACATGTAAGTCAATCTCAAAAACATTCAGTAGATGAATCATCTACATTGTCAGCCGAAGCCTCAGAAAACATTTTCCAATCACACACAATCCAGTGCATAAACAGTAAACAATGTCGAAACATCGACCCTAGGCATTAACTAGAGATTCAGTGAGAAGCCCTCACCTGAAAGTTCTCCAGAATGATCAACTAGTGCTTCCTCGCTCTCAAAGTGTTGGTCCTCGGGGAAATCCTCAAAAGCACCTTTACAATAAAATCACAGAATACTATCAGAATCTATCAGAAACTAAGCTATCGATACTTACTAAGGTTACTCGAAGTAATCTATACCCTAAGGTACGATAAACTAGCGCGAAAGACAAGTTTTCGGAAAAGGAAATTTTCCTCCTCCCCCCTAATAGGGCTCGGCCACTTTGTGCAATTATGGGGCTCGATTTTTCTTCGATCAAACTTGGTTCCTATGCTTTCATAAGCCGTAACTAAGGGTATTCTGAACTCGGAAAAATTATCGGATCAAAAACTGTCGCAGGGGTATTTTGGTCATGATTTTTAACTTAGGATTTTTCAAAACTGAAATCCCAAAAATACAATTTTGCAGGGACGTCACCAACGACGTTTATGACAACTAATCCTACTAGCACTAAGCTAAGGCGATAGTTTTCAGCCTAAAGGTTGAAGCTTTACACCAAAAACTCCAAAAATGGGTATTTTAGGCTCAAATTGATTCCGGCGGAATTCCGGCGACATAACGGAAAATCTAACCCGGCAGAAGTGATCTTGGGCGCATAAGGAAGAGGTTTAGAATCAGAAATGAAAGATTCAGGATAGTTTTGCAAAAACCCATAAACTATCCGCTCAGAAAACTCTACAGAAAAGCTATGGAAAAAGCGATCAGAGGTAAGGATTAGCGACTATACCTCGAAGCCTTGAAGTAGCAACTGATTGATCGAAGATCAAGCAAACGATGAAGAAAAACTCTTCTTCCTTCTTCCTTGTTCTTGGCCGCGGTTTTGGGAGAGAAAATGGAGGAGAATTTGTGTTTTTCTTCCTTTCTTTGCTATATATAAAGGTTGGAAATTCGCGGGAAAATGAAAGTTTCGCGAATCTGATTTTTCCGACTTCATTCTCCATGAATTAATAGATATGTTTTAGCAAAAGAGTTCCAAAACTATAAAGAGGTCTCCTTGTATTTTTGGCAACTAAAGCATAGTCGGTATAAAACTATTTTACCCGATAAGTTGCTTTTTGCATCGAATGTCGGAATGGAAAACTTCCTTCGGAAGAAAGATTGAAATCATCAAGAGAAATGGGTGTACGCGTGTGGAATATTCATTTGAAGCTCTGAATAGAAAAAGTCTTCATTGTCGAGAAATTCTAGGGTTTTGAAATACCAGGGATTCGGTTTCGGCAAACTTCCGATGATTGGAATCGGACGTTCGTAGATCCTAGAGTTTCGCCTCGAAACGATTGTGATATATGGAAAAAAGAGAAGTTCTAACATTTCTCTGAAGATTTTTGGAATTAACTTCCGTCGTGCCTAAAAGTGAAAATTAGCTATATACTAGGGTTTCTGACCTAGGTTTAAGCGTAAAACGATCGTGCTATAACTTTTATCGACTTCAATACGAACCTCAGACTTTTCCTGAACTTTCTCCTTCATACATTTATTTCATTTACTAAACTCTTGTTCAGGTTTCCCTTCGCCATGCATCAAACCTACTGGTGAATAAGAATTTATTCACTAGGTATAAACTGAAAAACTTGGGCCTTACAGTCTCAGCTTCCCCGCCTTAGTTGCGCTGAATTGCTCGGCGCTTCTCCAGGCTCCAAACTATTCCCTCGATTAGGTTTCCCCTCTAAACGCCACCTTCAAGCTTCCCTTTTAGTCTTTTTGTTGCTAACGACTTTTCCCTTTACTTTTTAGGAATCATGAAGTTTTCCACCGCCGATCTGCTGAAGGCCTTCACTTCAGGGAACGTCAAGGCGCCCTCTCCGATCCAAGTCGGAGGAAAAAGACTGAGTTCACCAGTGAGCGCCTGCTCACCCAAGAGGAGTAAACTGGGCGAGTCAAGCCCCCAAACCACTCCCTTGACCGGCACCAGCGGAGGGTTCTTCGCGCCTGATTCTGTTGTCGCGGATAGCGCCTGCGACCCCGTGGCGTCCACCCATCCTGGCGAGGTTAATGCTTCCCAGACGCCAGATGCTCCTCGCCCCGTGACTGTGGCGGAAGGTCAGCGATCACCCTCTTCCATCCGCCCGCCGATTCCTTCGCCTGTCAAGGTGAAATCTCTCAGCAGCCCAGCCCGCGGGTCCTTCCAACAGCTCTTCCCCAGATCCTTTCTCTTTTCTCCGATCCCACCCTTATCTTGAAAAGTTAAGGGGGATTCCCAGCCAGAACCCGCAAGACATTGCCTAGGAAGCTGTGTCCAATCTTCTCCGCGTTGGCTGCCTGTTCGCCCAAGTGGCCTGGCAGGCGCGACCTCTTAGTGGAATTGTCGGGCTTTGCCAAGAGGTAGAGAAGCTGTGTTATGATAACCTTCGGGCCAATGACACTTGCTCTAAGCTGTCCAACCAGTTGGCGGGGGAGGAGAGTAAGACAGAGAAAATGCGGGAGAAGCTCAAGGATGCAAAGCTTGAGATGATAAAGGCGAACGAGAAGGAAGAAAAACATGAGGCCTAGGTCGCGGAGCTCCAGCGGGACCTTGATGCAAAGGAGATTGCTGCTGCCTCTCAAGAAAAAATCCTTGCCGCCAAAGACAAGGAGATTGCTGATTTGCGTGAGGAACTGGCGGGCCAGAATGAGGCGCTTTCTAAGGCCCAATCGGATCTGGAATCCAAGTGTAAACTCCTGGCTGACCACGAAGCCCAAGCCGCCACCCTGAAAGAGAAGATAAAGAGTGAAGCCGCCCATGCGGCCGCCAAGGAGCATGTTCGCGGCTTCCTGATCGCCAAAGCTCAAGTCAAGTACCTCCCCCCTACTATCAATCTTGAACCACTAGGTGTTTTTAAAAGGGTTACTCCTGCTGGATTAGAGGGTCCAGTAGACCCCCCGGAAGTCGCTGGCGTTGACCTCGGGGATGCTGTGGAACAAGAGAAGAAGACATAATGTGTTAATTTATTTTGGATAATTGTAATGCTACTTCTTTTTACTTTGTCTAGTTGTTATCGCCGTACTTTCATCTTTTAATTAACCAGTTAATTTTTACTTCCTACGTCTGTTTTAACGCTTCCCCACGTTTTTCTCGCTCTCCCCCGCACCCCCTTTCAGTTTCTTTGTTTCTGAATTACGTTCAACGACATTGGTGGTGTGCTGGGTTTAACTTGGACTTTTGCTCAGTTTTTGAACTGAGACTTTGTTCACACCATATTTCCCGTAAGATCAGGCGTGGCCTGACCAGCTTTGCTTGGCGAGGACTTATAGTCGCTCGAGTCCCAATGGCCATATAGGTTGCCCGAGACTTAGCCTAGTTAGGTTCGCTCGCCCATAATTCGGGGATGCTTTATGAGTAAGAAGCTTATCCCCACACATCACCGAGGAGTGACGACAAGTTGCGTCGGTTTTTCCGGAGCGATCCCCAGACATCAAGGTCGTGTTGGGATCGCCACCTTCAGGGAATTTTTCCCACCTAGCTCTTGCCCGCAATTCAGTGTGATTGAAATGGCTGGATACAATTTTTGTATTTTCAATCAGACGTTATAGTCAACAAAATCCCGAGATGGAGAACAAGAACATGTCTTTGTTTTTACTATTTAGGCTTCATCTGCCATTTACTATTTAGGCGTTATTTGCCAACAAACTCCCGAGATGGAGAACAAGAGCGTGTCTTTGTTTTTAGTCCATCTTAGTTGCTCGCCCTTGCGCCAAGCTAGGCTTTCCCTTAAGCTTCAACTGTAATAGTACCTCAGACTCGCCGCATTCCAAGACCGTGGCACCCGCCTCCCATCTAAGCTTTCCAGGTGATAGGCCCCCTTCCCCAATACCTTCAAAATCCTGTAAGGGCCCTCCCAAATCGAGTTTAGCTTGTTTCCCGTGTTCCCGGTTCGTTTCTTAAGCACCAAATCCCCTTCTTGCATCGCCCATGGGCGAACCTTCGTGTCATATTTCGCTGCAGCTCGCTGCTTCATTGCAGCCTCTCTGATACGAGCCTCGTCCCGCGTTTCAGATAACAAGTCTAGTTCTACTACCATGTTGAAAGGGTTCTCGCCTTCAAACTGCGGTACCGTCCTCCAAGAGTTGTTGTCTATCTCCACGGGCAGCATGGCGTCCGCGCCATAGGTCATCCTAAAAGGGGTTTCCCCTGTTGTCGAATGTTGTGTTGTGTTATAGGACCAGAACACCACCGGAAGCTCGTCCAACCAAGCCCCCTTTGCTTCAAAAAGTCGACGCTTTAAACCCCGCAAAATCACCTTATTAGCTGATTCCGCCTGCCCATTTGTATGAGGATGCTCCATTGAAGAGAATCTTCTCTGGATACCCATCTCTTCACAGAATTCCCTCGCCTGATTACTTGCAAATTGCGTTCCATTATCTGAGACAATCGCCCTCGGGACCCCAAACCGGCACACGATTCTCTTCCAGTAAAAATTTACGATCTTGCCTGCAGTAATGCTTGCTAGGGGCTCGGCTTCATCCACTTGGTGAAATAGTCCACCGCCACGAGGATGAACTTCATTTGTGACCTGGCGGTTGGGAAAGGACTGACGAGGTCAACTCCCCACATGGCGAAAGGCCATGGCGAGCTGATCGTGGCTAGCTGCTCCGGCGGGGCCTTGGGTAAGTCTGCGAACATTTGACACTTTTCGCATTTCTTTACCAATTTTGCACAATCTTTCCTTATCGTGGGCCAGTAAAATCCCGCCCTAAGGACCTTGCTCGCTAGGGATCTCCCTCCTATGTGACTGGCGCAAACCCCTCCGTGAACCTCCGCCATAACGCTCTCATACCTACCGGGTGGGAGACACCTTAAGAGGGGCGAGCTGAATCCCCTTTGGAAAAGCGTTCCATCAAGCAGTGTGTAATGCCCTGCTTCTCGCCTTTGCTCTTTTGTGTACTTCATTACCCCACTTGGCTCCCCCGCCAAGATATCAACGATGGGGTCCATCCAAGTCGTTTGGCAGTCAACAAAGGCCACCAGCTCTCTTTCTAAGCTTGGATTGGCGAGTGTCTCCTGAACACACTCTGATTATTTCCGGGCTTTCGAGTGCTTGCCAGTTTTGCCAGGGCGTCCGCCCTTTGATTCTGTGTTCTCGGCACGAACTCGACCACTACCTCCTTCAACCGACTCATCAGGAGCCTAACGCGCTCCAGATACTTCATCAAGGACGGCTTTTTTACCTGGAATACTTCCTTCACTTGGTTTGCCACCAACATCAAACCTGTCCTTACCAACAAACTATCGATTTGAACCTCGATAGCCAACTTCAAACCTGCAATTAAAGCTTCATATTCTGCCTGATTATTACTAGCCTTAAACTAAAACCTTAGAGACTGCTCTAGGACTATCTCCCCAGGCCCCTGCAGCGTGACCCCTGCTTCACTCCCGCTCTCATTCAATGACCCATCAACGAACAGCGTCCACTGCGTGTTTATCCTTTCGCCGACTTCTGGTGTTAATTCTACTTCAAAATCAGCTAAAGTCGGTGTCCCAACCTTTCCCCTCTTGTCGTACTACAAACCATACTCTGATAGTTCCACCGACCACGCGACGAGCCTTTCTAATAAGTCCGGTTTCTGTAGCACTTGTCTCAAAGGTAGGCCAGTTCTTACTTTTACCTGGAAGCTTTGGAAGTAAGGCCTTAGGCGCCTGGCGGCAACGAGTACGACGAGCGCCGCTTTCTCTATCTTTTGGTATCTGACTTCCTCCCCCTGCAGCGTATGACTTACAAAGTAAACTATTTTTTGTTCACCATCTATTTCTTGAAGAATTACCGAGCTGATTTCGTGGTCGCTGACGGAGAAATACAAATGTAAAGGGAAACCTTGAATGAGCTTCGATAGAACGGATGGTGTAGACAACATCTCCTTAAGGCGATTGAAGGCTTCCTCGCATTCTGGACTCCACTCAAAAGCTGTGTTTTTCTTGAGACACTTGAAGAACGGGGCTGACTTGTCGCCCGAATGAGGGAGAAACCTGGAAAGGGCCGCGATCCGCCCCGTCAGGCCCTGCACCTCTTTCACATTTCTTGGGCTCTTCATTTCCTGAATTGCTTTGCACTTATCCGGATTGATTTCAATTCCTCTTGATGTTATCATAAAGCCTAAGAACTTCCCACCTTGTATCCCAAAAGAACATTTTTCCGGATTGAGTCTCATGTTATGCTTTCGGAGTCTGCCAAAAGCTTCGGACAAGTCCTCATGATGATTGATTCCTAAAACTGACTTTACGATCATGTCATCGACGTAAACCTCCATGTTCCTTCCCACTTGATCTTCAAAAACCCTATCCATCAGCCGTTGGTACGTTGCCCCGGCATTCTTTAATCAAAAAGGCATCGTTTGATAACAATTATTCACTCTGGCGGTCATGAAGGCTGTCTTGTCCTCGTCTGATGGGTGCATCTTGATTTAGTGATACCCTGAATATGCATCCATCAGACTTAGCAGCTCATTCCCGGATGGCAAATGAAGTTTGGGTCTATTCCAGGCATGTCCTTGTGACTCCAAGCAAAAAGATCCAAATTTTCACCTAGCAGTTTTGATAACCTTTGTTCTTGATTCTCAGTCAACTTGGTTCCAATTTTGAGGATCTTCTCGCCAAATTTCAATTCCTTAGTTTCTTCGATCGGTGTGGGCCTGTTGACTCACCTCTCGCCTCTCGGATCCAGGTCTTCCTCTGGCACGTCGACCTTGTTGCATCGGTGTCCTGTCGAAACACTCTTTTTCCCATATTGTTCCACCGCGTTGCAATAGCATTCCCTTGCACTCTTCTGGTCCACAACAACTCTTCTGATTCGCCCATTTGGTAATGGATACTTGACCGCTAGATGTACTGTTGTGATCACGGTGCACAGACGATTCAAGGTGTTCCGGCCGATTATCATGTTGTAGGATCCTACCGCCCCCAGGATTAGGGATCTCACCTTCAGTGTTTTGGCGTTCTCAAATTCACCAAATGTTGTATCAAGGTCGAGAGTGCCCCTTACCCATACTTGCTCGCCCGCGAACCCCACAAGAGTTCCCGCGTAGGGTGTTAGGTCTTCATCTTTCAAACCAAAACGTTCAAACGCATCACCGTAAATGATGTCTGCCGAACTTCCTTGATCCAACAGCACTTGCTGAACATTGAGTTGGTTGACACGCAGTGGGACCACAATCAGATCATCCAGGTGTGGCTTTATTTCGCAGAAGTCCGCGGGTGAAAATCTAATGTCCGGGTGTGAAAAACCAAAAGGAATCTCTGTGATCGCGTTCACCGCCCTGGCGTATCGCTTCCTTGCTGCACTAGTGACTCCACATCCACCAAATCCTCCTGCAATCGTGCTCACCTCCTTAGTCGTTAAGGCCTGATCCCTCTGAGGTCTGATTGGTTCCCCTACCGCTATTAATCGCTCCACCGCGCGCAGCAAATCACGACATTCCTCTGTATCGTGGCCTGTTGTTTGGTGGTAAGCGCACCATTCTTCCCCATCCGGCTGCTCCAGGCGGTTATTAACGTCGCAGATTAACCATTTCAAATCTCTGTGAGCGCCCGGTGTATCGAATGTCAACAGTTCATCTCCCGATTCATCGTGCCGCCTTCCGCATGCACGACGCAATTACGAACCGCACGCGTTTCTCAGCCTTTCCTTCCTTTGTCGACGACGTGCCTCCATTAGGCTTCTTCAGGGAACCAGGAATTCAACCAAAATTCCAAAGAACCGAAGAAAATTGCACGAAAAATCAAATTTCTCTCAACCAAATCACAATCCACGTGTCCGGGAATCGAAATCTACCGATCCCCACAGACGGCGCCAAATGTTCTATCCAAGAACATAGAGATGAGGTACGGTACCCATAGTGAGAGGTTCGTGATGTGAGAATCTAGAGAGAGAAAGAGTGTAACCGCTTAGAGAGAGAAAGTAACTGAATTTCAAGTTTGTATTTCTCAAATGAGCTCAGAGTCCCTTACAATTGGTAACTGCTCCCTATTTATAGATTCGGGGTTTGTTCTTGGCGCCCTTAACTTCTCCTAGTGGGCCAGTTGGGCCTCCCAGGAAAAGGCCCAACTCCCTGGCTTGCGCGTCGCCCCGGACTGGCGCGCCTGGGTGAGGAACCCTAGGGTCTCGCCCAGTCCAACATTATTTTATCTGAAAATATTATTCTATACATATCAAACCTAAACGAGTGAAACCACATGCATGCCTAATCCCACCAATACATAGGTTAGTTCATAGGGATCAACTTGAGAGTGTATTTTCTAACAAAGTTAAACATTGCTCGCATCAATTATAGAATTTACAAAGTTAAACTTGAAGGATAAGAAAAAAGAATAGATAAACGATAAATACAATATATGACGTAATGTGATATAAAAAGAGATATAGAGGAAAAAAATGTGGATAGAAAATGTCGGCATTGAATTGTTAAGTTATTTATAAATTGAAATTGAATTTACGACATATAATATTTTCATTTGCAGTGGTTTTTTTTTGAAAGCTAAATTAATCAATAAATGATAGCACTAGGTGTGCTAAAAAACAAAATACAAAAGGATCTAGAGCCAGAACAAAGGGAGAGAAAGATTAAAAAGATTGCAGGAGATAGCAACAAAAAGCTAACAATTAAAAAGCCATAAGAGGCGGTAAATCTTGCTACCCCCATTGCATGCCTAAGAGCTAGCAGCCAGGAAGTGATTCACAGTGAGGTTTTATACCGCACAAGGGCAATCAAACACAGAGTAGATCGAGCCTATCAAAACGGCAATAGATAATATTTTCATTTGCAGTATGGTAATATGTAAACAACTAAATAGTGATGATTACTCACAGACACCCAACGTTTGAGGCAGAGAAAAAATCATTAAAGTTTATTTTTGTGACGGTTTTTAACGGTTTACTATTCAATCAATCAGTACATATACACTATTATGTGTTTCACGTTGATCTATCACACTTCAAAAACACATTGGTAAATGCTTTTGTTCTAATATACCCATTTTTTCATATTGTCATGATCCAATACAACATTTTAACTAGACGTGAGTTGAGGAAATGAACTAGCTATACATCCATTTAACTTAGACAAAAAATTCTTTTAGGAAATTGAATATATATATATATATAAATAGGGAATTGTTATTCAGACCCCCCATTTATTCAGACCCTTAAAAAATTGCGAAATGTCCAATTTACCCTCTTTAAAAAAAATTTCCCACAACCCCCACTAACTACCCCTTTTCTTACCCCACTTCTTCTCACTAATTCAAAACTTCGCAACCCCCCCCCCCACATCAAACCCATTTCAATACTCATTCTCACTCCTCCTCAATTTCATTTCATCCTCTCACTGCCACCGGCCCCATAAGCGCCACCGCCACTGCAGTGGAGTAGACCCTCTGCCCCGCGAAGCGCCACCCCATCTTGCTCTGTCGTGTTTCGGTATGATTTCGACCCGACCCATCTGTTTCTATTGTTAGTCGCTTTTAGTATGTGCGTCTGAGACGCTCCTTTAACGTGCGTTTGATTTACACATTGAAGGTCAGTGTGCATAACAGACGCACGTTGAAGCAGCGAGTCAGACATTCCTTGAAGGAGCATTTTAGACGCTCCCTGAAGGTGTGATGTAGACGCTCCCTGAAAGTGCGATTTAATGAGTATCTGAAAGTTTCTGTTTTGTGTCTTATGTTTCAGAAATGGCAAGAACAAAAAATCTGGGCCGTTCCCTAAGTCCCCCCCCCCCCCCTCCCCAAGTAAAGCCCCTAACAAGAGCAGTAGAGCCCCCCCCCCCCCAAGTAAACCCCCTAGCAAAAGCAGCAGAGCCCCCCCCCCCCCCCCCCACAACAAGCAGAGCCCAGGCTATCAAAGAAAGCAGAGTCCACCCCACGACATCGATACGTAGGGCGCGTCAAGACACGGCCCGCAAAAAGCAAGAAGATGACCGTAAGAAGCGTGAAGAGGCAGCACGTAAAAGGCGTGGAGCGAGTGTAGTACAAGAGTCTGAATCAGTGGTTGCTAATGAACCTAAGGAAGATGATGATGATGATATGGTTGATAAAGAGAATGGTTCTAGTGAAGAAGAGGATGAGGGTTCTGGTGAGGAAGAGGAGGAGGAAGAGGATGGACAAAGTGGTAAGGATGTCCAGGAAGAGGATGATGATGAAATATGTTGCTGGTCTATTGCTTTTGCTGACATGCAACCTTTCCTCAGTGGACAAGACCATGCTGTCGGCGTTTGTTGAGAGATGACAGCTGGAGACTTCATCTTTTCATATGTCATTTAGGGAGATGACTATGACACTTGATGATGTTAGGTCTTTGCTACACATCCCTGTGGTGGAAAAATTCTTCAGTCTCTTAACCCTGACTCGTGAGGAAGCAACCATTGTAATGCATAAGCAGCTTGGTGTTACGCAAGCAGAGGCCGAAGCGGAGATGCGGAAGTCCTTAGGACCTTATGCTCGGTATACATGGCTTCTGGATGTAGCTGAGAAGATGGCCAAGGACGGGAAGACCAAGAAAGCTGCTAGAGCCTTCTTGCTGCGTTTGGTGGGGATGACGATTTTCTGTGCCAAGACAAACAACAAGGTGCAAGTTTCATATTTGAGGCTGTTTATGGATTTGGAGAAGGTTGGGGAGTATGCATGGGGCGCCATGACATTGACTTTCCTTTATGACCAGCTTAATGATGCCACCAAAGTCAGCATCACTAGCCTTGGAGGGTACTTAAATCTGTTTCAAGTATGAGTCTATATCTCTTATTTTAGTTCATTTGTAATTAATGTCTATGTTTGAGTATGTGACATTTTTGGTGCAATTTGATTGCAGGCATGGATATTTGAGCATTTTTCCGCCAAATTGTTTGACAGAAACCTGAACAAGAAATGTGTTGAGGGAGAGCTAAGAGCTTGCACTCACGAAAGAGCGACAGAGACACACTTTGAGGATGCGTTCGATAGGGGTAATTTTGGATTTCACAAATTTTCTTCGGTCTGAATAGATGTGGGGGGGGGGGGATCAGAATAACAATTCCCATATAAATATATAAATAAAAGTTCAACAATAAAACCTAAATTGAATATTCTACTTAGTTGTGTCTTTCTTGGGTAAGCTTTTCATCATGCCATTTCTTGTGCGAAACTGCTTCAATATTAGGATAGACTTAGTTTGGTGGTGTGTGTGCATATCGTTGTCAGAGTACTTGTTACATTGTTTGCGGGATTGTCCAGCTTTGGGGTAGATATGGCAGTAGTTGGATTTATTGTCTTATGCATGTGTTCGGTGCTGTCAAAGATTTTTGGACGCTCGCCATGGTTGTTCCGCTCCGAGTTCGAGATCATTTTGAGTTGATGGTGTGGGAGCTTTGGAAGAACCAGTGTGAGGTGGTGTTTTTTGTCCTACTGGTGCGGTGATGCCTAAGGTGATTAACAGTCTCTCCTTCTTTCGCAACACCTTATCCCAACCTTCTTAGTTATTTTCACCCTAATGGATCGCTTGGCCGATACCACCGTTAGATTAAGTTGCGTTGAATGATGAAAGCTCCCTTGGTAATCTTGACGAGGCTGAGTTCGAGAGTTTGCTTAGGGACTGTGGGATCCTTGGTTTTTCGAGTTCCTATGGGTTTTTTAGGATTTTGAAGGTTGAATTATTGGTCACTTTTAATGGCTTTCACCTTTGTTGGCAGTCGAGATATCAACGTGTGGTGATTTCTTCGAACTCCTTGTTGGTGATCCAGCTTGTCAGAGCTGCGTTTTCCCTTTAGCATCAATTTACATTGATCATTGCTGCTATTATAGGGCTATTGCAGTTGGACTAGTAGATTTTCTTGGAGCTTTTGCCTTGTGAGGGGAACTATGGTAGAAGGTTTTCTTGCAAAGTTGAAAGCTTCTTTTACATTTGAGTTCTTAATTCACCTCTCTTGTCTTAGAGGCTTGCATGACATTTTGGTTAAAGGCAATCTTGGTGTTTCCATCCTTAAGCGTTTTTATTTTTGTGCTTTTGTAAAAAAAAAAGTGAGTATTTGACTTTTAATCATTCAAATATATTAAAGGGTGTAAATTATTATTATTTTTAAATAAGTAAATAAATAAAAATAAAAAGTCCTTGTCTTGTGTCTGTTCCTGATCTCAACCAAGCAAACAACCTAAGCAAAAGTCTGCAAGAAACCATCAGCTCACAAACATGACATAACACATAGCAAAGTCTAGAGAGGGAAATTGAGTTGCACACACAAAAAGGAGATAGAGAGAGAGAGAGAAAAAAAAGAGAGATAGAGAGTTGAAGTTCCCTCCATGGCAATTGCTGCTAGTGCTTCTTTTTCCTCCATCCCTTCCAACTAGTTCCAATTTCCCAAAACTCTCAAAAGAACATCATCATAACTGCCTCATCACTTTCCATAATCTTCCAAAATCCCCAAAACACAAACCCATTTTTTCCTCCAACATAATCTTAATCCTCAACTCAACTATCATAACTGACTCTTCACCTTCCTCAATCCCTCTTTCTAAATTCCCCAAAACCATGACAAACGGGAATTGGGTTTAACACCCCAGCCCTTAGGCTTCCCGCCCCACTTAAAGTGGGGAAATTACCGGAAACCCTCAGGATTAATATCGGTAAATGATTTTCCGATACGTATCGGTTTATCATTTACCGATTCGTATTGATATAACAGCATCAGATAGGTTTTGAAACATAATTTTCAAAACCCATTTCCCTCCCCAAATCACTCCCTCTTCAAATCTCTCCCAAACTTGCGTTCGGTCCCATCATCATCAAAGCTTCCTCAAAGCTCCGGAACTCCCATTCCATTACATTCAAAAGGTAAGTTCCATTTTTATTGATTCTCTCACATTGATTGATGATTAGAGGTAGTTGATGGATTATTAGGTGAATGTTGAACACTAGGGTAGTTGATTATTGATTAGAGGTAGGTTTTATTGACTGAAATGGCATGAAACGGTCATAGGCACGAGTGGGTCGTTTCCAGTTCTGGTTTCTGGGTTACTGTAAAATCGGAAAAACATTTTCCGATTCTGTAATGGAAAATGTTTTTCCGATTCTGTAATGGGAAAACATTTCCCGATTCTAAACCAGTTTAAGGCAGTTTAAGGCAGTTTTTTTAAGCCAGTTTTTTTTAGTTTTCCTCCATCTATTGGGCTGAATATTTTGTACAAATTTTCAAATATTTTAGTGTCATGACACTGGGAAAGGGTGTTGATGGTATCGGCTTATTAGAACTAGGGAACTTCCTTAATGTTGCATTTTAGTTATCTAGATTGACAAATTAGAAAGGGTGTTGATGCTATATGAGAGATGTTTGTTTCTATATGAGAGATGTTTGTTGCTATATGAGAGATGTTTGTACAAGTTGTAACTGTTAAAGTTGTTCAAGTTGTAATTTGATGTTAAATTTGTTTGCTTTTCATAGGAGAATGAAGGGCGGGAGGAAGAGGTCTCGATCTTCTACAGTCGATGATGCAGAGGATCGCCACGAGCGCTTGCATGCTTCTACGCGGCGCGGCGACCATCGAGCAGCTAGTCAGGCGGTTGAGGCTTCGGCCCCGTCTCCGTCTCCGTCTGCTACTCCGGCCGGGGCTCCGTCTCCGTGTCCGTCTGCTACACCTCCGTCAGGTGGTCCATCTACTACAGCTCCGTCAGGTACTCCGGCTGAGCCTCAGCCTCATCCTACTCCGGTCTCTCCGATGGTTGAGTTACCTCTTGAGGAGACATCTGGCGAGCAGTCTTCTTCGGAGCCCAATGGCGAGGAGTCTGCTTCTGAGACTGCTTCTGAGACTGCTTCTGAGGCCAGTGGTGAGGAGGAGGAGCCTCTTATTCTCCAGGAGGAGATTGATGCTGCTGATGTTGTGCCAGATGTGGTGGCAGAGGGCGGCGCGGATGACGACCTCATCCAGAGGGTGGCACCGTTTCCCGGGGGGCCTGAGGATCTGTCGCTTCTTGCGCATTATCCTGACCACAAGGCTCCTTGGACGTGGCAGGCACTTCTTCGCACAGACCCGCGGTACGTGGACCGTCGGACATTGAGGGTGGCCACTGTTGGGGGGAAGGTATGGAACCTCCCCTGTGATGGCGATTCAGAGGCCCACACAGCTGTGCGACTGCTGCTGCAGCAGACGGGTTTGTATCACCTGCCTTGGTGCGGGTTACCGGAGACAGACCCAGCTGTCGTACTGGCCCTTGTTGAGAGATGGCATGAGGAGACGAGTAGCTTCCACATGCCGTTCGGGGAGATGACTATCACCCTGGACGATGTGTCAGCTATTCTCCATCTTCCCACAGGGTCGAGGTTCTACACTCCGGGCAGAGGGGAGCGAGACGAGGTTGCAGCGCTCTGCGCCCAGCTCCTGGGAGGATCTGTTGCTGCTTATCTGGCTGAGTTTGAGGCGGCGGGTGGCCAGAACATTCGGTTCATTACTTTGAAGACCATGTACACGTCTGCTATGGATGGTATGTCTTAATAATTACTTTATTAAGTTGTATTTATTTTTAGAGTATTATTAATAACTGTTAACTTAATTCATTTCATTGTAGGGGGACGCTATGAGGATGCTGCTAGGATCTGGCTGGTGAACCAGCTTGGTGCCACCCTCTTTGCCAGCAAGAGTGGTGGTTACCACACTACTATCTACTGGATCGGGATGCTTGAGGACCTCGGTCGCGTGTCGGAGTACGCGTGGGGTGCGATTGCGCTGGCTTCGTTGTACGAACAGCTGAGTCGTGCTTCCCGCAGGAAGACAGCGCAGATCGGTGGGTTCACCTCCCTCGTGCTGTCATGGGCGTATGAGTACATATCCAGCAGCGTCATTATCAGGACGGAGGTCCCCGGCTACACACAGGACCAGCCTAGGGCGCAGCGGTGGTCCACGTCTCGGATCGCGCATTCCGGACTCGATGAGAGACGGGTCATGCTCGATGAGCTTACAGTGGATGATATCACATGGACCCCTTTTGAGGACCATCGAGATGTTCGACCGCGGGATCCCAGGGCCCTCTATTCCGGCTACATCCGGACACCTTACGGCCGGTCTGTGAGCCTACATCTACCAGAGCGGGTTATGCGCCAGTTTGGCTTCATACAGGACATCCCTCGACACCCCTCTGAGATCCAGACGACGGGGTCCCTTGCTGAGACCGCAGATGCTGCCTATGCTGAGTTTGAGCCGCACCTCCGCTCTCAGGGGATACCTGCTACATATCCGGGAGAGGCGGTGGAGGGTTACATGAGGTGGTATAGCAGAGTGTCACATGTGTTCATCATCCCTGAGGATAGGAGGGAGGAGCTTAGTGCCGTGGTAAGTTTGGATTCTAAACTTGTATATTATTTTTATTCATTCAATTGTGATTTTTGTTAATGAAATTATTTTTGTATATTATTTTTATGCAGTCTGCCATACGTAGGGGTGTGGAGTTGTTGGAGCAGTCCCTGGAGGTGCCAGGTGCTTATGCTCCAGGGACACAGCCCCGGATCCTCACGGAGAGGGCGCTCGATCTCTTTCGACGGAGTTCCTTCGTTGGTACCCAGGGAGTTGCCTTTTCTGCTATTCGAGGAGCCGCAGCTGCGGGAGGCAGAGCTCGTGGAGGCAGAGCTCGTGGAGGCAGACCCCGTGGAGGCGGAGCTCGTGGAGGCAGAGCTCGTGGAGAGGGTGATCCTGGAGAGGGTGTTCGTGGAGGTCGAGCTCGTGGACCCAGAGGTCGCAGGGGGCGGGGTCGGGGAGAGTGATTTTATTACACTTGTTATGTGGGATCCATTATTATGTATATGTTAGGACTTTTTATGTTATGTTATGACTCTTTCCTCGTTTTATTTGCATGTGTTATATTTTTAGTCTTAATATTATGACTCTTATAATGAAAAAAACAGAAACAACGACAACATATAAATAATTCAAAGCATGTAGTAATCCATGACAATAAGTTAAACGGTTACACAACCAAATTAAACATAAGCAACACCGAAAACAAAATTATTCCTCTGTGATATCGATGAAGTCATGGGGTCCGCAATCTTTTGGGAATACCTTCACTAGGTTGGGCAATGTTATATTAAGATAACAAACAGTTCCTCTAGGTGCAAACACAGCAACCTGCAAGTGAAATGTATACTTTAATTAAACCATGCTTAACTGTCCAAAAAATGAAGCAAGTTTCATGTTTAGGTTTCAGACCTTTTGGAGAACGAGAACAGATCCAACAGTTATGTCATTCGCAAATTCACTGTGAGTAAATGCCTTGCGGTGGATGCTAGCATCAACGGCACCCGTGGGGTCCTAAATTTTTGAAATCGTTTGAGAAGTAAATTAGAACGGTTAGTCAAGGGGGACAAAAAACAAGGCCTTACAAAACCCAAACTCAAGACATACCTTGAGGGTAACTTTCGCATCTCCAAATCCATTGGGAGTGCAAGATTTGATAACAGCAACAACATTCTCCACCCTCTCAACGTTCGCTGTCAGAGAGCCCAGCGGAGTGGCTATTCCCCACTCTTGCAGGGCTGATAGCCAAGCATGTGAGTTGAAATCAGGATCGGTTTCGGTTGATCCATGATCTAGCACACGCCTCACGATTTCCTGGGTCGGAATGAGTGGTGTGTTCGGGGTGGATCTACGGGCATACATGGCAGCCTGGATGGCGCCAGCCGGGCCAGGAATGAGAGGACGAGAGCTGCCAGAGTTGTTGCTTTGACCTTTGCAATGGCGGAGGAATGGATTTGGGTCTTGTTCCATTGTGTAGAATGAGGAGTAAGAAGAAGAGTCAAGACACAATAGACAGGAAGATGAGGAATGAAGAGTGAGAAGAAGAGGCAAGACACAACATAGATTTATAGCTCAGGAGTGCGGTCAAAACATTTAAGGTGTACTGGTGGATGGTAGAAGAGTGGTTGGGGCTGGTGGTTGAGAGTAATGTCAGGGTTGGTGGTGGAGGGTAATGAAAATGAAAATGACAAGAGTACATCAAATTAACATTACCAAAAGTACATCAAATTAACATTACCAAAAGTACACGCATGAACCTGCCAATCTACGATGATGTCTAGGTTTTCATCATTAACAACAACCTGTGATAAGGGCCACATTCTACCAAATTACAGAGAGTTTACAAATTAATATTACACAATACAAGAACATTCAATCTGTGGTGATGTCCACATAGTCCGCATGACCACTAAAAGCACCAAGCCAAGCATGGAATTGTGCATCATACATGTCTAAACGTGGACGATATAGGTTCCTCCAGTATTTGGAGGCAAGATCAGCGTGCCAATCCCACTGGGGAGCAATAGTCGGCATAGGATGTCCAGCAGTTAATTGGAGCTGCATTTTAGAGAATAACCATAAAATTAGATAACTTCCACATACAAAAATTAATCGACAAGCTAGTAGGCAACTAAAATATTAGTGTATTTGGTCAAAATATACCTGTACCCAGTGATTTATCACATGTCCAATAGCTATAACAGAATGCTCATCTCGTGGGCCGGCTCCTATCAGTGGAAAGTATGTGTTACAACCCATAGAGGATAAGGATACGAGAACCAATTGGTACTTTGTGGCAACAAGGTATCCCATCTCTGGCAGTTGAAACCATTTGTCAGGGGTGGCCGGGTCACCAATAGGAAGAGTGAGACGATTATGTAAGGCATTAACAACATCTGTGCCCCACATCCTATTATACATTAACACATTGGTCTCAAGTTCTTGTATCAATGTAGCCCTAACCCAAGGCCAACCGTCCTGACCGGCGGAATGCCCCATTAATGCAGCAATGGATCTATAGCCACAGTTACCATCATCCTCAACATCTGTAATTGTGCCAATATATGGATGGAGAAAGGCTGGAAAGTTACACATGAAATGGCTTGTATCAGACTTCTTCACACGCTTCTTCCTCTTTGCTGGTTGTGAAGACTTCTTTTCCTCTTTAATCTTCTTGTCAGTAAGTTCAAACGCTGAAGGATCACGAGTCAAGGATCCTATTGCTCGACCCTTGGGTTGTTTGCTCTCCTTCAACTTAGGAGTGCGGTTGGACTTTATCCGAAGCTCAGGAGTACATAGTGTACTCCTTTCAGGACAATATATCGCTTGAAGCTTCCTCCTTACCATACTCTGCCCTCCAGTATCCAAAGAATGGAAATAACGTGTCAGTGCCTCAACTTCTGGGTGCATCTCTCCATGGTTTAGTCCGCAAATATCTGAGCTGCCAGTATCTACAACAGGTACATGCTCCCAACTTAGGCTCTTCCAGAATGGATGAATGGCCTCGTACGGAATCCTCTCATAATCTGCAAGTTCACAGACATGTTACATTGAATCACAAATATAAATAATTGGAAGTAGTTGAGAGGAGAGTGGTTGACCGGTAACCTGCAAGTTGACAACCGCAAGGTAGTCCATGAGTCTCTCTCAATAAGCAATCGCATCTGCCACCGGAGGCTCGCATTCTTGTCAGTTCAGCATCAATGAGTTTCAGGCATTTGATTGACACAAATCCCCTAATATTTGTGTAGAAAGGGGTCTTGAAAAGGTGATCAATTTTATTCATACTGCGCTCAAACGATGCTACTATCTCAGTGTGGCGATTGGTGGTCAAACTATGCGACGCATCCCATGATGTGGCCAGGTCACCCTTACTGTTCCGCAACATCAACTTCAAGCTGGCATGTGCACCTTCAGCCCTGCAAACCAACAACGCACATGTAAGAATTAATACTGTAATAATCTATGAAATGAAATACATATAACAAGTCATAACATAATTTTTGTACCTGTTACTTGTTGTTGTTCCAAAATGCATCACATGATTTGTCCATGCCTTGGCAAATTTCTGCTTGTGGACCAACCATGTAGTAGAACAATAAGTGGCAAATTTCAACTTGTGTTTATGCTTGCACATGTTAAACAATTCAATCCAATGAGCTTCAAATTCTGGAACTGTTGGAGCATCTACCAATTCGGCCCACTTGTCCATAACCTCTTGAGCAAAATCATCCGTGCCAACATACTCTTTGCACTTTGCCAAAACACACTTGTTGATGTGCCACAAGCATAGTAAATGGGTGGTGGTGGGAAGGCTTTGTGAAGCAGCACTCAATAAAGCAAGATCTCTGTCCGTCACAATCACTCTAGGCAACCTGGATTGGTCGGAAATCAGAGACTTCATACACTCCAATGCCCAAATGTAGTCCTCTGTGGTCTCACTGCCAATGTAACAGAATGCTATTGAGTATGTTTTATCCGTGGAGGTCAGGCCAACAATCTCGAGCAAGGGTAGTTTGTATTTGCTGGTCTTGTATGTGCAATCCATGATCACTACATATGGGAATGTGTTGAAAAGTTTGACGGCATTCGGATGAGCCCAAAATATATCTCTAATCACTTCCGATCCGGGTTCATTTCGTTCGAAGTGAACATACTTCTCACCGTCCAACTTCTTCAACAAGTATTGTATCTCTGTCAGTGACCCACGAACGGATTGTCTGAACCGCTTGCAAACACCATAAATTTGTTGGATGGTAGTCAAGTTTGAAGGATCTTTTTCCTTCAAGGACGCCAACATCTTTCTAGGTGGAACCCAAGTCTTAGCCTGATTTATCACGTCCTCCTTCGCCTCACTATTCAGTCTACCAGCGTAATTGTGGCCAACTAGTGACTCAGCTGCGAGATGGATGTGTCTACCGTCCATCACCTTCAACCACCAACCTTTATCATCTTTCGTACGTCGTCCTTTTAGCCTAAAAGGACAACCTGTCTTTTGTGTTGACGTTCCTTCAACAAGATCCGGTTCTCTGTAGGGAATATACGCACCATGCTTCTCACACCCCAGAATGACATATTCTTTTCTTCCCTTCGCACCACTATCAGACTTTGTTGTCACCAAAACAAAATTATTTGCCATAGAAATGTCGCGAACCCATTTCATAAGATCATCTTTCAAAGGGAAACGCTGTTTCAGGATAAACAAGGCATAAGGCATAAAACAAGGCATAAACAAAGCAAACAAAGCATGCAAAAATTTGTGCAATGAGTACCTGATCAGTATGATACAAATGAGAGACATCTATAGATATAATCGGAGGTTCAGCTAGTGATGGTTGCTCCTCTGGATTATCATTTTCCAATCCAGCAGCATGTATCAATTGTGATTCACCAAAGAAAAATGACTCTGTCATCCCTGGAACAAAAACGGTAAATCAATAACCGACCATATAACGGTAAATCAAATTCCGACCCCATAACGGTAAATCAAATTCCGGTACTATAACGGTAAATCATTTACCGATTCAGTTCACGATTCAGCAGCCTAAATTACCAACTTAACTAACTAAACTAACTACTTAAACTAACAACTAACTACTTAAACTAACTATAAATAAAGTACCAAAGCTAACAACACTTACCAGAAGTTAAAAGCTTTCCCTTGGTGGTGGTGGTGTTGGTGGTGGTGGTGGTGGAAATGTGGAGATGGTGGTGGTGGTGGGAAGGTGAAATGTGAGGGAGGAGTGGAGTAATGGAGAATAAGGTAGTTTGGGCGAGTTATGGGGGGCTGGTGGGGGGTTGTTGGAGGGAGGAGTAATGGTGGAGGGGTTGGTGGAGGGAGGAGTAATGGTGAAAAGGTGATCAAACTTACAGATTACAAATCGGTAAATGATATACCGATACAATATTAGAATCGGTTAATTATTAACCGATATTGTTCTTCGTGTTCTGGGTAATGGGATGAAGGTGTTCATACTGAGGAACAATAACGGTAAATCATTTACCGATTGGTATTTTGACATCGGCAAATCATTTACCGATGGGTAGTTTTGGAATAAAAAAAAAATGCTGGGGCGCGTAGCCTAAAGGGTGGGGTGCCAAACCCAAATCCCATGACAAACCCATTTCATGAAACTCAAACATAAGCTTCAACTCAACAAATCAAACCCTCCCATCATTTCATCTCCATTTCTCCACCATGCCATCTCGCAAACTTAACCAATTTCATCCCTCCACGTCAGACATTCCTGGCAGGTATCAACCGCCACAAACACCACACTCTCCTCATTCCCACCACCGCCACAATCTCCTAACCCCTCTTATCGCCGCCGCCGCTGCCGTCGCATGCTCCCTTCTCCTCCTCCTCGCCTTCCTCTACCGACGCACGCTCACCCGAAAACGCACCACCCCATTTCACTCCGACACCGACTCCTCCACTTCCGACCCTCCTCACCGCTTCTCATACTCCCTCCTCCGCCGTGCCACGAACTCCTTCTCCGTCCGCCTCGGCAACGGCGGCTTCGGCACCGTCTACGCCGGAACGCTCCCGCCGCCGTCGCGCAAGCCAATTGCAGTCAAGCTCATGGACCTCTCCTCCGGCGAGCGCGAGTTTCACAACGAGCTCTTCTTCGCCTCCAGGCTCCGCTCCCCCCACGTCGTCGCCGCCGTGGGATTCTCCTCCGACCCGAAACACCGCCGTTTCGTCCTCGTCTACGACCTCATGCACAACGGGAACCTCCAAGACGCTCTACTGCGCCGCAAGTGCCCTGAGCTCATGGAATGGAAAAAGCGCTTCGCGGTTGCTCTGGAAATAGCAAGAGGAATTCACTACCTTCACTCTTGCGACACCCCAGTGATTCACGGAGACATTAAACCCAGTAACATCTTGCTTGATCGCGGTTTCTCGGCCAAAATCGGCGATTTTGGGCTTGCCCGGTTGAAATCGGAGCCATCCCAGATTGAGCTAGAGGTTTTGAACGATGATAGCCACGATGAGGAGAAGAAAAAGTTGAAGTTAGAGCCACCCCAGGTTGAGGTAGAGCTTTTTATTGGTGATATTAACGATGAAGAGAAGAAAAAGAAGGAGGAATTGGAGTGTGATGGTGGTGGGGTTGTGATTGATGATTGTCAATCGATTGAGAGTGTGCATACTAGTTTTTTTGAAGAGGGTAATTTGGGTGTGGACCAATCTGTTACTTCGCCGGAGACTATTGTTGAGATGACTGTGATGAGTGGAATGGGAATGTCTCCGGTGGTGGCGGCTGAGTCGCCGGGATTTGATAAGGCTAGTGTGCAGAGTGAGAAGGATGTTGTTGGGGATGTTAAGAGGAATGGGAAAGGGTTAAGGAGTAATTCAGTGAAGGATTGGTGGCGGAAACAGGACAATGAGGTTGTGGGCTCGGGTTCGGGTTCAACGCCTGTTGGAGAAGGTAAGAAGGCGAAGGATTATGTGATGGAGTGGCTTGGAAGGGAGGTTAACAGGGAAAAGCCAAAGAGTGAATGGATTGGAGGGAAGATGGGGAAGGCAGAGGAGAAGAAGGGGAAGAAGAAGAGCAGGGAGCGCCAATTGGAATGGTGGGAATCGATGGACGAGGAAAAGGTTGATGGAGTTGTGAAGAAGAAGAGAAGGCCAGTGAGGGAATGGTGGAAGGAAGAGAGCTGTGAAGAGATTGCAAAAAGGAAAAAGAAGAAGAAGAAGAAGAAGAAAAAGGGTGTAGAGAGTGATGGTGATGATTGGTGGATGAGTGATGATGCATTATATGGGGATAGAAAGAAGTACAAGAGTCGAAGCAAGAATAACCGTGGTAGTGTGGATTGGTGGTTAGATGGATTCAGTGGTGAGCTATGGAAAGCGCGGAGGAATAGCTTTGATTCTGTTAGTGGAGAAATTCCAAAGAGTGGTGGTGTGAGCAGTACACCAAGTATGAGGGGAACTGTTTGTTATGTTGCTCCTGAGTATGGCTGTGGTGGAGATGTCTCGGAGAAGTGTGATGTGTATAGCTTTGGGGTCTTGTTGCTTGTTCTCATTTCCGGGAGGCGCCCCCTTCAGGTGACTGGTTCACCAATGTCTGAGTTTCAAAGAGCAAATCTTTTGTCATGGGCGCGTCATTGTGCCAGAAATGGGAAGCTCATGGAGCTGGTTGATCAGTCTATTCAGTCATTGGACAAAGAGCAGGCTCTTCTCTGCATTAAGGTTGCTTTGCTTTGTTTGCTTAAGTCACCTGTTCGTCGTCCTTCAATGAAGGATGTTGTGGGAATGCTTAGTGGGGATTTGGAGCCTCCCCAATTGCCGGTTGAATACTCACCTTCAACCCCTTCCCGCTTCCCTTTCAAGTCCAGGAAAAAAGGCCGGTGAGTTGCTACTACAACACAACATTTTCATTAGCAGTTACAGTTATATACTCACAACGGTAGTTTACTGATGACAGATAATTGTGTAGGGAATTAGGAGTGAAATGAAAATTGATGTTTTCTTTTTCTTTTTTATTGTTTTTGTTACCATTTTGGTCCTAGTCCTTTCATTTTTCCTTGTGTTGATACCATTATTGCCTACAGGCTGGAGTTTGATATGTGTACATAGACTTGCTTCAAATAATTTATCATACTGACTTATAGGCATGGCTTGACTGATGTTTCTATTTTGGAAATTATGGCCCATGATTTAGTGGTGTTTATTGAGGCCATCTTTGTAGTTTTCATTCTCTTACTTTTGGAAATGAAGTAACCACATACCATTTATTTACTTAGGCTGTTACTCTTGTTGGTGATCTGTTAATATTTGCAGCTTTTGTAAATTTTATCTAGGCGATATAGTTTGCAGCGATCAATTTTCTCCGTAGGTGGAAGAGCAGTGTTATTCATACTTATTTAAGAGAAAATTGGAATTTGAAGTTGTTAAAATACATAGAATCAGAATCGATGTAGTAGCAGAATCTACTTATGATATTAGTGGTGAAATGAGGCACAAATGTGGTGCTTTATCTGGAGACGGTTCTGCTTCAAATGGATGTGTTTCTCTCAATCATTGCCAAAGGACTTCACAGAATCACAAGTTTGGTGCTTTAGATACACCTCCATTAGTTACTACTCTGTTCCCTTGTAGTGAAGCTAATTTAGTCTCCTAACACTTATTTTGTATGAAATATGAAGAAATATGAAGAATAGCAAATGGAAACTTGTTGAATACATCTATAACAGTGTTTGTCATGCTAGTGGTATTTGAGTAGTTGCTGAGATGTTGAACAATCAAACCTAATAACTTCCTGCTTATGTCCATGCTGAACTTTTAGGAACAACTTGGATAGTAGAGCATGACTTTTCAGAAACGTCAATATCATGACTACATTTTATTGACAAATGCTGATGATATCAAATCTGAAAATACAGTGTTTCAGATTCTGGTCATTAAAATTTCTCAGAATTTACAGACAGTGCATTTAATTTTGGGAGGTAGCATTATTGTCCTGAACTTGATTGCATTTTATTCTTGATTCTTTTTCTCTTTGTGTAAAAGGTGGCTCTTGACATTTTAAAAATCTTGCTCAAATAGTATGCTACATTACCAACTGGTGTAATGAGCTGTAGCAGACAGGGAATTGGCCCCAGGGCTTAATTGCATAACTCTCGTACTAAGTGTATGTATGTTTGGAACTTTTCTAAGAGATCGCATGTGACATCTAAATTGTTACTGTGAGTAGTTTCTCTTAAGTTCAATCTTAATGCAATTCTGAGCAAATACAATGCAGAATCAAACATGCTTTAACTGTGGCGGGGATTGCCTTACTTCGGGACTATAAGGTGTCTACTTGTCTCACTTTGTAATGTCTTGTTCTTCTTCCTCTGTTTAATTTCTAGCCATTAACAAGCAATTACAGCACTTTGTATAGGTTGATTCGCGTACGTAGGACTTTTAACTTGTTTAAATACTAGGTTTATCATTTGCTCTAAGCGTTGATTATCTATTATCAATGTTAAGGATCAAAAGTGTGCAAGAATCTAGTCTACGAGAATATAAAGCTCGATGTCTTACCCTGCCACCATAACATGCTGTAAGTGAAGTGGGTAATTGTTTTGCATTGCATGCATCTTCTATGGCTCATTTACTAGCAAATGTTTTTTTTTTTATAAGCCAAATTTGTATTGAAATGGAAGTACAAGGGGTACTTCAACCCAAAACATCACAAAACAAAGAAAAACATAGAAAAATCAATAAAAATCAGCAAATGTGATGAAAGAGTTTTTCGCAAAAGCAACAACATTGCATGTTAGCTTATATTGGTTTCGTATTTGAAAAACCTCAAACCAAGTTTTGGACTAAAGCTATGTTTGGATGGGCTATCCGTGTAAGGTGTTTGATTCCGCCTTCACCTAAAGCACCTAAGTATGGCGAAACACGATTCCAATCTTTCAGAAACATGTTTGCTTCATAATTGAGTTTGAATGAACACGATTCCAATCTTTCATAAACATGTTTATTAGTTTATAAAACAGTTTGAATGAAGCAACTCTGGGTAGCTTTTGAGTTTGGTGCTTTAGGTGCATAGAGCTCAGGCATATTTCTCAGTTCACACTTCAATAATGGCTACTTTCACCTTTATCCCTTTGTGTTGATGAATGGGTGCTGGTTTGTTTCTGGGCAGTTGTTCTGTGGCTTCTGAAGTGAAGATTATGTTTTTTGAACAAAAAGTGAAGGATGAGACAAATAAAAATGTAATGCCTTTTTTTTTTTTCAAAAATTTGGATAAATGTTATTAATCGATTTCCCTTTTCTTTTTGTTCAGTCACCGAAAAATAATTATCATAATATTACTTTTAATTTAATAAATCAACATAAATCTTAAAAAAATAATATGTGCCTTTTATTTGTAATTTGTTAATGTATATATTAATCGTAGTTAATCATGATACAGAAGAAATGATTGAACTAAAAATCTATTTTGGTAATTACATATTCAAAAGTAATTTTAATAAAAGTTATTCAAACAACATTTCTCATAAACTAAATA